>NW_026061963.1:0-311960 GCF_023897955.1 Schistocerca gregaria | reverse complement strand
AGTAAGAAGTAGTACAATTCAAGTTTTAATTATCGATTATTCACTTTTTAGTCGGCTTTGGTGGCTTGGATAAGACCTAGGACCTTAAGATTTTGCATGAAAAGGAGGACTAGCAGCCGCGTTGCGCGGGAGAATGTGAAAAGTGTTCATATGGAGTAAAAACCTGAGAAATCCGTCCGTTATCGTCATTTGTTATCGAATCGACTTAAAGCCAGATCGTCACATTGGCCGCTTTTCTCTCTGAGACTGTTACATTTATCGTCTGCAAAGCTATGTCGCGTGCTGCGGTATGCGGAGACACTAAAAGCACCATATTAGAACACAGATGAAACTTCTAAGTTGAAGTAATAGCCAGTAAGAAGTAGTACAATTAAAGTTTTAGTTATCGATTATTCACCTTTTAGCCGGCTTTGGTGGCTTGGACATGACCTAGGACCTTTAGATTTTGCATGAAAGGAGGATTAGCAGCCGCGTTGCATGGGAGAATGTGAAAAGTGTTCATATGTAGTAAAAACCTGAGAAATCTGTCCATTTTCGTCATTTGTTATCGAATCGACTTAAAACCAGATCGTCACATTGGCCGCTATTCTCTCTGAGACGGTTACATTTATCGTCTGCAAAGCTATGTCGCGTGCTGCGGTATGTGGCGACACTAAAAGCACCATAGTAGAACACAGAAGGAGCTTCTAAGTTGAAGTAATAGCCAGTAAGAAGTAGTACAATTCAAGTTTTAGTTGTCGATTATTCACTTTTTAGCCGGCTTTGGTGGCTTGGACATGACCTAGGACCTTACGATTTTGCATGAAAGCAGGACTAGCAGCCGCGTTGCACGGGAGAATGTGAAAAGTGTTCATATGTAGTGAAAACCTGAGAAATCCGTCTGTTTTCGTCATTTGTTATCGAATCGACTTAAAGCCAGATCGTTATATTGGCCGCTTTTTTCTCTGAGATGGTTACATTTATCGTCTGCAAAGCTATGTCGCGTGCTGCGGTATGCGGAACACTAAATGCACCATAGTAGAACACAGAAGAAGATTCTAAGTTGAAGTAATAGCCAGTAAGAAGTAGTACAGTTCAAGTTTTAGTTATTGATTATTCACTTTATAGCCGGATTTGGTGGCTTGGACATGAGGTGGAACCTTAAGATTTTGATGAAAGGAGGACTAGCAGCCGCGTTGCACGGGAGAATGTGAAAAGTGTTCATATGGAGTAAAAACCTAAGAAATCCGTCCGTTTTCGTCATTTGTTATCGAATCGATTTAAAGCCAGATCGTCACATTGGCCTCTCTTCACTCTGAAACGGTTACATTTATCGTCTGCAGAGCTATGTCGCGTGCTGCCGTATGCGCAGACACTAAAAGCACCGTAGTAGAACACAGAAGAAGCTTCTAAATTGAAGTAATAGCCAGTAAGAAGTAGTACAATTCAATTTTTAATTATCGATTATTCACCTTTTAGCCGGCTTTGGTGGCTTGGACATGACCTAGGACCTTAAGATTTTGCATGAAAGGAGGACTAGCAGCCGCGTTGCACGGGAGAATGTGAAAAGTGTTCATATGGAGTAAAAACCTGAGAAACCCGTCTGTTTTCGTCATTTGTTATCGAATCGATTTAAAGCCAGATCGTCACATTGGCCGCTTTTCTCTCTGAGACGGTTACATTTATCGTCTGCAAAGCTATGTCGCGTGCTGCGGTATGTGGGGACACTAAAGGCACCATAGTAGAACACAGAATCAGCTTCTAAGTTGAAGTAATAGCCAGTAAGAAGTAGTACAATTCAAGTTTTAGTTGTCGATTATTCACTTTTTAGCCGGCTTTGGTGGCTTGGACAACACCTAATACCTTAAGCCGCGTTGCACGGGAGACTGTGAAAAGTGTTCATATGTAGGGAAAACCTGGGAAATCCGTCCGTTTTCGTTTTTTGTTATCGAATCGACTTAAAGCCAGATCGTTATATTGGCCGCTCTTCTCTCTGAAACGGTTACATTTATCGTCTGCAAAGCTAAGTTGCGTGCTGCGGTATGCGGAATACTAAAAGCACCATAGTAGAACACAGAAGAAGATTCTAAGTTGGAGTAATAGCCAGTAAGAAGTAGTACAATTCAAGTTTTAGTTAATGATTATTCACTTTTTAGCCGGATTTGGTGGCTTGGACATGAGGTGGAACCTTAAGATCTTGCATTATAGGAGGACTAGCAGCCGCGTTGCACGGGAGAATGTGAAAAGTGTTCGTATGTAGTAAAAAACTGAGAAACCCGGCCTTTTTCTTCATTTGTTATCGAATCGACTTAAAGCCAGATTGTCACATTGGCCGCTCTTCTCTCTGAAACGGTTACATTTATCGTCTGCGAAGCTATGTCGCGTGCTGCGGTATGTGGAGACACTAAAAGCACCATAGTAGAACACAGAAGAAGCTTCTAAGTTGAAGTAATAGGCAGTAAGAAGTAGTACAATTCAAGTTTTAGTTATCGATTATTCACTTTTTAGCCGGCTTTGGTGGCTTGGACATGACCAAGGATCTTACGATTTTGCATGAAAGGAGGACTAGCAGCCGCGTTGCATGGGAGAATGTGAAAAGTGTTCATATGTAGTAAAAACCTGAGAAATCTGTCCATTTTCGTCATTTGTTATCGAATAGACTTGAAGCCAGATCGTCACATTGGCCGCTTTTCTCTCTGAGACGGTTACATTTATCGTCTGCAAAGATATGTCGCGTGCTGGGGTATGCGGAAACACTAAAAGCACCATAGTAGAACACAGAAGAAGCTTCTAAGTTGAAGTAATAGCCAGTAAGAAGTAGTACAATTCAAGTTTTAGTTGTCGATTATTCACTTTTTAGCCGGCTTTGGTGGCTTGGACATGTCCTAGGACATTAGATTTTGATGAAAGGAGGACTAGCAGCCGCGTTGCATGGGAGAATGTGAAAAGTGTTCATATGTAGTAAAAACCTGAGAAATCTGTCCATTTTCGTCATTTGTTATCGAATCGACTTAAAGCCAGATCGTCACATTGGCCGCTTTTCTCTCTGAGACGGTTACATTTATCGTCTGCAAAGCTATGTCGCGTGCTGCGGTATGTGGAGACACTAAAAGCACCATAGTAGAACACAGAAGGAGCTTCTAAGTTGAAGTAATAGCCAGTAAGAAGTAGTACAATTCAAGTTTTAGTTGCCGATTATTCACTTTTTAGCCGGCTTTGGTGGCTTGGACATGACCTAGGACCTTAAGATTTAGCATGAAAGGAGGACTAGCAGCCGCGTTACACGGGAGATTGTGAAAAGTGTTCATATGTAATAAAAACCCGAGAAATCAGTCCGTTTTCGTCATTTGTTATCGAATCGACTCAAAGCCAGATCGTCACGTTGGCCGCTCTTCTCTCTGAAACGGTTACATTTATCGTCTGCAAAGCTATGTCGCTTGCTGCGGTATGCGGGAACACTAAAAGCACCATAGTAGAACACAGAAGAAGCTTCTAAGTCGAAGTAATAGCCAGTAAGAAGTAGTACAATTCAAGTTTATATTATCGATTATTCACTTTTTAGCCGGCTTTGGTGGCTTGGACATGACCTAGGACCTTAAGATTTTGCATGAAAGAAGGACTAGCAGCCGCGTTGCATGGGAGAATGTGAAAAGTGTTCATATGTAGTAACAACCTGAGAAATCCGTCCGGTTTCGTCTTTGTTATCGAATCGACTTAAAGCCAGATCGTCACATTGGCCGCTTTTCTCTCTGAGACGGTTACATTAATCGTCTGCAAAGCTATGTCGCGTGCTGCGGTATGTGGAGACACTAAAAGCACCATAGTAGAACACAGAAGGAGCTTCTAAGTTGAAGTAATAGCCAGTAAGAAGTAGTACAATTCAAGTTTTAGTTGTCGATTATTCACTTTTTAGCCGGCTTTGGTGGCTTGGACATGACCTAGGACCTTAATATTTTGCATGAAAGTAGGACTAGCAGCCGCTTTGCACGGGAGAATGTGAAAAGCGTTCATATGTAGTAAAAACCTGAGAAATCAGTCCGTTTTCGTCATTTGTTATCGAATCGACTCAAAGCCAGATCGTCACATTGGCAGCTTTTCTCTCTGAGACGGTTACATTTATCGTCTGCAAAGCTATGTCGCGTGCTGCGGTATGCGGAGACACTAAAAGCACCATAGTAGAACACAGAAGAAGCTTCTAAGTTGAAGTAATAGCCAGTAAGAAGTAGTACAATTCAAGTTTTAATTATCGATTATTCACTTTTTACCGTCTTTGGTGGCTTGGACATGACCTAGGACCTTAAGATTTTGCATGAAAGGAGGAGTAGCAGCCGCGTTGCATGGGAGAATGTGAAAAGTGTTCATATGTAGTAAATACCTGAGAAACCCGTCCGTTTTCGTCATTTGTTATCGAATCGACTTAAAGCCATATCGTCACATTGGCCGCTTTTCTCTCTGAGACGGTTACATTTATCGTCTGCAAAGCTATGTCGCGTGCTGCGGTATGCGGAGACACTAAAAGCACCATATTAGAACACAGAAGAAGCTTCTAAATTGAAGTAATAGCCAGTAAGAAGTAGTACTATTTAAGTTTTAGTTGTCGATTAATCACTTTTTAGCCGGCTTTGGTGGCTTGGACATGACCTAGGACCTTAAGATTTTGCAAGAAAGGGAGACTAGCAGCCGCGTTGCATGGGAGAATGTGAAAAGTGTTCATATGTAGTAAAAACCTGAGAAATCCGTCCGTTTTCGTCATTTGTCATCGAATCGTTTTAAAGCCAGATCGTCACAATGGCCGCTCTTCTCTCTGTAACGGTTACATTTATCGTGTGCAAAGCTATGTCGCGTGCTGCGGTATGCGGAAACACTAAAACCACCATAGTAGAACACAGAAGAAGCTTCTAAGTTCCCCCCATCGGCTCAGCATTCACTTGCTGAGTACGGGCTTGGCGACCCCGGGGTCCTGAGCTGGGGACTGGTCTGCGCCGCCGGTGTCCTGTCACCGTAACCCCCGGACATGCTTCAGCGACCACCGTACGGCGCGGCGGTGAAACGTTGTGTGCTGCGGGGAATGGTAATCATGGCTTGACCGTCTGGATTGCGAGGAAGGCCAACCTCTATAAAAACCCCTCAATCTTTCGGTGTGCTCCGCGCCTAGAAGATGCATGGCTGTTGGGGTGGAACAGTCGCAAGTGGGCAACCTCTGGGGCACCTGCCGCACCCCAGTTGTATAAGGCTTACCCAGGCACGCGGGGCTCTGTCTGAGCGGACTTTTAGTTCCCTAGCTGCTCGTGGGACCACAATGGACCCTTCGACCTCTACTTTTCCCCCTACCAGTGGCTTGGGTGGGCCGCTGGTAGGAAAACACACCCAATCGAAAAAGCGGCTACGCGCTGCGAGTCCTCCAGCGCCTGGTGTTGCTAGAGATTTAACAGAATGTAGTAACGGAGCACATGCTGATAATCAGAATGTGTTTTTGATTATTAAAAGGAAGGAGGGTAGCTTTGAGAGGGTTTCTCCCTTTTACATCCACAAGGGTCTTGAGGGAATTGCAGGAACACTGAAATCTGTAAAGCGACTGCGCAATGGGACTCTGTTAGTTGAAACTTCTAGTTCCCGTCAAGTCGCTGCCCTTTGGAAAGCAAATTGTCTAGGAGAGTACGCTGTCGAGACCGAGCTCCACTCCACTTTGAACTATAGTAAGGGTGTTGTGACGTGTAGGGACTTGGTGGATATCCCCATAGACGTGCTAAAATCTGAGTGGGCTGACGAAGGAATTGTTGACGTGCAGCACATTATGAAACGAGTCAATGGGGACCTCGTCAAATCTGACTCGTTTATTCTCACATTCAGTTGCCCGAGACTCCCGGAGCATGTTAAAGCGGGGTTCTTACGTTTGTCCGTACGGCCATATTTCCCCAACCCAATGCGCTGTTTTAAATGTCAGCGCTTTGGGCATACTACGTTGGGGTGCAATGGAATAGCCACGTGTGGTAAATGTGGTCAGCCTGCCCATGATGGAGCCGATTGTTCATCGCCTGTGAAGTGCGTGAATTGCTCTGGGAGTCACCCTGTCTGGAGCCGGATCTGCCCCATCTATCTCGAAGAGCGGAAGGTACAGGAGATTAAAACATCTAAGCGCATCCCCTATGGTGAGGCCAAGAAGATCTTTAAGGCCATGCAACCTCCTGTGTTTTCCACATCTTTCGCTTCCGCTCTCAAAAAACCGGTACAACTGGCCACTGTTGCTACACAAACGGAGGTTGCTAGCGTTAGCACTAAAACCTGCGCTTGCCAGTGCACTTGTGCTGCTGCGGTTGTTTTGCAATCTGCGGCTCTCCCCACTACATCGGACAAGGCCGTGGTTGCTGACATTGAGGTACTTCCAGCCTCCCCCCATATGGCGCCTTCTGCCCAGGCGAGTCAACCTCCAACTGTTGACAAGGCTCTGCATTCCAAGTTCCCCAAGGCAAAGCCTCAGAAGATGAAGGTTCTGCCACCTGAGGAGACTAGTCAGCGTCGGTCCGATGATGATGCCATTGTACTGTCTGACATCTCCCGTGGGTCGTCATCGGATCTTATGGACATTGATGTCGACCGGGGGCGATCTTCTCGCCCCAGGAATAAATCTCCGGCCAGTACGGTCTCTCCTCCAAAGCACAGAGGCAGGGTGAAAGTTCAGCCACCCTCATCACTGGCTCCCATATTACAGTGGAACCTGAATGGTTTCAGGACGCATGTGGCCGAATTACAACTCCTCATACGAGAGTGCCCCTTGTGCTTATGTCTCCAAGAGACACATTTTCGGGCCACTGATTCTCCTTCTTTACGCGGCTATACCACATATCGAAAAGATGATCTGACGGGGCAAAGGGCAAAGGGTGGTGTTGCAGTTTTTGTCCGTGATGTGCACCCCTCATCTGAGCTCCCTCTCGTCACCGACTTGCAAGCAGTTGCAGTTGACATTCTTGTGGGTCGGAGGCTCACAGTCTGTTCTGTTTATTTACCACCTCCGGATGCGATAGACACTCAGGCTCTCACGGACCTTATTAGCCAACTCCCTCGCCCATTTCTTCTTCTGGGGGACTTCAACGCTCATAATGTCTTATGGGGCTCTCCGACTACTTGCCCCAGGGGTCGCATTCTGGAAAGCGTCATGATGTCTGAAGAACTGTGCCTCCTCAACTCTGGTGCTCCCACTCATTTCTGTACTACTTCCGGATCGTCATCGGCTATTGACCTTTCCTTTTGCTCTCCAGCACTCGCGGATTCTGCTCTGTGGGAGGCTGCTGCTGACCTCCATTCTAGTGACCACTTCCCCCTCTGGATTCGCCTCCTGGATGAGGCTGTGGCATTACCAGTGCCGCCCCGGTGGCACCTTTGCAGAGCTGACTGGACACTTTTCAGTCAACTGGCTGTTTTGGAACACCGTGCCAGCGTCCACGAATGGGTAGACCATGTTGCAGCCGTGATCTCTCATGCTGCTGAATCGTCCATCCCACGGTCATCCGGTCATCCCAAGAGGCGTCCTGTCCCTTGGTGGACCACTGAGTGCCACTCAGCCATCCGCGCCCGCCGTGCAGCACTGCGCCGCTTCAAGTGCCGTCCCTCAGCTGACAATCTTGCGGCCTTTCGAGTGGCAAGGGCCAGAGCGCGGCGGGTGATTAAAGAGAGCAAACGACGGTCATGGCAATCGTTCTTGAATTCCATCTCTCGCTCCACTAGTTCTACGAAAGTATGGGAAGCCATCAGGAGGATTTCCGGGAAACTCAGCCAGCTACCTATCACGGCATTGCTGCATCAGGGATGTCTCCTCACGGCGCCGAGAGACATTGCCCAGACACTGGCCATGCATTTTGCGGAATCTACCGCCACTATTAACTGTGATCCAGATTTCTGCCGCTACCGCACTGCCGTCGAAAGGGGTCACTTGGACTTCCGGTCTCTAAATTCTGAACCCTATAACTGCCCCTTCACAATGTGGGAGCTGGATTCTGCGCTGTCTGTGGCTCATGATACTGCGCCTGGTCATGATCAAATCCGGTACAGCATGCTGCGGCACCTGTCGCTGCCATCCAAGGAAGTTCTCCTGAACTGTTTCAATATGATATGGTTATCTGGCACGTACCCTGACTCGTGGAGGGAGGCAATTTTGATTCCCCTCCTCAAACCAGAGAAGGACCGAACGCATCCCAGTAGTTATCGGGGTATTGCCTTGACGAGCTGTGTTGGGAAGACGTTGGAACGCATGGTCAACCGCCGCCTGGTTTGGCTGCTCGAGACCAGGCAGCTCCTTAGCCCCTCTCAGTGTGGCTTTCGGAGATGTCGTTCCACTATAGACAACTTGACCCTGCTTGAGGCCGCCATCCAGCAGGCCTTTCTACGTAACCAGCATTGTCTAGGGGTCTTCTTTGACATTAATAAGGCGTATGACACTACTTGGCGCCGCCTTATCCTCAATCAACTCCATGAGTGGGGCTTTCGTGGCCGTCTCCCCATCTTCATTCGGTCCTTTCTTTCTCACCGCCTCTTTCGATATCGGGTTGGTAATGTGCTATCGGATTTGTACGTGCAGGAGAATGGTGTTCCTCAGGGCAGCGTTTTAAGTGTCACCCTCTTTGCCGTTGCTATTAACAGTATCACGTCCACTATCCGGAGTCCTGCCCAATGCTCCTTGTTTGTGGACGATTTTGCTGTTTTCTGTTCTTCCTCCAGTCTTGTCAGTGCTAGTCGGCAGTTACAGCTTACGATAAAGCGCTTAGAGGCATGGACTGCAAAGACGGGTTTTACCTTTTCTGCAGACAAATCTGTGTGTGTTCATTTTAATCGTTCTCGGCGTCTTTTTACCTCCCCTGAATTGCGTCTGAGGGACACCGTTCTTCCTTTTAGAGACACTGTGAGGTTCCTGGGCCTCACTTTTGATTCCAAGTTGTCGTGGTTGCCTCACCTTAAAGACCTCAAGGTGCGGGCCCTGAAGGCACTGAATATTTTGAAGTGTCTGAGCCATCAGTCCTGGGGAGCAGATCGGGCGCGTCTGCTGCAGTTTTATAGGGCTTTCGTCCGATCGCGTCTTGACTATGCTTGCACCGTATATGGGTCAGCAAGGCCTTCGTATCTGAAGATCCTTGACGCAGTACACACCATGAGGGTATCAGGCTGGCCACTGGTGCCTTCCGTACCAGTCCCATCCCCAGCCTGTGTGCTGAGGCAGGGGAACCGCCGCTCGCCATCCGGCGGAAACTCCTCATGGTGCGACGGGTGTGTCATTTCCTTGCCTGTCCTACCTCCCCTGCGTACCCTACCGTTGCCCGACCGCCTATGGAACGTCTCTTTTCCAGTCGTCCCAGGGCAACAAAACCATTTGGGATTCGTGCCAAGCATTTGCTTGAGTCCCTTGGTGTGGAGCGTGTGGCCCCCCAACGACAAGGTTTTACTCGCCTGCCTCCCTGGTTGCTCCAGAGGCCCAGCATCCTTTTAGACTTGTCGGAGAACCGGAGGAACTGCACTCCGGCGTTTGTTTTTACCTCCTTATTTTACGATATTTTAAACCAACATCCGGACCATGTACCTGTATTCACAGATGGCTCTAAACAGGGGGACACTGTTGGTTGTGCTGTTGTTTTCCCTGATCGAGTCGTCAAGTTACGGCTTCCTGCGGTGTTTACCATCCTCGATGCCGAATTGTTTGCAATACTGCGGGCATTGGAGCAGATGAGATGTGTTCCCAGTATTAAGTTCCTCATCTGTTCTGACTCCCTGAGTGCCCTTCAGACCATTCAACACTTGTACCCAGCGGATACGGTCGTCCAGAACATCCATGATGCCCTACTCCACCTGCAACGGCAGGGGAAGGAGGTTTCTTTCTGCTGGGTGCCGGGGCACGTGGGTATTAGGGGCAACGAACTGGCGGATGTGGCTGCCAAAGATGCATGTTCCCTCCCTCACGTTGTTGAATGTGCCGTCCCCCTCCATGCTGTAACCTCCCTTTTGCGTTTTCGTGTTATGCATCAATGGGAAGAGGAGTGGTTGGCAGTTTCTGACAATAAGCTGCGTATGGTAAAGGCCACTACGCGACCATGGCGTACGTCCTACCAGTCATACAGGCGGGATGAGGTTCTCCTCACTCGCCTCCGCATTGGACACAGTCCCTTCACGCATGGTTTTTTACTCTGGCGGGAGGACCCCCCAATCTGCAGTGCTTGTGGTGTCCAGATTACTGTCCGCCACATTTTACTTGACTGTCTTTTATTCTCTGACCAGAGGGCGGTGGTTTCCTTGCCACCGGATTTACCCTCTATTTTGCAAGACGACGCAGCGACTGTGGTTAAGGTTTTACGGTTTTGTGTCCTGTCCAATCTGTTGCCTCGGATTTTCGGGAGAAGGTTTTAATGTGCTGCTGGGTGACTGGCTCAGCCAGTTTTTAGGTAAGAGGTCCGCCAGTCACGATTACCTCCTTGTTTCACTTCGGTATCTGTTCTCTTTTCCTTGTGTTTCCTTTCCTTTTTTAGTGTGTTTCTTCTCCTCTTGTTTTGCCTCTGTATGTGCGCATTTGGAACTGCGTCAGGCCTGTGTCTTTTAGCCGTTCTCCTTGTTCGGCGTCCGTCTTCGTCCCTTCACCGCCTCTGTTCCTGTTTCTATGCGCTTGGGCGCTGATGACCACGATGTTTAGCGCTCGTAAACCTCAAACACACACACACACACACGCTTCTAAGTTGAAGTAATAGCCAGTAAGAAGTAGTACAATTCAAGTTTAAATTATCGATTATTCACTTTCTAGCCGGCTCTGGTGGCTTGGATATGAACTAGGACCTTACGATTTTGCATGAAAGGAGGACTAGCAGCCGGGTTGCACGGGAGAATGTGAAAAGTGTTCATATGTAGTAAAAACCTGAGAAATCCGTCCGTTTTCGTCATTTGTTATCGAATCGACTTAAAGGCAGATCGTTATATTGGCCGCTTTTCACTCTGAGACGGTTACATTTATCGTCTGCAAAGCTATGTCGCGTGCTGCGGTATGCGGAGACACTAAAAGCACCATAGTACAACACAGAAGAAGATTCTAAGTTGAAGTAATAGCCAGTAAGAAGTAGTACAATTGAAGTTTTAGTTGTCGATTATTCACTTTTTAGCCGGCTTTGGTGGCTTGGGCATGACATAGGACCTTAAGATTTTGCATGAAAGGAGGACTAGCAGCCGCATTGCATGGGAGAATGTGAAAAGTGTTCATATGTAGTAAAAACCTGAGAAATCCGTCCGTTTTCATCATTTGTTATCGAATCGACTTAAAGCCAGATCGTCACATTGGCCGCTTTTCTCTCTGAGACGGTTACATTTATCGTCTGCAAAGCTATGTCGCGTGCAGCGGTATGCGGACACACTAAAAGCACCATAGTAGAACATAGAAGAAGCTTCTAAGTTGAAGTAATAGCCAGTAAGAAGTAGTACAATTCAAGTTTTAGTTATCGATTATTCACTTTTTAGCCGGCTTTGGTGGCTTGGACATGACCTAGGACCTTAAGATTTTGGATGAAAGGAGGTCTAGCAGCCGCGTTGCATGGGAGAATGTGAAAAGTGTTCATATGTAGTAAAAACCTGAGAAATCCGTCCGTTTAAGTCATTTGTTATCGTATCGACTTAAAGCCAGATCGTTATATTGGCCGCTTTTCTCTCTGACACGGTTACATATATCGTTTGCAAAGCTATGTCGCGTGCTGCGGTATGCGGAAACACTAAAAGCATCATAGTAGAACACAGAAGGAGCTTTTAAGTTGAAGTAATAGCCAGTAAGAAGTAGTACAATTCAAGTTTTAGTTGTCGATTATTCACATTTTAGCCGGCTTTGGTGGCTTGGACATGTCCTAGGACCTTAAGTATTTGCATGAAAGGAAGACTAGCAGCCGCGTTGCACGGGAGAATGTGAAAAGTGTTCATATGTAGTAAAAACCTGAGAAATCCGTCCGTTTTCGTCATTTGTTATCGAATCGATTTAAAGCCAGATCGTCACCGTGGCCGCTCTTCTCTCCGAAACGGTTACATTTATCGTCTGCAAAGCTATGTCGCGTGCTGCGGTATGCGGAAACACTAAAAGCACCATAGTAGAACCCAGAAGAAGCTTCTAAGTTGAAGTAATAGCCAGTAAGAAGTAGTACAATTCAAGTTTTAGTTGTCGATTATTCACTTTTTAGCCGGCTTTGGTGGCTTGGACATGACCTAGGACCTTAAGATTTTGCATGAAAGGAGGACTAGCAGCCGCGTTGCACGGGAGAATGTGAAAAGTGTTCATATGTAGTAAAAACGTGAGAAATCCGTCCGTTTTCGGCATTTGTTATCGAATCGACTTAAAGCCAGATCGTCATATTGGCCGCATTCTCTCTGAGACGGTTACATTAATCGTCTGCAAAGCTATGTCGCGTGCTGCGGTATGCGGAGACTCTAAAAGCACCATATTAGAACACAGAAGAAGCTTATATGTTGAAGTAATAGCCAGTAAGAAGTAGTACAATTCAAGTTTTAATTATAGATTATTCACTTTTTAGCCGGCTTTGGTGGCTTGGACATGACCTAGGACCTTAAGATTTTACATGAAAGGAGGACTAGCAGCCGCGTTGCACGGGAGAATGTGAAAAGTGTTCATATGTAGTAAAAACCTGAGAAATCCGTCCGTTTTCGTCATTTGTTATCGAATCAACTTAAAGCCAGATCGTAACATTTGCCGCTCTTCTCTCTGAAACGGTTGTACTTATCGTCTGCAAAGCTATGTCGCGTGCTGCGGTATGCGGAGACACTAAAAGCACCATAGTAGAACACAGATGAAGCTTCTAAGTTGATATAATAGTTAGTATGAAGTAGTATAATTCAAGTTCTGTTATCGATTATTGACTTTTTACCCATCTTTGTTGCCTTGGACATGAGCTAGAAACTAAAGATTTTGCATGAAAGGAGGACTAGCAGCCGCGTTGCATGGGACAATATGAAAAGTGATCATATGTAGTAAAAACCTGAGAAATCCGTCCGTTTTCGTCATTTGTTATCGAATCGACTTAAACCCAGATCGTCACATTGGCCGCTCTTCTGACTGAAACGGTTACATTTATCGTCTGCAAAGCTATGTCGAGTGGTGCGGTACGCGGAGACACTAAAAGCACCATAGTAGAACACAGATGAAGCATTTAAGTTGATGTAATAGCTAGAAAGAAGTAGTAAAATTCAAGTTTTAGGTATCGATTATTGACGTTTTAGCTGGCTTTGGTGACTTGGACATGAGCTAGGAGCTTAAGACTCTGCATGAAGGGAGGACTAGCAGCAGAGTTGCATGGGAGAATGAGAAAAGTGTTCATATGTAGTAAACACCTGAGAAATCTGTCCGTTTTCGTAATTTGTTATCGAATCGACTTAAAGCCAGATCGTCACATTCGCCGCTCTTCTCCTGAAACGGTTGTACTTATCGTCCGCAAAGCTATGTCGCGTGCTGCGATATGCGGAGACACTAAAAGCACCACAGTAGAACACAGATGAAGCTTCTAAGTTGATGTAATAGCCATTAAGTAGTAGTACAATTCAAGTTTTAGGTATCGATTATTGACTTTTTAGCTGGCTTTGGTGCCTTGGATATGAGCTAGGACCTTCAGATTCTGCATCAAAGGAGGACTACAGCCGAGTTGCTCGGGAGAATGTGAAAAGTGTTCATATGTAGTAAAAACCTGAGAAATCCTTCCGTTTTCGTGATTTGTTATGAAATCGACTTAAATTCAGATCGTCACATTGGCTGCTCTTCTCTCTGAAACGGTTGTCCTTATCGTCCGCAAGGCTATGTCGCGTGCTGCGGAATGCGGAGACACTAAAAGCACCATAGTAGAACACAGATGAAGCTTCTAATTTGAAGTAATAGCCATTAAGAAGTAGTACAATTCAAGTTTTAGGTATCGATTATTGACTTTTTAGCTGGCTTTGGTGCCTTGGCCATGAGCTAGGACCTTAAGATTCTGCATGAAAGGAGGACTAGCAGCCGAGTTGCTCGGGAGAATGTGAAAAGTTTTCATATGTAGTAAAAACCTGAGAAATTCTTCCGTTTTCGTCATTTGTTATGAAATCGACTTAAATCGAGATCGTCACATTGGCTGCTCTTCTCTCTGAAACGGTTGTCCTTATCGTCCGCAAGGCTATGTCGCGTGCTGCGGTATGCGGAGACACTAAAAGCACCATAGTAGAACACAGATGAAGCTTCTAAGTTGATGTAATAGCCAGTAAGAAGTAGTACAATTCAAGTTTTAGGTATCGATTATTGACTTTTTAGCTGGCTTTGGTGCCTTGGACATGAGCTAGGACCTTAAGATTCTGCATGAAAGGAGGACTAGCAGCCGAGTTGCACGGGAGAATGAGAAAAGTGTTCATATGTAGTAAAAAAATGAGAAATCTGTTTGTTTTCGTAATTTGTTATCGAATCGACTTAAATCCAGATCGTCACATTGGCCGCTCTTCTTTCTGAAACGGTTGTCCTTATCATCCGCAAGGCTATGTCGCGTGCTGCGGTATGCGGAGACACTAAAAGCACCATAGTAGAACACAGATGAAGCTTCTAAGTTGATGTAATAGCCAGTAAGAAGTAGTAAAATTGAAGTTTTAGCTATCGATTATAGAACTTTTACGCTTTTTTGGTGCCTTGGACATGAGCTAGGAACTTAAGATTCTGCATGAACGGAGGACTAGCAGCCGAGTTGCACGGGAGAATGAGAAAAGTGTTCATATGTAGTAAAAACATGAGAAATCCTGTAAGTTTTCGTCATTTGTTATCGAATCGACTTAAAGCCAGATCGTCACATTGGCCGCTCTTCTCTCTGAAACGGTTGTACTTATCGTCCGCAAAGCTATGTCGCGTGCTGCGGTTTGCGGAGACACTAAAAGCACCATAGTAGAACACAGATGAAGCTTCTAATTTGAAGTAATAGCCATTAAGAAGTAGTACAATTCAAGTTTTAGGTATCGATTATTGACTTTTTAGCTGGCTTTGGTGCCTTGGACATGAGCTAGGACCTTAAGATTCTGCATGAAAGGAAGACTAGCAGCCGAGTTGCACGGGAGAATGAGAAAAGTGTTCATATGTAGTAAAAACATGAGAAATCCTGTCCGTTTTCGTCATTTGTTATCGAATCGACTTAAAGCCAGATCGTCACATTGGCCGCTCTTCTCTCTGAAACGGTTGTACTTATCGTCCGCAAAGCTATGTCGCGTGCTGCGGTTTGCGGAGACACTAAAAGCACCATAGTAGAACACAGATGAAGCTTCTAATTTGAAGTAATAGCCATTAAGAAGTAGTACAATTCAAGTTTTAGGTATCGATTATTGACTTTTTAGGTGGTTTTGGTGCCTTGGACATGAGCTAGGACCTTAAGATTCTGCATGAAAGGAGGACTAGCAGCCGAGTTGCACGGGAGAATGTGAAAAGTGTTCATATGTAGTAAAAACATGAGAAATCCTCTCCGTTTTCGTCATTTGTTATCGAATCGACTTAAAGCCAGATCGTCACATTGGCCGCTCTTCTCTCTGAAACGGTTGTACTTATCGTCCGCAAAGCTATGTCGCGTGCTGCGGTTTGCGGAGACACTAAAAGCACCATAGTAGAACACAGATGAAGCTTCTAATTTGAAGTAATAGCCTTTAAGAAGTAGTACAATTCAAGTTTTAGGTATCGATTATTGACTTTTTAGCTGGCTTTGGTGCCTTGGACATGAGCTAGGACCTTAAGATTTTGCATGAAAGGAGGACTAGCAGCCGAGTTGCACGGGAGAATGAGAAAAGTGTTCATATGTAGTAAAAACCCGAGAAATCTGTCCGTTTTCGTAATTTGTTATCGAATCGACTTAAAGCCAGATCGTCACATTCGCCGCTCTTCTCCTGAAACGGTTGTACTTATCGTCCGCAAACCTATGTCGCGTGCTGCGATGTACGGAGACACTAAAAGCACCATAGTAGAACACAGATGAAGCTTTTAAGTTGATGTAATAGCCAGTAAGAAGTACTACAATTCAACTTTTAGGTATCGATTATTGACTTTTTAGCCGACTTTGGTGGCTTGGACACGACCTAGGACCTTACGATTTTGCATGAAAAGGGGACTAGCAGCCGCGTTGCACGGGAAAATGTGAAAAGTGTTCATATGTAGTAAAAACCTGAGAAGTCCGTCCGTTTTCGTCATTTGTTATCGAATCGACTTAAAGCCAGATCATCACATTGGCCGCTTTTCTCTCTGAGACGGTTACATTTATCGTCTGCAAAGCTATTTCGCGTGCTGCGGTCTGCGGAGAGACTAAAAGCACCATAGTAGAACACATAATAAGCTTCTAAGTTGAAGTAATAGCCAGTAAGAAGTAGTACAATTCAAGTTTCAGTTGTCGATTATTCACTTTTTAGCCGGCTTTGGTGGCTTGGACATGACCTAGGACCTTAAGATTTTGCATGAAATGAGGGACTAGCAGCCGCGTTGCACGGGAGAATGTGAAAAGTGTTCATATGTAGTAAAAACCTTAGAAATCCGTCCGTTTTCGTCATTTGTTATCAAATCGACTTAAAGCCAGATCGTCACATTGGAAGCTCTTCTGTCTGAAACGGTTACATTTATCGTCTGCAAAGCTATGTCGCGTGCTGCGGTATGCGGAGACACTAAAAGCACCAAAGTATAACACAGAAGAAGCTTCTATGTTGATGTAATAGCCAGTAAGAAGTAGTACAATTCAAGTTTTAGTTGGCGATTATTCACTTTTTAGCCGACTTTGGTGGTTTGGACATGACCTAGGACCTTACTATTTTGCATGAAAAGAGGACTAGCAGCCGCGTTGCACGGGAGAGTGTGAAAAGTGTTCATGTGTAGTAAAAACCTGAGAAATCCGTCCGTTTTCGTCATTTGTTATCGAATCGACTTAAAGCCAGATCATCACATTGGCCGCTTTTCTCTCTGAGACGGTTACATTTATCGTCTGCAAAGATATGTCGCATGCTGCGGTATGCGAAGACACTAAAAGCACCATAGTAGAACACAGAAGAAGCTTCTAAGTTGAAGTAATAGCCAGTGAGAAGTAGTAAAATTCAAGTTTTAGTTGTCGATTATTTAATTTTTAGCCGACTTTGGTGGCTTGGACATGACCTAGGACCTTACGATTTTGCATGAAAAGAGGACTAACAATAGCGTTGCACTGGAGAATGTGAAAAGAGTTCATATGTAGTAAAAACCTGAGAAATCCGTCTGTTTTCGTCATTTGTTATCAAATCGACTTAAAGCCAGATCATCACATTGGCCGCTTTTCTCTCTGAGACGGTTACATTTATCGTCTGCAAAGCTATGTCGCGTGCTACGGTATGCGAAGACACTATAATAGTAGAACACAGAAGAAGCTTCTAAGTTGAAGTAATAGCCAGTAAGAAGTAGTACAATTCTACTTTTAGTTGTCGATTACTCACATTTTAGCCGCCTTTGGTGGCTTGGACATGACATAGGACCTTAAGATTTTGCATGAAAGGAGGACTAGCAGCCGCGTTGCATGGGAGAATGTGACAAGTGCTCATATGTAGTAAAAACCTGAGAAAGCCGTCCGGTATCGTCATTTGTCATCGAATCGACTTAAAGCCAGATTGTCACATTGGCCGCTCTTCTCTCTGAAACAGTTACATTTATCGTCTGCAAAACTATTTCGCGTGCTGCGGTCTGCGGAGAGACTAAAAGCACCATAGTAGAACACAGGATAAGCTTCTAAGTTGAAGTAATAGCCAGTAAGAAGTAGTACAATTCAAGTTTCAGTTGTCGATTATTCACTTTTTAGCCGGCTTTGGTGGCTTGGACATGACCTAGGACCTTAAGATTTTGCATGAAATGAGGACTAGCAGCCGCGTTGCACGGGAGAATGTGAAAAGTGTTCATACGTAGTAAAAACCTGAGAAGTCCGTCCGTTTTCGTCACTTCTTATCGAATCGACCTAAAGCCAGATCGTCACATTGGCCGCACTTCTGACTGAAACGGTTACATTTATCGTCTGCAAAGCTATGTCGCGTGGTGCGGTACGCGGAGACACAAAAAGCACCATAGAAGAACACAGATGAAGCTTCTATTTTGAAGTAATAGCCATTAAGAAGTAGTACAATTCAAGTTTTAAGTATCGATTATTGACTTTTTAGCTGGCTTTGGTGCCTTGGACATGAGCTAGGACCTTAAGATTCTGCATGAAAGGAGGACTAGCAGCCGAGTTGCACGGGAGAATGAGAAAAGTGTTCATATGTAGTAAAAAAATGAGAAATCTGTTTGTTTTCGTAATTTGTTATCGAATCGACTTAAATCCAGATCGTCACATTGGCCGCTCTTCTTTCTGAAACGGTTGTCCTTATCATCCGCAAGGCTATGTCGCGTGCTGCGGTATGCGGAGACACTAAAAGCACCATAGTAGAACACAGATGAAGCTTCTAAGTTGATGTAACAGCCAGTAAGAAGTAGTAAAATTGAAGTTTTAGCTATCGATTATAGAACTTTTACGCTTTTTTGGTGCCTTGGACATGAGCTAGGAACTTAAGATTCTGCATGAACGGAGGACTAGCAGCCGAGTTGCACGGGAGAATGAGAAAAGTGTTCATATGTAGTAAAAACATGAGAAATCCTGTAAGTTTTCGTCATTTGTTATCGAATCGACTTAAAGCCAGATCGTCACATTGGCCGCTCTTCTCTCTGAAACGGTTGTACTTATCGTCCGCAAAGCTATGTCGCGTGCTGCGGTATGCGGAGACACTAAAAGCACCATAGTAGAACACAGATGAAGCTTCTAATTTGAAGTAATAGCCATTAAGAAGTAGTACAATTCAAGTTTTAGGTATCGATTATTGACTTTTTAGCTGGCTTTGGTGCCTTGGACATGAGCTAGGACCTTAAGATTCTGCATGAAAGGAGGACTAGCAGCCGAGTTGCACGGGAGAATGAGAAAAGTGTTCATATGTAGTAAAAACATGAGAAATCCTGTCCGTTTTCGTCATTTGTTATCGAATCGACTTAAAGCCAGATCGTCACATTGGCCGCTCTTCTCTCTGAAACGGTTGTACTTATCGTCCGCAAAGCTATGTCGCGTGCTGCGGTTTGCGGAGACACTAAAAGCACCATAGTAGAACACAGATGAAGCTTCTAATTTGAAGTAATAGCCATTAAGAAGTAGTACAATTCAAGTTTTAGGTATCGATTATTGACTTTTTAGGTGGCTTTGGTGCCTTGGACATGAGCTAGGACCTTAAGATTCTGCATGAAAGGAGGACTAGCAGCCGAGTTGCACGGGAGAATGTGAAAAGTGTTCATATGTAGTAAAAACATGAGAAATCCTCTCCGTTTTCGTCATTTGTTATCGAATCGACTTAAAGCCAGATCGTCACATTGACCGCTCTTCTCTCTGAAACGGTTGTACTTATCGTCCGCAAAGCTATGTCGCGTGCTGCGGTTTGCGGAGACACTAAAAGCACCATAGTAGAACACAGATGAAGCTTCTAATTTGAAGTAATAGCCTTTAAGAAGTAGTACAATTCAAGTTTTAGGTATCGATTATTGACTTTTTAGCTGGCTTTGGTGCCTTGGACATGAGCTAGGACCTTAAGATTTTGCATGAAAGGAGGACTAGCAGCCGAGTTGCACGGGAGAATGAGAAAAGTGTTCATATGTAGTAAAAACCCGAGAAATCTGTCCGTTTTCGTAATTTGTTATCGAATCGACTTAAAGCCAGATCGTCACATTCGCCGCTCTTCTCCTGAAACGGTTGTACTTATCGTCCGCAAACCTATGTCGCGTGCTGCGATGTACGGAGACACTAAAAGCACCATAGTAGAACACAGATGAAGCTTTTAAGTTGATGTAATAGCCAGTAAGAAGTACTACAATTCAACTTTTAGGTATCGATTATTGACTTTTTAGCCGACTTTGGTGGCTTGGACACGACCTAGGACCTTACGATTTTGCATGAAAAGGGGACTAGCAGCCGCGTTGCACGGGAAAATGTGAAAAGTGTTCATATGTAGTAAAAACCTGAGAAGTCCGTCCGTTTTCGTCATTTGTTATCGAATCGACTTAAAGCCAGATCATCACATTGGCCGCTTTTCTCTCTGAGACGGTTACATTTATCGTCTGCAAAGCTATTTCGCGTGCTGCGGTCTGCGGAGAGACTAAAAGCACCATAGTAGAACACAGAATAAGCTTCTAAGTTGAAGTAATAGCCAGTAAGAAGTAGTACAATTCAAGTTTCAGTTGTCGATTATTCACTTTTTAGCCGGCTTTGGTGGCTTGGACATGACCTAGGACCTTAAGATTTTGCATGAAATGAGGACTAGCAGCCGCGTTGCACGGGAGAATGTGAAAAGTGTTCATACGTAGTAAAAACCTGAGAAGTCCGTCCGTTTTCGTCACTTCTTATCGAATCGACCTAAAGCCAGATCGTCACATTGGCCGCACTTCTGACTGAAACGGTTACATTTATCGTCTGCAAAGCTATGTCGCGTGGTGCGGTACGCGGAGACACAAAAAGCACCATAGAAGAACACAGATGAAGCTTCTATTTTGAAGTAATAGCCATTAAGAAGTAGTACAATTCAAGTTTTAAGTATCGATTATTGACTTTTTAGCTGGCTTTGGTGCCTTGGACATGAGCTAGGACCTTAAGATTCTGCATGAAAGGAGGACTAGCAGCCGAGTTGCACGGGAGAATGAGAAAAGTGATCATATGTAGTAAAAAAATGAGAAATCTGTTTGTTTTCGTAATTTGTTATCGAATCGACTTAAATCCAGATCGTCACATTGGCCGCTCTTCTTTCTGAAACGGTTGTCCTTATCATCCGCAAGGCTATGTCGCGTGCTGCGGTATGCGGAGACACTAAAAGCACCATAGTAGAACACAGATGAAGCTTCTAAGTTGATGTAACAGCCAGTAAGAAGTAGTAAAATTGAAGTTTTAGCTATCGATTATAGAACTTTTACGCTTTTTTGGTGCCTTGGACATGAGCTAGGAACTTAAGATTCTGCATGAACGGAGGACTAGCAGCCGAGTTGCACGGGAGAATGAGAAAAGTGTTCATATGTAGTAAAAACATGAGAAATCCTGTAAGTTTTCGTCATTTGTTATCGAATCGACTTAAAGCCAGATCGTCACATTGGCCGCTCTTCTCTCTGAAACGGTTGTACTTATCGTCCGCAAAGCTATGTCGCGTGCTGCGGTATGCGGAGACACTAAAAGCACCATAGTAGAACACAGATGAAGCTTCTAATTTGAAGTAATAGCCATTAAGAAGTAGTACAATTCAAGTTTTAGGTATCGATTATTGACTTTTTAGCTGGCTTTGGTGCCTTGGACATGAGCTAGGACCTTAAGATTCTGCATGAAAGGAGGACTAGCAGCCGAGTTGCACGGGAGAATGAGAAAAGTGTTCATATGTAGTAAAAACATGAGAAATCCTGTCCGTTTTCGTCATTTGTTATCGAATCGACTTAAAGCCAGATCGTCACATTGGCCGCTCTTCTCTCTGAAACGGTTGTACTTATCGTCCGCAAAGCTATGTCGCGTGCTGCGGTTTGCGGAGACACTAAAAGCACCATAGTAGAACACAGATGAAGCTTCTAATTTGAAGTAATAGCCATTAAGAAGTAGTACAATTCAAGTTTTAGGTATCGATTATTGACTTTTTAGGTGGCTTTGGTGCCTTGGACATGAGCTAGGACCTTAAGATTCTGCATGAAAGGAGGACTAGCAGCCGAGTTGCACGGGAGAATGTGAAAAGTGTTCATATGTAGTAAAAACATGAGAAATCCTCTCCGTTTTCGTCATTTGTTATCGAATCGACTTAAAGCCAGATCGTCACATTGACCGCTCTTCTCTCTGAAACGGTTGTACTTATCGTCCGCAAAGCTATGTCGCGTGCTGCGGTTTGCGGAGACACTAAAAGCACCATAGTAGAACACAGATGAAGCTTCTAATTTGAAGTAATAGCCTTTAAGAAGTAGTACAATTCAAGTTTTAGGTATCGATTATTGACTTTTTAGCTGGCTTTGGTGCCTTGGACATGAGCTAGGACCTTAAGATTTTGCATGAAAGGAGGACTAGCAGCCGAGTTGCACGGGAGAATGAGAAAAGTGTTCATATGTAGTAAAAACCCGAGAAATCTGTCCGTTTTCGTAATTTGTTATCGAATCGACTTAAAGCCAGATCGTCACATTCGCCGCTCTTCTCCTGAAACGGTTGTACTTATCGTCCGCAAACCTATGTCGCGTGCTGCGATGTACGGAGACACTAAAAGCACCATAGTAGAACACAGATGAAGCTTTTAAGTTGATGTAATAGCCAGTAAGAAGTACTACAATTCAACTTTTAGGTATCGATTATTGACTTTTTAGCCGACTTTGGTGGCTTGGACACGACCTAGGACCTTACGATTTTGCATGAAAAGGGGACTAGCAGCCGCGTTGCACGGGAAAATGTGAAAAGTGTTCATATGTAGTAAAAACCTGAGAAGTCCGTCCGTTTTCGTCATTTGTTATCGAATCGACTTAAAGCCAGATCATCACATTGGCCGCTTTTCTCTCTGAGACGGTTACATTTATCGTCTGCAAAGCTATTTCGCGTGCTGCGGTCTGCGGAGAGACTAAAAGCACCATAGTAGAACACAGAATAAGCTTCTAAGTTGAAGTAATAGCCAGTAAGAAGTAGTACAATTCAAGTTTCAGTTGTCGATTATTCACTTTTTAGCCGGCTTTGGTGGCTTGGACATGACCTAGGACCTTAAGATTTTGCATGAAATGAGGGACTAGCAGCCGCGTTGCACGGGAGAATGTGAAAAGTGTTCATATGTAGTAAAAACCTTAGAAATCCGTCCGTTTTCGTCATTTGTTATCAAATCGACTTAAAGCCTGATCGTCACATTGGTAGCTCTTCTGTCTGAAACGGTTACATTTATCGTCTGCAAAGCTATGTCGCGTGCTGCGGTATGCGGAGACACTAAAAGCACCAAAGTATAACACAGAAGAAGCTTCTATGTTGATGTAATAGCCAGTAAGAAGTAGTACAATTCAAGTTTTAGTTGGCGATTATTCACTTTTTAGCCGACTTTGGTGGTTTGGACATGACCTAGGACCTTACTATTTTGCATGAAAAGAGGACTAGCAGCCGCGTTGCACGGGAGAGTGTGAAAAGTGTTCATGTGTAGTAAAAACCTGAGAAATCCGTCCGTTTTCGTCATTTGTTATCGAATCGACTTAAAGCCAGATCATCACATTGGCCGCTTTTCTCTCTGAGACGGTTACATTTATCGTCTGCAAAGATATGTCGCATGCTGAGGTATGCGAAGACACTAAAAGCACCATAGTAGAACACAGAAGAAGCTTCTAAGTTGAAGTAATAGCCAGTAAGAAGTAGTAAAATTCAAGTTTTAGTTGTCGATTATTTACTTTTTAGCCGACTTTGGTGGCTTGGACATGACCTAGGACCTTACGATTTTGCATGAAAAGAGGACTAACAATAGCGTTGCACTGGAGAATGTGAAAAGAGTTCATATGTAGTAAAAACCTGAGAAATCCGTCTGTTTTCGTCATTTGTTATCAAATCGACTTAAAGCCAGATCATCACATTGGCCGCTTTTCTCTCTGAGACGGTTACATTTATCGTCTGCAAAGCTATGTCGCGTGCTACGGTATGCGAAGACACTATAATAGTAGAACACAGAAGAAGCTTCTAAGTTGAAGTAATAGCCAGTAAGAAGTAGTACAAATCAAGTTTTAGTTATCAACTATTGACATTTTAGCTGGTTTTGGTGCCTTGGACATGAGCTGGGACCTTAACATTTTGCATGAAAGGAGGACTAGCAGCCGCGTTGTACGGGAGAATGTGAAAAGTGTTCATATGTAGTAAAAACCTGAGAAATCCATCCGTTTTCGTCATTTGTTACCGAATCGACTTAAAGCCAGATCATCACATTGGCCGCTTTTCTCTCTGAGACGGTTAAATTTATCGTCTGCAAAGCTATGTCGCGTGCTGCGGTATGCAAAGACACTATAAGCACCATAGTAGAACACAGAAGAAGATTCTAAGTTGAAGTAATAGCCAGTAAGAAGTAGTACAATTCAAGTTTCAGTTGTCGATTATTCACTTTTTAGCCGGCTTTGGTGGCTTGGACATGACCTAGGACCTTAAGATTTTGCATGGAAGGAGGACTAGCATCCGCGTTGCACGGGAGAATGTGAAAAGTGTTCATATGTAGTAAGAACCTTAGAAATCCGTCCGTTTTCGTCATTTGTTATCAAATCGACTTAAAGCCAGATCGTCACATTGGAAGCTCTTCTGTCTGAAACGGTTACATTTATCGTCTGCAAAGCTATGTCGCGTGCTGCGGTATGCGGAGACACTAAAAGCACCATAGTAGAAGACAGATGAAGCTTCTAATTTGATGTAATAGCCAATAAGAAGTAGTACAATTCAAGTTTTAGTTATCAATTATTGACTTTTCAGCTGGTTTTGGTGCCTTGGACATGAGCTAGGACCTTAACATTTTGCATGAAAGGAGGACTAGCAGCCGCGTTGTACGGGAGAATGTAAAAAGTGTTCATATGTAGTAAACACCTGAGAAATCCGTCCGGTTTCGTCATTTGATATCGAAACGACTTAAAGCCAAATCGTCACATTGGCCGCACTTCTGTCTGAAACGGTTACATTTATCGTCTGCAAAGCTATGTCGCGTGCTGCGGTATGCGAAGACACTATAAGCACCATAGTAGAACACAGAAGAAGCTTCTAAGTTGAAGTAATAGCCAGTAAGAAGTAGTACAATTCAAGTTTTAGTTGTCGATTATTCACTTTTTAGCCGACTTTGGTGGCTTGGACATGACCTAGGACCTTACGATTTTGCATGAAAAGAGGACTAACAATAGCGTTGCACTGGAGAATGTGAAAAGAGTTCATATGTAGTAAAAACCTGAGAAATCCGTCTGTTTTCGTCATTTGTTATCGAATCGACTTAAAGCCAGATCGTCACATTGGCCATCTCCTCTCTGAAACAGTAGTACTTATCGTCTGCAAAGCTATTTCACGTGCTGCGGTATGCGGAGACAATAAAAGCACCATAGTAAAACACAGATGAAGCTTCTAAGTTGATGTAATAGCCAGTAAGAAGTAGTACAATTCAAGTTTTATTTATCGATTATTCACTTTTTAGCCGGCTTTGGTGGATTGGAAATGAGGTGGAACCTTAAGATTTTACATGAAAGGAGGACTAGCAGCCGCGTTGCACGGGAGAATGTGAAAAGTGTTCATATGTAGTAAAAACCTGAGAAATCCGTCCGTTTTCGTCATTTGTTATCGAATCGATTTAAAGCCAGATCGTCACAATGGCTGCTCTTCTCTCTGAAACGGTTACATTTATCGTCTGCAAAGCTATGTCGCGTGCTGCGGTATACGGAAACACTAAACGCACCACAGTAGAACTCAGAATAAGTTTCTAAGTTGAAGTAATAGCCAGTAAGAAGTAGTACAATTCAAGTTTTAATTATAGATTATTCACATTTTAGCCGACTTTGGTGGCTTGGATATGACCTAGGACCTTAAGGATTTGCATGAAAGGAGGACTAGCAGCCGCGTTGCACGGGAGAATGTGAAAAGTGTTCATATGTAGTAAAAACCTGAGAAATCAGTCCGTTTTCGTCATTTGTTATCGTATCGACTTAAAGCCAGATCGTCACATTGGCCGCTTTTCTCTCTGAGACGGTTACATTTATCGTCTGCAAAGCTATGTCGCGTGCTGCGGTATGCGGAGACACTAAAAGCACCATATTAGAACACAGTAGAAGCTTCTATGCTGAAGTAATAGCCAGTAAGAAGTAGTACAATTCAAGTTTTAGTTGTCGATTATTCACTTTTTAGCCGGCTTTGGTGGCTTGGACATGACCCAGGACCTTAAGATTTTGCATGAATGGAGGACTAGCTGCCGCGTTGCATGGGAGAATGTGAAAAGTGTTCATATGTAGTAAAAACCTGGGAAATCTGTCCATTTTCGTCATTTGTTATCGAATCGACTTAAAGCCAGATTGTCACATTGGCAGCTTTTCTCTCTGAGACGGTTACATTTTTCGTCTGCAAAGCTATGTCGCGTCCTGCGGTATGCGGAGACACTTAAAGCATCATAGTAGAACACAGAAGGAGCTTTTAAGTTGAAGTAATAGCCAGTAAGAAGTAGTAAAATTCAAGTTTTAGTTGTCGATTATTCACTTTTTAGCCGGCTTTGGTGGCTTGGACATGACCTAGGACCTTAAGATTTTGCATGAAAGGAGGACTAGCAGCCGCGTTGCACGGGAGAATGTGAAAAGTGTTCATATGTAGTAAAAACCTGAGTAATCCTTGGGTTTTCATCATAATGTTATCGTATCGACTTAAAGCCAGATAGTCACATAGGCCGCTTTTCTCTCTGATACGGTTACATTTATCGTCTGCAAAGCTATGTCGCGTGCTGCGGTATGCAGAGACACTAAAAGCACCATATTAGAACACAGAAGAAGCTTCTAAGTTGAAGTAATAGCCAGTAAGAAGTAGTACTATTTAAGTTTTAGTTGTCGATTAATCACTTTTTAACCGACTTTGGTGGGTTGTACATGACGTAGGACCTTAAGATTTTGCATGAAAGGAAGACTAGCAGCCGCGTTGCACGGGAGAATGTGAAGAGTGTTCATATGTAGTAAAAACCTGAGAAATCCGTCCGTTTTCGTCATTTGTTATCGAATCGATTTAAAGCCAGATCGTCACAGTGGCCGCTTTTCTCTCCGAAACGGTGTCACTTATCGTCTGCAAAGCTATGTCGCGTGCTGTGGTATGCGGAAACACTAAAAGCACCATAGTAGAACAGAGAAGAAGCTTCTAAGTTGAAGTAATAGCCAGTAAAAAGTAGTACTATTTAAGTTTTAGTTGTCGTTTAATCACTTTTTAACCGGCTTTGGTGGCTTGGACATGTCCTAGGACCTGATACTTTTGCAGGAAAGGAAGACTAGCAGCCGCGTTGCACGGGAGAATGTGAAAAGTGTTCATACGTAGTAAAAACCTGAGAAATCCGTCCGTTTTCGTCATTTGTTATCGAATCGATTTAAAGCCAGATCGTCACATTGGCCGTTCTTCTCTCTGAAACGGTTACATTTATCGTCTGCAAAGCTATGTCGCGTGCTGCGGTATGCGGAGACACTAAAAGCACCATATTAGAACACAGAAGAAGCTTATAAGTTGAAGTAATAGCAAGTAAGAAGTAGTACAATTCAAGTTGTAGTTGTCGATTATTCACTTTTTAGCCGGCTTTGGTGGCTTGGACATGACCTAGGACCTTAAGATTTTGCATGAAAGGAGGACTAGCAGCCGCGTTGCACGGGAGAATGTGAAAAGTGTTCATATGTAGTAAAAACCTGAGAAATCCGTCCGTTTTCGTCATTTGTTATCGAATCGATTTAAAGCCAGATCGTCACATTGGCCGCTCTTCTCTCTGAAACGGTTACAATTGTCGTCTCCAAAGCTATGTCGCGTGCTGCGGTATGCGGAAACACTAAAAAGACCATAGTAGAGCACAGATGAAGCTTCTAAGTTGAAGTAATAGCCAGTAAGATGTAGTACAATTCAAGTTTTAGTTGTCGATTATTCACTTCTCAGCCGGCTTTGGTGGCTTGGACATGACCTAGGACCTTATAATTTTGCATGAAAGGAGGACTAGCAGCCGCGTTGCACGGTAGAATGTGAAAAGTGTTCATATGTAGTAAAAACCTGAGAAATCCGTCCGTTTTCTTCATTTGTTATCGAATCAACTTAAAGCCAGATCGTCATATTGGCGCTTTTCTCTCTGAGACGGTTACATTAATCGTCTGCAAAGCTATGTCGCGTGCTGCGGTATGCGGAGACACTAAAAGCACCATAGTAGAACACAGAAGAAGCTTCTAAGTTGAAGTAATAGCCAGTAAGAAGTAGTACAATTCAAGTTTTAGTTATCGATTATTCACTTTTTAGCCGGCTTTGGTGGCTTGGACATGAGGTGGAACCTTAAGATTTTACATGAAAGGAGGACTAGCAGCCGCGTTGCACGGGAGAATGTGAAAAGTATTCATATGTAGTAAAAACCTGAGAAATCCGTGGGTTTTCGTCATTTGTTATCGTATCGACTTAAAGCCAGATCGTCACATTGGCCGCTTTTCTCTCTGAGACGATTTATCGTCTGCAAAGCTATGTCGCGTGCTGCGGTATGCGGAGACACTAAAAGCACCATATTAGAACACAGAAGAAGCTTCTAAGTTGAAGTAATAGCCAGTAAGAGGTAGTACTATTTAAGTTTTAGTTGTCGATTATCAGCTTTTTAGCCGGCTTTGGTGGCTTGGACATGACCTAGGACCTTAAGATTTTGCATGAAAGGAAGACTAGTAGCCGCGTTGCACGGGAGAATGTGAAAAGTGTTCATATGTAGTAAAAACCTGAGAAATCCATCCGTTTTCGTCATTTGTTATCGAATCGATTTAAAGCAAGATCGTCACATTGGCCGCTCTTCTCTCTGAAACGGTTGTACTTATCGTCTGCAAAGCTATGTCGCGTGCTGCGGTATGTGGTGACCCTAAAAGCACCATAGTAGAACACGGATGAAGTTTCTAAGTTGATGTAATAGCCAGTAAGAAGTAATACAATTCAAGTTTTAGGTATCGATTATTGACTTTTTACCCTTCTTTTGAGCCTTGGACATGAGTTAGGATATTAAGATTTTGCATGAAAGGAGGACTAGCAGCCGCGTGTGCACGGGAGAATGTGAAAAGTGTTCATATGTAGTAAACACCTGAGAAATCCGTCCGTTTTCGTCATTTGATATCGAAACGACTTAAAGCCAAATCGTCACATTGGCCGCACTTCTGTCTGAAACGGTTATATTTATCGTCTGCAAAGCTATGTCGCGTGCTGCGGTATGCGAAGACACTATAAGCACCATAGTAGAACACAGAAGAAGCTTCTAAGTTGAAGTAATAGCCAGTAAGAAGTAGTACAATTCAAGTTTTAGTTATCGATTATTCACTTTTTAGCCTGCTTTGGTGGATTGGACATGAGGTGGAACCTCAAGATTTTACATGAAAGGAGGACTAGCAGCCGCGTTGCACGGGAGAATGTGAAAAGTGTTCATATGTAGTAAAAACCTGAGAAATCCGTCCGTTTTCGTCATTTGTTATCGAATCGATTTAAAGCCAGATCGTCACAATGGCTGCTCTTCTCTCTGAAACGGTTACATTTATCGTCTCCAAAGCTATGTCGCGTGCTGCGGTATGCGGAGACACTAAAAGCACCATATTAGAACACAGAAGAAGCTTCTAAGTTGAAGTAATAGCCAGTAAGAAGTAGTACTATTTAAGTTTTAGTTGTCGATTAATCACTTTTTAACCGACTTTGGTGGCTTGTACATGTCGTAGGACCTTAAGATTTTGCATGAAAGGAAGGCTAGCAGCCGCGTTGCACGGGAGAATGTGAAGAGTGTTCATATGTAGTAAAAACCTGAGAAATCCGTCCGTTTTCGTCATTTGTTATCGAATCGATTTAAAGCCAGATCGTCACAGTGGCCGCTTTTCTCTCCGAAACGGTTGCACTTATCGTCTGCAAAGCTATGTCGCGTGCTGCGGTATGCGGAAACACTAAAAGCACCATAGTAGAACAGAGAAGAAGCTTCTAAGTTGAAGTAATAGCCAGTAAAAAGTAGTACTATTTAAGTTTTAGTTGTCGTTTAATCACTTTTTAACCGGCTTTGGTGGCTTGGACATGTCCTAGGACCTCATACTTTTGCAGGAAAGGAAGACTAGCAGCCGCGTTGCACGGGAGAATGTGAAAAGTGTTCATATGTAGTAAAAACCTGAGAAATCCGTCCGTTTTCGTCATTTGTTATCGAATCGATTTAAAGCCAGATCGTCACATTGGCCGCTCTTCTCTCTGAAACGGTTACATTTATCGTCTGCAAAGCTATGTCGCGTGCTGCGGTATGCGGAGACACTAAAAGCACCATATTAGAACACAGAAGAAGCTTATAAGTTGAAGTAATAGCAAGTAAGAAGTAGTACAATTCAAGTTGTAGTTGTCGATTAATCACTTTTTAGCTGGCTTTGGTGGGTTGGACATGACCTAGGACCTTAAAATTTTGCATGAAAGGAAGACTAGCGCCGCGTTGCACGGGACAATGTGAAAAGTGTTCATATGTAGTAAAAACCTGAGAAATCCGTCCGTTTTCGTCATTTGTTATCGAATCGATTTAAAGCCAGAACGTCACATTGGCCGCTCTTATCTCTGAACGGTTACATTTATCGTCTGCAAAGCTATGTCGCGTGCTGCGGTATGCGGAAACACTAAAAGCACCATATTAGAACACATAAGAAGCTTATAAGTTGAAGTAATAGCTAGTAAAAAGTAGTACAATTGAAGTTTAGTTGTCGATTAATCACTTTTTAGCCGGCTTTGGTGGCTTGGACATGACCTAGGACCTTAAGATTTTGCATGAATGGAGGACTAGCTGCCGCGTTGCATGGGAGAATGTGAAAAGTGTTCATATGTAGTAAAAACCTGAGAAATCTGTCCATTTTCGTCATTTGTTATCGAATCGACTTAAAGCCAGATCGTCACATTGGCCGCTTTTCTCTCTGAGACGGTTACATTTTTCGTCTGCAAAGCTATGTCGCGTGCTGCGGTATGCGGAAACACTAAAAGCATCATAGTAGAACACAGAAGGAGCTTTTAAGTTGAAGTAATAGCCAGTAAGAAGTAGTACAATTCAAGTTTTAGTTGTCGATTATTCACATTTTAGCCGGCTTTGGTGGCTTGGACATGACCTAGGACCTTAAGATTTTGCATGAAAGGAGGACTAGCAGCCGCGTTGCACGGGAGAATGTGAAAAGTGTTCATATGTAGTAAGAACCTTAGAAATCCGTCCGTTTTCGTCTTTTGTTATCAAATCGACTTATAGCCAGATCGTCACATTGGAAGCTCTTCAGTCTGAAACGGTTACATTTATCGTCTGCAAAGCTATGTCGCGTGCTGCGGTATGCGGAGACACTAAAAGCACCATAGTAGAAGACAGATGAAGCTTCTAAGTTGATGTAATAGCCAGTAAGAAGTAGTAAAATTCAAGTTTTAGTTATCAATTATTGACTTTTCAGCGGGTTTTGGTGCCTTGGACATGAGCTAGGACCTTAAGATTTTGCATGAAAGGAGGACTAGCAGCCGCGTTGCACGGGAGAATGTGAAAAGCGTTCATATGTAGTAAAAACCTGAGAAAGCCGTCCGGTATCGTCATTTGTCATCGAATCGACTTAAAGCCAGATTGTCACATTGGCCGCTCTTCTCTCTGAAACAGTTACATTTATCGTCTGAAAAGCTATTTCGCGTGCTGCGGTCTGCGGAGAGACTAAAAGCACCATAGTAGAACACAGAATAAGCTTCTAAGTTGAAGTAATAGCCAGTAAGAAGTAGTACAATTCAAGTTTCAGTTGTCGATTATTCACTTTTTAGCCGGCTTTGGTGGCTTGGACATGACCTAGGACCTTAAGATTTTGCATGAAATGAGGACTAGCAGCCGCGTTGCACGGGAGAATGTGAAAAGTGTTCATATGTAGTAAGAACCTTAGAAATCCGTCCGTTTTCGTCTTTTGTTATCAAATCGACTTAAAGCCAGATCGTCACATTGGAAGCTCTTCTGTCTGAAACGGTTACATTTATCGTCTGCAAAGCTATGTCGCGTGCTGCGGTATGCGGAGACACTAAAAGCTCCATAGTAGAAGTCAGATGAAGCTTCTAAGTTGATGTAATAGCCAGTAAGAAGTAGTACAATTCAAGTTTTAGTTATCAATTATTGACTTTTCAGCTGGTTTTGGTGCCTTGGACATGAGCTAGGACCTTAACATTTTGCATGAAAGGAGGACTAGCAGCCGCGTTGTACGGGAGAATGTAAAAAGTGTTCATATGTAGTAAACACCTGTGAAATCCGTCCGTTTTCGTCATTTGATATCGAAACGACTTAAAGCCAGATCGTCACATTGGCCGCACTTCTGTCTGAAACGGTTACATTTATCGTCTGCAAAGCTATGTCACGTGCTGCGGTATGCAAAGACACTATAAGCACCATAGTAGAACACAGAAGAAGCTTCTAAGTTGAAGTAATAGCCAGTTAGAAGTAGTACAATTCAAGTTTTAGGTATCGATTATTGACTTTTTACCATTTTTTCGTGTCTTGGACATGAGCTAGGAACTTAAGATTTTGCATGGAAGGAGGACTAGCAGCTGCGTTGCACGGGAGAATGTGAAAAGTGTTCATATGTAGTAAACACCTGAAAATCCGTCCGTTTTCGTCATTTGTTATCGAAACGACTTAAAGCCAGATCGTCACATTGGCCGCACTTCTGTCTGAAACGGTTACATTTATCGTCTGCAAAGCTATGTCACGTGCTGCGGTATGCAAAGACACTATAAGCACCATAGTAGAACACAGAAGAAGCTTCTAAGTTGATGTAATAGCCAGTAAGAAGTAGTACAATTCAAGTTTCAGTTGTCGATTATTCACTTTTTAGCCGGCTATGGTGGCTTGGACATGACCTAGGACCTTAAGATTTTGCATGAAATGAGGACTAGCATCCGCGTTGCACGGGAGAATGTGAAAAGTGTTCATATGTAGTAAGAACCTTAGAAATCCGTCCGTTTTCGTCATTTGTTATCAAATCGACTTAAAGCCAGATCGTCACATTGGAAGCTCTTCTGTCTGAACCGGTTACATTTATCGTCTGCAAAGCTATGTCGCGTGCTGCGGTATGCTGAGACACTAAAAGCACCATAGTAGAAGACAGATGAAGCTTCTAAGTTGATGTAATAGCCAGTAAGAAGTAGTACAATTCAAGTTTCAGTTGTCGATTATTCACTTTTTAGCCGGCTTTGGTGGCTTGGACATGACCTAGGACATTAAGATTTTGCATGAAAGGAGGACTAGCAGCCGCGTTGTACGGGAGAATGTAAAAAGTGTTCATATGTAGTAAACACCTGAGAAATCCGTCCGTTTTCGTCATTTGATATCGAAACGACTCAAAGCCAGATCGTCACATTGGCGCACTTCTGTCTGAAACGGTTACATTTATCGTCTGCAACGCTATGTCGCGTGCTGCGGTAAGCGAAGACACTATAAGCACCATAGTAGAACACAGAAGAAGCTTCTATGTTGATGTAATAGCCAGTAAGAAGTAGTAAAATTCAAGTTTTAGTTGGCGATTATTCACTTTTTAGCCGACTTTGGTGGCTTGGACATGACCTAGGACCTTACGATTTTGCATGAAAAGAGGACTAGCAGCCGCGTTGCACGGGAGAATGTGAAAAGTGTTCATATGTAGTAAACACCTGTGAAATCCGTCCGTTTTCGTCATTTGGTATCGAAACGACTTAAAGCCAGATCGTCACATTGGCCGCACTTCTGTCTGAAACGGTTACATTTATCGTCTGCAAAGCTATGTCACGTGCTGCGGTATGCAAAGACACTATAAGCACCATAGTAGAACACAGAAGAAGCTTCTAAGTTGAAGTAATAGCCAGTAAGAAGTAGTACAATTCAAGTTTTAGGTATCGATTATTGACTTTTTACCATTTTTTGGTGTCTTGGACATGAGCTAGGAACTTAAGATTTTGCATGGAAGGAGGACTAGCAGCTGCGTTGCACGGGAGAATGTGAAAAGTGTTCATATGTAGTAAACACCTGAAAATCCGTCCGTTTTCGTCATTTGTTATCGAATCGACTTAAAGCCAGATCGCCACATTGGCCGCTCTTCTCTCTGAGACGGTTACATTTATAGTCTGCAAGGCTATGTCGCGTGCTGCGGTATGCGAAGACACTATAAGCACCATAGTAGAACACAGAAGAAGCTTCTAAGTTGATGTAATAGCCAGTAAGAAGTAGTACAATTCAAGTTTCAGTTGTCGATTATTCACTTTTTAGCCGGCTATGGTGGCTTGGACATGACCTAGGACCTTAAGATTTTGCATGAAATGAGGACTAGCATCCGCGTTGCACGGGAGAATGTGAAAAGTGTTCATATGTAGTAAGAACCTTAGAAATCCGTCCGTTTTCGTCATTTGTTATCAAATCGACTTAAAGCCAGATCGTCACATTGGAAGCTCTTCTGTCTGAAACGGTTACATTTATCGTCTGCAAAGCTATGTCGCGTGCTGCGGTATGCGGAGACACTAAAAGCACCATAGTAGAAGACAGATGAAGCTTCTAAGTTGATGTAATAGCCAGTAAGAAGTAGTAAAATTCAAGTTTTAGTTATCAGTTATTGACTTTTCAGCGGGTTTTGGTGCCTTGGACATGACCTAGGACCTTAAGATTTTGCATGAAATGAGGACTAGCAGCCGCGTTGCACGGGAGAATGTGAAAAGTGTTCATATGTAGTAAGAACCTTAGAAATCCGTCCGTTTTCGTCTTTTGTTATCAAATCGACTTAAAGCCAGATCGTCACATTGGAAGCTCTTCAGTCTGAAACGGTTACATTTATCGTCTGCAAAGCTATGTCGCGTGCTGCGGTATGCGGAGACACTAAAAGCACCATAGTAGAAGACAGATGAAGCTTCTAAGTTGATGTAATAGCCAGTAAGAAGTAGTAAAATTCAAGTTTTAGTTATCAATTATTGACTTTTCAGCGGGTTTTGGTGCCTTGGACATGAGCTAGGACCTTAAGATTTTGCATGAAAGGAGGACTAGCAGCCGCGTTGCACGGGAGAATGTGAAAAGTGTTCATATGTAGTAAAAACCTGAGAAAGCCGTCCGGTATCGTCATTTGTCATCGAATCGACTTAAAGCCAGATTGTCACATTGGCCGCTCTTCTCTCTGAAACAGTTACATTTATCGTCTGCAAAGCTATTTCGCGTGCTGCGGTCTGCGGAGAGACTAAAAGCACCATAGTAGTACACAGAATAAGCTTCTAAGTTGAAGTAATAGCCAGTAAGAAGTAGTACAATTCAAGTTTCAGTTGTCGATTATTCACTTTTTAGCCGGCTTTGGTGGCTTGGACATGACCTAGGACCTTAAGATTTTGCATGAAATGAGGACTAGCAGCCGCGTTGCACGGGAGAATGTGAAAAGTGTTCATATGTAGTAAGAACCTTAGAAATCCGTCCGTTTTCGTCTTTTGTTATCAAATCGACTTAAAGCCAGATCGTCACATTGGAAGCTCTTCTGTCTGAAACGGTTACATTTATCGTCTGCAAAGCTATGTCGCGTGCTGCGGTATGCGGAGACACTAAAAGCTCCATAGTAGAAGTCAGATGAAGCTTCTAAGTTGATGTAATAGCCAGTAAGAAGTATTACAATTCAAGTTTTAGTTATCAATTATTGACTTTTCAGCTGGTTTTGGTGCCTTGGACATGAGCTAGGACCTTAACATTTTGCATGAAAGGAGGACTAGCAGCCGCGTTGTACGGGAGAATGTAAAAAGTGTTCATATGTAGTAAACATTTGTGAAATCCGTCCGTTTTCGTCATTTGATATCGAAACGACTTAAAGCCAGATCGTCACATTGGCCGCACTTCTGTCTGAAACGGTTACATTTATCGTCTGCAAAGCTATGTCACGTGCTGCGGTATGCAAAGACACTATAAGCACCATAGTAGAACACAGAAGAAGCTTCTAAGTTGAAGTAATAGCCAGTAAGAAGTAGTACAATTCAAGTGTTAGGTATCGATTATTGACTTTTTACCATTTTTTGGTGTCTTGGACATGAGCTAGGAACTTAAGATTTTGCATGGAAGGAGGACTAGCAGCTGCGTTGCACGGGAGAATGTGAAAAGTGTTCATATGTAGTAAACACCTGAAAATCCGTCCGTTTTCGTCATTTGTTATCGAATCGACTTAAAGCCAGATCGCCACATTGGCCGCTCTTCTCTCTGAGACGGTTACATTTATCGTCTGCAAGGCTATGTCGCGTGCTGCGGTATGCGAAGACACTATAAGCACCATAGTAGAACACAGAAGAAGCTTCTAAGTTGATGTAATACCCAGTAAGAAGTAGTACAATTCAAGTTTCAGTTGTCGATTATTCACTTTTTAGCCGGCTATGGTGGCTTGGACATGACCTAGGACCTTAAGATTTTGCATGAAATGAGGACTAGCATCCGCGTTGCACGGGAGAATGTGAAAAGTGTTCATATGTAGTAAGAACCTTAGAAATCCGTCCGTTTTCGTCATTTGTTATCAAATCGACTTAAAGCCAGATCGTCACATTGGAAGCTCTTCTGTCTGAAACGGTTACATTTATCGTCTGCAAAGCTATGTCGCGTGCTGCGGTATGCTGAGACACTAAAAGCACCATAGTAGAAGACAGATGAAGCTTCTAAGTTGATGTAATAGCGAGTAAGAAGTAGTACAATTCAAGTTTCAGTTGTCGATTATTCACTTTTTAGCCGGCTTTGGTGGCTTGGACATGACCTAGGACATTAAGATTTTGCATGAAAGGAGGACTAGCAGCCGCGTTGTACGGGAGAATGTAAAAAGTGTTCATATGTAGTAAACACCTGAGAAATCCGTCCGTTTTCGTCATTTGATATCGAAACGACTTAAAGCCAGATCGTCACATTGGCCGCACTTCTGTCTGAAACGGTTACATTTATCGTCTGCAACGCTATGTCGCGTGCTGCGGTATGCGAAGACACTATAAGCACCATAGTAGAACACAGAAGAAGCTTCTATGTTGATGTAATAGCCAGTAAGAAGTAGTACAATTCAAGTTTTAGTTGGCGATTATTCACTTTTTAGCCGACTTTGGTGGCTTGGACATGACCTAGGACCTTACGATTTTGCATGAAAAGAGGACTAGCAGCCGCGTTGCACGGGAGAATGTGAAAAGTGTTCATATGTAGTAAAAACCTGAGAAATCCGTCCGTTTTCGTCATTTGTTATCGAATCGACTTAAAGCCAGATCATCACATTGGCCGCTTTTCTCTCTAAGACGGTTACATTTATCGTCTGCAAAGATATGTCGCGTGCTGCGGTATGCGAAGACACTAAAAGCACCATAGCAGAACACAGAAGAAGCTTCTAAGTTGAAGTAATAGCCAGTAAGAAGTAGTACAATTCAAGTTTTAGTTGTCGATTATTCACTTTTTAGCCGACTTTGGTGGCTTGGACATGACCTAGGACCTTACGATTTTGCATAAAAGAGGACTAACAATAGCGTTGCACTGGAGAATGTGAAAAGAGTTCATATGTAGTAAAAACCTGAGAAATCCGTCTGTTTTCGTCATTTGTTATCGAATCGACTTAAAGCCAGATCATCACATTGGCCGCTTTTCTCTCTGAGACGGTTACATTTATCGTCTGCAAAGCTATGTCGCGTGCTGCGGTATGCAAAGACACTATAAGCACCATAGTAGAACACAGAAGAAGCTTCTAAGTTGAAGTAATAGCCAGTAAGAAGTAGTACAATTCTACTTTTAGTTGTCGATTATTCACATTTTAGCCGCCTTTGGTGGCTTGGACATGACCTAGGACCTTAAGATTTTGCATGAAAGGAGGACTAGCAGCCGCGTTGCACGGGAGAATGTGAAAAGTGTTCATATGTAGTAAGAACCTTAGAAATCCGTCCGTTTTCGTCTTTTGTTATCAAATCGACTTAAAGCCAGATCGTCACATTGGAAGCTCTTCTGTCTGAAACGGTTACATTTATCGTCTGCAAAGCTATGTCGCGTGCTGCGGTATGCGGAGACACTAAAAGCACCATAGTAGAAGACAGATGAAGCTTCTAAGTTGATGTAATAGCCAGTAAGAAGTAGTAAAATTCACGTTTTAGTTATCAATTATTGACTTTTCAGCGGGTTTTGGTGCCTTGGACATGAGCTAGGACCTTAACACTTTGCATGAAAGGAGGACGAGCAGCCGCGTTGTACGGGAGAATGTAAAAAGTGTTCATATGTAGTAAACACCTGAGAAATCCGTCCGTTTTCGTCATTTGATATCGAAACGACTTAACGCCAGATCGTCACATTGGCCGCACTTCTGTCTGAAACGGTTACATTTATCGTCTGCAAGGCTATGTCGCGTGCTGCGGTATGCAAAGACACTATAAGCACCATAGTAGAACACAGAAGAAGCTTCTAAGTTGAAGTAATAGCCAGTAAGAAGTAGTACAATTCAAGTTTTAGTTGTCGATTATTCACTTTTTAGCCGACATTGGTGGCTGGACATGAAATAGGACCTTACGATTTTGCATGAAAAGAGGACTAACAATAGCGTTGTACTGGAGAATGTGAAAAGAGTTCATATGTAGTAAAAACCTGAGAAATCCGTCTGTTTTCGTCATTTGTTATCGAATCGACTTAAAGCCAGATCATCACATTGGCCGCTTTTCTCTCTAAGACGGTTACATTTATCGTCTGCAAAGCTATGTCGCGTGCTGCGGTATGTGAAGACACAATAAGCACCAGAGTAGAACACAGAAGAAGCTTCTAAGTTGAAGTAATAGCCAGTAAGAAGTAGTACAATTCTAATTTTAGTTGTCGATTATTCACATTTTAGCCGCCTTTGGTGGCTTGGACGTGACCTAGGACCTTAAGATTTTGCTTGAAAGGAGGACTAGCAGCCGCGTTGTACGGGAGAATGTGAAAAGTGTTCATATGTAGTAAAAACCTGAGAAAGCCGTCCGGTATCGTCATTTGTCATCGAATCGACTTAAAGCCAGATGTCACATTGGCCGCTCTTCTCTCTGAAACAGTTACATTTATCGTCTGCAAAGCTATGTCGCGTACTGCGGTATGCGAAGACACTATAAGCACCATAGTGGAACACAGAAGAAGCTTATAAGTTGAAGTAATAGCCAGTAAGAAGTAGTACAATTCAAGTTTTAGGTATCGATTATTGACTATTTAGCTTGCTTTGGTGAGTTGGACATGAGCTAGGAACTTAAGATTTTGCATGGAAGGAGGACTAGCAGCTGCGTTCCACGGGAGAATGTGAAAAGTGTTCATATGTAGTAAACACCTGAGAAATCCGTCCGTTTTCGTCATTTGTTATCGAATCGGCTTAAAGCCAGATCGTCACATTGACCGCTTTTCTCTCTGAGACGGTTGTACTTATCGTCTGCAAAGCTATGTCGCGTGCTGCGGTATCCGGAGACACTAAACGCTGCATAGTAGAACATAGATGAAACTTCTAAGTTGATGTAATAGGAAGTAAGAAGTAGTACAATTCAAGTTTTAGGTGTCGATTATTGACTTTTTACCCTTTTTTGGTGCCTTGGACATGAGCAAGGAACTTAAGATTTTGCATGGAAGGAGGACTAGCAGCTGCGTTCCAAGGGAGAATGTGAAAAGTGTTCATATGTAGTAAACACCTGAGAAATCCGTCCGTTTTCGTCATTTGTTATCGAAACGGCTTAAAGCCAGATCGTCACATTGGCCGCTCTTCTCTCTGAAACGGTTACATTTATCGTCTGCAAAGCTATGTCCGTGCTGCGGTATGCGGAAACACTAAAATCACCATAGTAGAACACAGAAGAAGCTTCTAAGTTGAAGTAATAGCCAGTAAGAACTAGTACAATTCAAGTTTTAGTTGTCGATTATTCACTTTTTAGCCGACTTTGGTGGCTTGGACATGACCTAGGACCTTACGATTTTGCATGAAAAGAGGACTAGCAGCCGCGTTGCACGGGAGAATGTGAAAAGTGTTCATATGTAGTAAGAACCTTTAGAATTCCGTCCGTTTTCGTCATTTGTTATCAAATCGACTTAAAGCCAGATCGTCACATTGGGCGCTCTTCTGTCTGAAACGGTTACATTTATCGTCTGCAAAGCTATGTCGCGTGCTGCGGTATGCGGAGACACTAAAAGCACCATAGTAGAAGACAGATGAAGCTTCTAAGTTTATGTAATAGCCAGTAAGAAATAGTACGATTCAAGTTTTAGTTATCAATTATTGACTTTTTAGCTGGCTTAGGTGCCTTGGACATGAGCTAGGACCTTAACATTTTGCATGAAAGGAGGACTAGCAGCCGCGTTGTACGGGAGAATGTGAAAAGTGTTCATATGTAGTAAAAACCTGAGAAATCCGTCCGTTTTCGTCATTTGTTATCGAATCGACTTAAAGCCAGATCGTCACATTGGCCGCTCTTTTCTCTGAAACTGTTACATTTATCGTCTGCAAAGCTATGTCGCGTACTGCGGTATGCGGAGAGACTAAAAGCACCATAGTAGAACACAGAAGAAGGTTCTAAGTTGAAGTAATAGCCAGTAAGAAGTAGTACAATTCATATTTTAGTTATCAATTATTCACTTTTTAGCCGACTTTGGTGGCTTGGACATGACCTAGGACCTTAAGATTTTGCATGAAAGGAGGACTAGCAGCCGCGTTGCACGGGAGAATGTGAAAAGTGTTCATATGTAGTAAAAACCTGAGAAATCCGTCCGTTTTCGTCATTTGTTATCGAATCGGCTTCAAGCCAGATCGTCACATTGGCCGCTCTTCTCTCTGAATCGGTTACATTTATCGTCAGCAAAGCCATGTCGCGTGCTGCGGTATGCGGAAACACTAAAATCACCATAGTAGAACACAGAAGAAGCTTCTAAGTTGAAGTAATAGCCAGTAAGAAGTAGTACAATTCAAGTTTTAGGTATCGATTATTGACTTTTTACCCTTTTTTGGTGCCTTGGACATGAGCTAGGAACTTAAGATATTGCATGGAAGGAGGACTAGCAGCTGCATTGCACGGGAGAATGTGAAAAGTGTTCATATGTAGTAAACACCTGAGAAATCCGTCCGTTCTCGTCATTTGTTATTCAATCGACTTAAAGCCAGATCGTCACATTGGCCGCTTTTCTCTCTGAGACGGTTGTACTTATCGTCTGCAAAGCTATGTCGCGTGCTGCGGTATCCGGAGACACTAAAAGCTCCATAGTACAACACAGATGAAACTTCTAAGTTGATGTAATAGCCAGTAAGAAGTAGTACAATTCAAGTTTTAGGTATCGATCATTGACTTTTTACCCTTTTTTATTGCCTTGGACATGAGCTAGGAACTTAAGATTTTGCATGGAAGGAGGACTAGCAGCTGCGTTCCACGGGAGAATGTAAAAAGTGTTCATATGTAGTAAACACCTGAGAAATCCGTCCGTTTTCGTCAGTTGTTATCGAATCGGCTTAAATCCAGATCGTCACATTGGCCGCTCTTCTCTCTGAAACGGTTACATTTATCGACTGCAAAGCTATGTCGCGTGCTGCGGTATGCGGAAACACTAAAATCACCATAGTAGAACACAGAAGAAGCTTCTAAGTTGATGTAATAGCCAGTAAGAACTAGTACAATTCAAGTTTTAGTTGTCGATTATTCACTTTTTAGCCGACTTTGGTGGCTTGGACATGACCTAGGACCTTACGATTTTGCATTAAAAGAGGACTAGCAGCCGATTTGCACGGGAGAATGTGAAAAGTGTTCGTATGTAGTAAGAACCTTAGAAATCAGTCCGTTTTCGTCATTTGTTATCGAATCGACTTAAAGCCAATTCGTCACATTGGCCGCACTTCTGTCTGAAACGGTTGCATTTATCGTCTGCAAAGCCATGTCGCGTGCTGCTGTATGCGGAGACACTAGAAGCACGATAGTATAACACAGAAGAAGCTTCTAAGTTGAAGTAATAGCCAGTAAGAAGTAGTACAATTCAAGTTTTAGTTGTCGATTATTCACTTTTTAGCCGGCTTTGGTGGCTTGGACGTGACCTAGGACCTTAAGATTTTGCATGAAAGGAGGACTAGCAGCCGCGTTGCACGGGAGAATGTGAAAATGTTCATATGTAGTAAAAACCTGAGAAATCCGTCCGTTTTCGTCATTTGTTATCAAATCGACTTAAAGCCAGATCGTCACATTGGGCGCTCTTCTGTCTGAAACGATTACATTTATCGTCTGCAAAGCTATGTCGCGTGCTGCGGTATGCGGAGACACTAAAAGCACCATAGTAGAAGACAGATGAAGCTTCTAAGTTGATGTAATAGCCAGCAAGAAGTAGTACTATTCAAGTTTTAGTTATCAATTATTGATTTTTTAGCTGGCTTTGGTGTCTTGGACATGAGCTAGGACCTTAACATATTGCATGAAAGAAGGACTAGCAGCTGCGTTGTACGGGAGAATGTGAAAAGTGTTCATATGTAGTAAAAATCTGAGAAATCCGTCCGTTTTCGTCATTTGTTATCGTATCGACATAAAGCCAGATCGTCACATTGGCCGCTCTTCTCTCTGAAACGGTTACATTTATCGTCTGCAAAGCTATGTCGCGTACTGCGGTATGCGGAGAGACTAAAAGCACCATAGTAGAACACAGAAGAAGCTTCTAAGTTGAAGTAATAGCCAGTAAGAAGTAGTACAATTCATATTTTAGTTGTCAATTATTCACTTTTTAGCCGAATTTGGTGGCTTGGACATGACCTAGGACCTTAAGATTTTGCATGAAAGCAGGACTAGCAGCCACGTTAAACGGGAGAATGTGAAAAGTGTTCATATGTAGTAAAAACCTGAGAAATCCGTCCGTTTTCGTCATTTGTTATCGAATCGACTTAAAGCCAGATCGTCACATTGGCCGCACTTCTCTCTGAAACGGTTACATTTATCGTCTGCAAAGCTATGTCCCGTGCTGCGGTGTGCGGAGAGAATAAAAGCACCATAGTAGAACACAGAAGTAGCTTCTAAGTTGAAGTAATAGCCAGTAAGAAGTAGTACAATTCAAGTTTTAGCTGTCGATTATTCACTTTTTAGCCGGCTTTGGTGGCTTGGACATGACCTAGGACCTTCAGATTTTGCATGAAAGGAGGACTAGCAGCCGCGTTGCACGGGAGAATGTGAAAAGTGTTCATATGTAGTAAAAACCTGAGACATTTGTCCGTTTTCGTCATTTGTTATCGAATCGACTTAAAGCCAGATCGTCACATTGGCCGCTCTTCTCTCTGAAACGGTTACATTTATCGTCTGCAAAGCTATGTCGCATGCTGCGGTATGCGGAAACACTAAAATCACCATAGTAGAACACAGAAGAAGTTTCTAAGTTGAAGTAATAGCCAGTAAGAAGTAGTACAATTCAAGTTTTAGCTGTCGATTATTCACTTTTTAGCCGGCTTTGGTGGCTTGGACATGACCTAGGACCTTAAGATTTTGCATGAAAGGAGGACTAGCAGCCGCGTTGCACGGGAGAATGTGAAAAGTGTTCATATGTAGTAAAAACCTGAGACATTTGTCCGTTTTCGTCATTTGTTATCGAATCGACTTAAAGCCAGATCGTCACATTGGCCGCTCTTCTCTCTGAAACGGTTACATTTATCGTCTGCAAAGCTATGTCGCATGCTGCGGTATGCGGAAACACTAAAATCACCATAGTAGAACACAGAAGAAGTTTCTAAGTTGAAGTAATAGCCAGTAAGAAGTAGTACTATTCAAGTTTTAGTTGTCGATTATTCACTTTTTAGCCGGCTTTGGTGGCTTGGACGTGACCTAGGACCTTAAGATTTTGCATGAAAGGAGGACTAGCAGCCGCGTTGCACGGGAGAATGTGAAAAGTGTTCATATGTAGTAAAAACCTGAGAAATCCGTCCGTTTTCGTCATTTGTTATCGAATCGACTTAAAGCCAGATCGTCACATTTTCCGCATTTCTCTGTGAGACGGTTATATTTATCGTCTGCAAAGCTATGTCGCATGCTGCGGTATGCGGAAACACTAAAATCACCATAGTAGAACACAGAAGAAGCTTCTAAGTTGAAGTAATAGCCAGTAAGAAGTAGTACAATTCAAGTTTTAGTTGTCAATTATTCACTTTTTAGCCGACTTTGGTGGCTTGGACATGACCTAGGACCTTAAGATTTTGCATGAAAGCAGGACTAGCAGCCACGTTAAACGGGAGAATGTGAAAAGTGTTCATATGTAGTAAAAACCTGAGAAATCCGTCCGTTTTCGTCATTTGTTATCGAATCGACTTAAAGCCAGATCGTCACAATGGCCGCACTTCTCTCTGAAACGGTTACATTTATCGTCTGCAAAGCTATGTCCCGTGCTGCGGTGTGCGGAGAGAATAAAAGCACCATAGTAGAACACAGAAGTAGCTTCTAAGTTGAAGTAATAGCCAGTAAGAAGTAGTACAATTCAAGTTTTAGCTGTCGATTATTCACTTTTTAGCCGGCTTTGGTGGCTTGGACTTGACCTAGGACCTTAAGATTTTGCATGAAAGGAGGACTAGCAGCCGCGTTGCACGGGAGAATGTGAAAAGTGTTCATATGTAGTAAAAACCTGAGACATTTGTCCGTTTTCGTCATTTGTTATCGAATCGACTTAAAGCCAGATCGTCACATTGGCCGCTCTTCTCTCTGAAACGGTTACATTTATCGTCTGCAAAGCTATGTCGCATGCTGCGGTATGCGGAAACACTAAAATCACCATAGTAGAACACAGAAGAAGTTTCTAAGTTGAAGTAATAGCCAGTAAGAAGTAGTACAATTCAAGTTTTAGTTGTCGATTATTCACTTTTTAGCCGGCTTTGGTGGCTTGGACGTGACCTAGGACCTTAAGATTTTGCATGAAAGGAGGACTAGCAGCCGCGTTGCACGGGAGAATGTGAAAAGTGTTCATATGTAGTAAAAACCTGAGAAATCCGTCCGTTTTCGTCATTTGTTATCGAATCGACTTAAAGCCAGATCGTCACATTTTCCGCATTTCTCTGTGAGACGGTTATATTTATCGTCTGCAAAGCTATGTCGCGTGCTGCGGTATGCGGAGACACTAAAAGCACCATAGTAGAACACAGAAGAAGCTTATAAGTTGAAAAAATAGCCAGTAAGAAGCAGTACAATTCAAGTTTTGGTTATCGATTATGATTTTTAGCCGGCTTTGGTGCCTTGGACAAGAGGTGGAAAAATAAGATTTTGCATGAAAGGAGGAGTAGCAGCCGCGTTGCACGAGAGAATGTAAAAAGGGTTCATATGTAGTATAAACGTGAGAATTCCGTCCGTTTTCGTCCTTTCTTATCCAATCGAGTTAAAGGCAGATCGTCACATTGGCCGCTCTTCTCTATGAAATGGTTGTAAATTATCGTCTGCAAAGCTATATCGCGTGCTGCGGTATGCGGAGACATTAAAAGCACCATAGTTGATCAGAGATGAAGCTTCTAAGTTGTTGTAATAGCCAGTAAGTAGTAGTACAATTCAAGTTTTAGGTACCGATTATTGACTTTTTACCCTTTTTTGGTGCCTTGGACATGCGCTAGGAACTTATGATTTAGCATGGAAGGAGGACTAGCAGCTGCGTTGCACGGGAGAATGTGAAAAGTGTTCATATGTAGTAAGAACCTTAGAAATCCGTCCGTTTTCGTCATTTGTTATCAAATCGACTTAAAGCCAGATCGTCACATTGGGCGCTCTTCTGTTTGAAACGGTTACATTTATCGTCTGCAAAGCTATGTCGCGTGCTGCGGTATGCGGAAACACTAAAAGCACCATAGTAGAAGACAGATGAAGCTTCTAAGTTGATGTAATAGCCAGTAAGAAGTAGTACAATTCAAGTTTTAGTTATCAATTATTGACTTCTTAGCTGGCTTTGGTGCCTTGGACATGAGCTAGGACCTTAACATTTTGCATGAAAGGAGGACTAGTAGCCGCGTTGTATGGGAGAATGTGAAAAGTGTTCATATGTAGTAAAAACCTGAGAAATCAGTCCGTTTTCGTCATTTGTTATCAAATCGACTCAAAGCCAGATCGTCACATTGGCCGCTCTTCTCTCTGAATCGTTTACATTTATAATCTGCAAAGCTATGTCGCGTGCTGCGGTATGCGGAGAGAATAAAAGCACCATAGTAGAACACAGAAGTAGCTTCTAAGTTGAAGTAATAGCCAGTAGGAAGTAGTACAATTCAAGTTTTAGTTGTTGATTATTCACTTTTAGCCGGCTGTGGTGGCTTGGACATGACCTAGGACCTTAAGATTTTGCATGAAAGGAGGATTAGCAGACGCGTTGTACGGGAGAATGTGAAAAGTGTTCATATGTAGTAAAAACCTGAGAATACAGTCCGTTTTCGTCATTTGTTATCGAATCGATTTAAAGCCAGATCGTCACATTGGCCGCTCTTCTCTCTGAAACGGTTACATTTATCGTCTGCAAAGTTATGTCGCGTGCTGCGGTATGCGGAGAGACTAAAATCACCATAGTAGAACACAGAAGTAGCTTCTAAGTTGAAGTAATAGCCAGTAAGAAGTAGTACAATTCAAGTTTTAGCTGTCGATTATTCACTTTTTAGCCGGCTTTGGTGGCTTGGACATGACCTAGGACCTTAAGATTTTGCATGAAAGGAGGACTAGCAGCCGCGTTGCACGGGAGAATGTGAAAAGTGTTCATATGTAGTAAAAACCTGAGAAATCCGTCCGTTTTCGTCATTTGTTATCGAATCGACTTAAAGCCAGATCGTCACATTTTCCGCATTTCTCTGTGAGACGGTTATATTTATCGTCTGCAAAGCTATGTCGCATGCTGCGGTATGCGGAAACACTAAAATCACCATAGTAGAACACAGAAGAAGCTTCTAAGTTGAAGTAATAGCCAGTAAGAAGTAGTACAATTCAAGTTTTAGTTGTCGATTATTCACTTTTTAGCCGGCATTGGTGGCTTGGACGTGACCTAGGACCTTAAGATTTTGCATGAAAGGAGGACTAGCAGCCGCGTTGCACGGGAGAATGTGAAAAGTGTTCATATGTAGTAAAAACCTGAGAAATCCGTCCGTTTTCGTCATTTGTTATCGAATCGACTTAAAGCCAGATCGTCACATTTTCCGCATTTCTCTGTGAGACGGTTATATTTATCGTCTGCAAAGCTATGTCGCGTGCTGCGGTATGCGGAGACACTAAAAGCACCATAGTAGAACACAGAAGAAGCTTATAAGTTGAAACAATAGCCAGTAAGAAGCAGTACAATTCAAGTTTTGGTTATCGATTATTGATTTTTAGCCGGCTTTGGTGCCTTGGACAAGAGGTGGAACCATAAGATTTTAAATGAAAGGAGGAGTAGCAGCCGCGTTGCACGAGAGAATGTGAAAAGGGTTCATATGTAGTATAAACGTGAGAATTCCGTCCGTTTTCGTCATTTCTTATCCAATCGAGTTAAAGGCAGATCGTCACATTCGCCGCTCTTCTCTATGAAATGGTTGTAAATTATCGTCTGCAAAGCTATATCGCGTGCTGCGGTATGCGGAGACATTAAAAGCACCATAGTTGATCAGAGATGAAGCTTCTAAGTTGATGTAATAGCCAGTAAGTAGTAGTACAATTCAAGTTTTAGGTACCGATTATTGACTTTTTACCCTTTTTTGGTGCCTTGGACATGCGCTAGGAACTTATGATTTAGCATGGAAGGAGGACTAGCAGCTGCGTTGCACGGGAGAATGTGAAAAGTGTTCATATGTAGTAAGAACCTTAGAAATCCGTCCGTTTTCGTCATATGTTATCAAATCGACTTAAAGCCAGATCGTCACATTGGGCGCTCTTCTGTTTGAAACGGTTACATTTATCGTCTGCAAAGCTATGTCGCGTGCTGCGGTATGCGGAAACACTAAAAGCACCATAGTAGAAGACAGATGAAGCTTCTAAGTTGATGTAATAGCCAGTAAGAAGTAGTACAATTCAAGTTTTAGTTATCAATTATTGACTTCTTAGCTGGCTTTGGTGCCTTGGACATGAGCTAGGACCTTAACATTTTGCATGAAAGGAGGACTAGTAGCCGCGTTGTACGGGAGAATGTGAAAAGTGTTCATATGTAGTAAAAACCTGAGAAATCAGTCCGTTTTCGTCATTTGTTATCAAATCGACTCAAAGCCAGATCGTCACATTGGCCGCTCTTCTCTCTGAATCGTTTACATTTATAATCTGCAAAGCTATGTCGCGTGCTGCGGTATGCGGAGAGAATAAAAGCACCATAGTAGAACACAGAAGTAGCTTCTAAGTTGAAGTAATAGCCAGTAAGAAGTAGTACAATTCAAGTTTTAGCTGTCGATTATTCACTTTTAGCCGGCTGTGGTGGCTTGGACATGACCTAGGACCTTAAGATTTTGCATGAAAGGAGGATTAGCAGCCGCGTTGTACGGGAGAATGTGAAAAGTGTTCATATGTAGTAAAAACCTGAGAATACAGTCCGTTTTCGTCATTTGTTATCGAATCGATTTAAAGCCAGATCGTCACATTGGCCGCTCTTCTCTCTGAAACGGTTACATTTATCGTCTGCAAAGTTATGTCGCGTGCTGCGGTATGCGGAGAGACTAAAAGCACCATAGTAGAACACAGAAGTAGCTTCTAAGTTGAAGTAATAGCCAGTAAGAAGTAGTACAATTCAAGTTTTAGCTGTCGATTATTCACTTTTTAGCCGGCTTTGGTGGCTTGGACATGACCTAGGACCTTAAGCTTTTGCATGAAAGGAGGACTAGCAGCCGCGTTGCACGGGAGAATGTGAAAAGTGTTCATATGTAGTAAAAACCTGAAAATCCGTCTGTTTTCGTCATTTGTTATCGAATCGACTTAAAGCCAGATCGTCACATTTTCCGCATTTCTCTGTAAGACGGTTATATTTATCGCCTGCAAAGCTAAGTCGCATGCTGCGGTATGCGGAGACATTAAAAGCACCATAGTTGATCAGAGATGAAGCTTCTAAGTTGATGTAATAGCCAGTAAGTAGTAGTACAATTCAAGTTTTAGGTACCGATTATTGACTTTTTACCCTTTTTTGGTGCCTTGGACATGCGCTAGGAACTTATGATTTTGCATGGAAGGAGGACTAGCAGCTGCGTTGCACGGGAGAATGTAAAAAGTGTTCATATGTAGTAAGAACCTTAGAAATCCGTCCGTTTTCGTCATTTGTTATCAAATCGACTTAAAGCCAGATCGTCACATTGGGCGCTCTTCTGTTTGAAACGGTTACATTTATCGTCTGCAAAGCTATGTCGCGTGCTGCGGTATGCGGAAACACTAAAGCACCATAGTAGAAGACAGATGAAGCTTCTAAGTTGATGTAATAGCCAGTAAGAAGTAGTACAATTCAAGTTTTAGTTATCAATTATTGACTTCTTAGCTGGCTTTGGTGTCTTGGACATGAGCTAGGACCTTAACATTTTGCATGAAAGGAGGACTAGTAGCCGCGTTGTACGGGAGAATGTGAAAAGTGTTCATACGTAGTAAAAACCTGAGAAATCAGTCCGTTTTCGTCATTTGTTATCAAATCGACTTAAAGCCAGATCGTCACATTGGCCGCTCTTCTCTCTGAATCGTTTACATTTATCGTCTGCAAAGCTATGTCGCGTGCTGCGGTATGCGGAGAGAATAAAAGCACCATAGTAGAACACAGAAGTAGCTTCTAAGTTGAAGTAATAGCCAGTAAGAAGTAGTACAATTCAAGTTTTAGCTGTCGACTATTCACTTTTTAGCCGGCTGTGGTGGCTTGGACATGACCTAGGACCTTAAGATTTTGCATGAAGGGAGGACTAGCAGCCGCGTTGTATGGGAGAATGTGAAAAGTGTTCATATGTAGTAAAAACCTGAGAAATCCGTCCGTTTTCGTCATTTGTTATCGAATCGATTTAAAGCCAGATCGTCACATTGGCCGCTCTTCTCTCTGAAACGGTTACATTTATCGTCTGCAAAGCTATGTCGCGTGCTGCGGTATGCGGGGACACTAAAAGCACCATAGTAGAACACCGATGAAGCGTCTAAGTTGAGGTAATGGCCAGTAAGAAGTAGTACAATTCAAGTTTTAGGTATCGGTTATTGACTTTTTACCCTTCTGTGGTGCCTTGGACATGTGCTAGGAACATAAGATTTTGCATGAAAGGAGGACTAGCAGCCGCGTTGCACGGGAGAATGTGAGAAGTGTTCATATGTAGTAAAAACCTGAGAAACCCGTCCGTGTTCGTCATTTGTATTCGAATCGACTTAAAGCCAGATCGTCACATTGGCCGCTCTTCTCCCTGAAACGGTTGTACTTATCGCCTGAAAAGCTATGTCGCGTGCTGCGGTATGCGGATACACTAAATGCACCTAGTTGAACACAGATGAAACTTCTATGTTGATGTAATAGCTAGTAAGAAGTGGTACAATTCAAGTTTTAGGTATCGATTATTGACTTTTTACCCTTCTTTGGCGCCTTGGACATGAGCTATTAACATAAGATTTTGCATGAAAGGAGGACTAGCAGCCGCGTTGCAAGGGAGAATCTGAAAAGTGTTCATATGTAGTAAAAACCTGAGAAATCTGTCCGTTTTCGTCATTTGTTATCGAAGCGACTTAAATCCAGATCTACACATTGGCCGTTCTTCTCTCTGAAACGGTTGTACTTATCGTGTGCAAAGCTATGTCGCATGCTGCGGTATGCGGAGACACTAAAAGCACCATAGTAGAACACAGATGAAGCTTTTATGTTGATGCAATAGCCAGTAAGAAGTAGTACTATTCAAGTTTTAGCTATCGATTATTGACATTTTACCCTTCTTTGGTGCCTTAACATGAGCTAGGAACTTAAGATTTTGCATGAAAGGAGGACTAGCAGCCGCGTTGCAAGGGAGAATGTGAAAAGTGTTCATATGTAGTAAAAACCTGAGAAATCTGTCCGTTTTCGTCATTTGTTATCGAATAGACTTAAAGCCAGATCGTCACATTGGCCGCAGCTCTGTCTGAAAACGTTACATTTATCGTCTGCAAAGCTATGTCGCGTGCTGCGGTATGGGGAGACACTAAATGCACCATAGTAGAACACAGATGAAGCTTCTAAGTTAATGTAATAGCCAGTAAGAATTAGTACAATTCAAGTTTTACGTATCGATTATTGACTTTGTACCCTTCTTTGGTGCCTTGCACATGAGCTAGGAACATAAGATTCTGCATGAAAGGAGGACTAGCAGCCGCTTAGCACGGTAGAATGTGAAAAGTGTTCATATGTAGTAAAAACCTGAGAAATCCGTCCGTTTTCGTCATATGGTTATCAAATCGACTTAAAGCCAGATCGTCACGTTGGCCGCTCTTCTGTCTGAAACGGTTACATTTATCGTCTGCAAAGCTATGTCGCATGCTGCGGTATGCGGAGACACAAAAAGCACCGTAGTAGAACACAGGTGAAGCTTCTAAGTTGATGTAATAACTAGTAAGAAGTAGTACAAGTCAAGTTTTAGGTATCGATTGTTGACTTTTTACCCTTCTTTGGTGCCTTGGACATGAGCTAGGAACATAATATTTTGCATGAAAGGAGGACTAGCAGCCGCGTTTTATGGGTGAATGTGAAAAGTGTTCATATGTAGTAAAAACCTGAGAAATCCGTCCGTTTTCGTCATATGTTATCGAATCGACTTAAATCCAGGTCGTCACATTGGCCGCTCTTCTCTCTGAAACGGTTGTACTTACCGTCTGCAAAGCTATGTCGCGTGCTGCGGTATGTGGAGACACTAAAAGCACCATAGTGGATCACAGATGAAGCATCTAAGTTGATGTAATAGCCAGTATGAAGTAGTATAACTCAAGTTTTATCTATCGACTATTGCCTTCTAGCTGGCTTTGGTGCCTTGGACATGAGGTAGGATCTTCAGATTCTGCATGAAAGGTGGACTAGAAGCCGCGTTGCACGCGAGAATGTGAAAATGGTTCATATGTAGTAAAAACCTGAGAAATCCGAACGTTTTCGTCATTTGTTATCGAATCGACTTAAAGCCAGATCGTCACATTGGCCGCTCTTCTGTCTGAAACGTTTACATTTATCGTCTGCAAAGCTATGTCGCGTGCTGCGGTATGCGGAGACACTACAAGCACCATAGTGGAAAACAGATGAAGCATCTAAGTTGATGTAATAGCCAGTAAGAAGTAGTATAATTCAAGTTTTATCTACGGATTATTGACTTTCTGGATTTGGTGCCTTGGACATGAGCTAGTACCTTAAGTTTCTGCATGAAAGGAGCACTAGCAGCCAAGTTGCACGGGAGAAAGTGAAAAGTGTTCATACGTAGTAAAAACCTGAGAAATCCGTCCGTTTTCGTAATTTGTTATCGAATCGACTTTAAGCCAGATCGTCACATTGGCCGCTCTTCTCTCTGAAACGGTTGTACTTATCGTTTGCAAAGCTATGTCGCGTGCTGCGGTATGTGGAGACACTAAAACCACCATAGTAGAACACAGATGAAGCTTCTAAGTTGATGTAATAGCCAGTAATAAGTAGTACAACTCAAGTTTTAGGTATCGATTATTGACTTTTTAGCTGGCTTTGGTGCCAGTAATAAGTAGCACAATTCAAGTTTTAGGTATCGATTTTTGACTTTTTAGCTGGCTTTGGTGCCTTGGACATGAGCTAGGACCTTAAGATTCTGCATGAAAGGAGGACTAGCAGCCGAGTTGCACGGGAGAAAGTGAAAAGTTTTCATACATAGTAAAAACCTGAGAAATCCGTCCATTTTCGTCATTTGTTATTGAATCGGCATAAAACCAAATCGTCACATTCGCCGCTCTTCTCTCTGAAAGGGTTGTACTTATCGTTTGCAAAGCTATGTCGCGTGCTGCGGTATGTGGAGACACTAAAACCACCATAGTAGAACACAGATGAAGCTTCTAAGTTGATGTAATAGCCAGTAATAAGTAGTACAATTCAAGTTTTAGGTATCGATTATTGACTTTTTAGCTGGCTTTGGTGCCAGTAATAAGTAGTACAATTCAAGTTTTAGGTTTCGATTATTGACTTTTTAACTGGCTTTGGTGCCTCGGACATGAGCTAGGACCTTAAGATTCAGCATGAAAGGAGGACTAGCAGCCGAGTTGCACGGGAGAATGTGAAAATTGTTCATATGTAGTAAAAACATGAGAAATCCGTCCGTTTTCGTCATTTGTTATCGAATCGACTTAAAGCCAGATCGTCACATTGGCCGCTCTTCTGTCTGAAACGGTTACATTTATCGTCTGCAAAGCTATGTGGCGTGCTGCGGTATGCGGAGACACAAAAAGCACCATAGTGGAACATAGATGAAGCATCTAAGTTGATGTAATAGCCAGTAAGAAGTAGTATAATACAAGTTTTATCTATCGATTATTGAATTTTTAGCTGGATTTGGTGCCTTGGACACGAGGTAGGATCTTCAGATTCTGCATGAAGGGAGGACTAGCAGCCGCGTTGCATGGGAGAATGTGAAAAGTTTTCATATGTAGTAAAAACCTGAGAAATCCGAACGTTTTCGTCACTTGTTATCAAATCGACTTCAAGCCAGATCGTCACATTGGCCGCCCTACTCTCTGAAACGGTTGTACTTATCGTCTGCAAAGCTATGTCGCGTGCTGCGGTATGCGGAGACACTAAAAGCACCATAGTAGAACACAGATGAAGCTTCTAAGTTGATGTAATACCTAGTAAGGTGTAGTACAATTCAAGTTTCAGTTATCGATTATTGACTTTTTTGCTGGCTTTGGTGCCTTCGACATGAGCTACGACTTTAAGATTTTGCATGAAAGGAGGACTAGCACCCGAGTTGCACGGGAGAATGTAAAAAATGTTCATATGTAGTAAAAACCTGAGTTATCCGTCCGTATTCGTCATTTGTTATCGAATCGACTTAAAGCCAGATCGTCACATTGGCCGCTCTTCTCTCTGAAACGGTTGTACTTATCGTCTGCAAAGCTATGTCGCGTGCTGCGGTGTGCGGAGACACTAAAAGCACCATAGTAGAACACAGATAAAGCTTCTAAGTTGTTGTAATAGCCAGTAAGAATCATTACAATACAAGTTTTAGGTATCGATTATTGACTTTTTACCCTTTTTTGGTGCCTTGGACATGAGGTAGGAACTTAAGATTTTGCATGAAAGGAGGACTAGCAGCCGAGTTGCACGGGAGAATGTGAAAAGTGTTCATATGTAGTAAAAACCTGAGAAATCCGTCCGTTTTCGTCATTTGTTATTGAATCGGCTTAAAGCCAAATCGTCACATTCGCCGCTCTTCTCTCAGAAACGGTTGTACTTACCGTTTGCAAAGCTATGTCGCGTGCTGCGGTATGCGGAGACACTAAAAGCACCATAGTAGAACACAGATGAAGCTTCTAAGTTGATGTAGTACAATTCTAGTTTTAGTTGTGGATTTTTGACTTTTTACCCTTCTTTGGTGCCTTGGACATGAGCTGGGAACTTAAGGTTTTGCATGAAAGGAGGACTAGCAGACGCGTGGCACGGGAGAATGTGAGAAGTGTTCATATGTAGTAAAAACCTGAGAAACCCGTCCGGGTTCGTCATTTGTATTCGAATCGACTTAAAGCCAGATAGTCACATTGGCCGCTCTTCTCCCTGAAACGGTTGTACTTATCGCCTGGAAACTATGTCGCGTGCTGCGGTATGCGGAGACACTAAATGCACCATAGTTGAACACAGATGAAACTTCTAAGGTGATGTAATAGCCAGTAAGAAGTAGTACAATTCAAGTTTTACGTATCGATTATTGACATTTTACCCTTCTTTGGTGTCTTGGACATGAGCTAGGAACTTAAGATTTTGCATGAAAGGAGGACTAGCAGCCGCGTTAAAAGGGAGAGTATGAAAAGTGTTCATATGTAGTAAAAACCTGAGAAATCTGTCCGTTTTCGTCATTTGTTATCGAATCGACTTAAAGCCAGATCGTCACGTTGGCCGCTCTTCTGTCTGAAACGGTTACATTTATCGTCTGCAAAGCTATGTCGCATGCTGCGGTATGCGGAGACACAAAAAGCACCGTAGTAGAACACAGGTGAAGCTTTATAAGTTGATGTAATAACTAGTAAGAAGTAGTACAATTCAAATTTTAGGTATCGATTGTTGCCTTTTTACCCTTCTTTGGTGCCTTGGACATGAGCTAGGAACTTAATATTTTGCATGAAAGGAGGACTAGCAGCCGCGTTGCACGGGAGAATGTGGAAAGTGTTCATATGTAGTAAAAACCTGAGAAATATGTCTGTTTTCGTCATTTGTTATCGAATCGACTTAAAGCCAGATCGTCACATTGCCCCCTCTCCTCTCTGAAACGGTTGTACTTATCGTCTGCAAAGTTATGTCGCGTGCTGCGTTATGCAGAGACACTAAAAGCACCATAGTAGAACACAGATGAAGCTTCTAAGTTGATGTAATAGAGAGTAAGAAGTAGTACAATTCAAGTATTAGGTATCGATTATTGACTTTTTAGTTGGCTTTGGTGCCTTGAACATGAGCTAGGAACTTAAGATTTTGCATGAAAGGGGGACTAGCAGCCGCGTTGCACGGGAGAATGTGAAAAGTGTTCATATGTAGTAAAAACCTGCGTGATCCGTCCGTATTCGTCATTTGTTATCGATTCGACTTAAAGCCAGGTCGTCACATTGGCCGCTCTTCTCTCTGAAACGGTTGTACTTACCGTCTGCAAAGCTATGTCGCGTGCTGCGGTATGTGGAGACACTAAAAGCACCATAGTGGATCACAGATGAAGCATCTAAGTTGATGTAATAGCCAGTATGAAGCAGTATAACTCAAGTCTTATCTATCGACTATTGACTTTTAGCTGGCTTTGGTGCCTTGGACATGAGGTAGGATCTTCAGATTCTGCATGAAAGGTGGACTAGCAGCCGCGTTGCACGCGAGGATGTGAAAATTTTTCATATGTAGTAAAAACCTGAGAAATCCGTCCGTTTTCGTCATTTGTTATCGAATCGACTTAAAGCCACATCGTCACAGTGGCCGCTCTTCTGTCTGAAACGGTTACATTTATCGTCTGCAAAGCTATGTGGCGTGCTGCGGTATGCGGAGACACTAAAAGCACCATAGTGGAACATAGATGAAGCATCTAAGTTGATGTAATAGCCAGTAAGAAGTAGTATAATACAAGTTTTATCTATCGATTATTGACTTCTTAGCTGGATTTGGTGCCCTTTTACATGAGGTAGGATCTTCAGATTCTGCATGAAGGGGTGACTAGCAGCCGCGTTGCATGGGAGAATGTGAAAAGTTTTCATATGTAGTAAAAACCTGAGAAATCCGAACGTTTTCGTCACTTGTTATCAAATCGACTTAAAGCCAGATCGTCACATTGGCCGCCCTTCTCTCTGAAACGGTTGTACTTATCGTCTGCAAAGCTATGTCGCGTGCTGCGGTATGCGGAGACACTAAAAGCACCATAGTAGAACACAGATGAAGCTTCTAAGTTGATGTAATACCTAGTAAGATGTAGTACAATTCAAGTTTCAGTTATCGATTATTGACTTTTTTGCTGGCTTTGGTGCCTTCGACATAGGCTACGACTTTAAGATTTTGCATGAAAGGAGGACTAGCAGCCGAGTTGCACGGGAGAATGTGAAAAGTGTTCATATGTAGTAAAAACCTGAGAAATCCGTCCGTTTTCGTCATTTGTTATTGAATCGGGTTAAAGCCAAATCGTCACATTCGCCGCTCTTCTCTCTGAAACGGTTGTACTTATCGTTTGCAAAGCTATGTCGCGTGCTGCGGTATGCGGAGACACTAAAACCACCATAGTAGAACACAGATGAAGCTTCTAAGTTGATGTAATAGCCAGTAAGAAGTAGTACAATTCAAGTTTTAGGTATCGATTACTGACTTTTTAGCTGGCTTTGGTGCCTTGGACATGAGCTAGGACCTTAAGATTCTGCATGAAAGGAGGACTAGCAACAGAGTTGCACGGGAGAAAGTGAAAAGTGTTCATATGTAGTAAAAACCTTAGAAATCCGTCCGTTTTCGTCATTTGTTATCGAATGGACCTAAAGCCAGATCGCCACGTTGGCCGCTCTTCACTCTGAAACGGTTGTACTTATCGTCTGCAAAGCTATGTCGCTTGCTGCGGTATGCGGAGACACTAAAAGCACCATAGTAGAACACAGATGAAGCTTCTAAGTTGATGTAATAGCCAGTAATAAGTAGTACAATTCAAGTTTTAGGTATCGATTATTGACTTTTTAGCTGGCTTTGGCGCCAGTAATAAGTAGTACAATTCAATTTTTAGGTATCGATTATTGACTTTTTAACTGGCTTTGGTGCCTCGGACATGAGCTAGGACCTTAACATTCTGCATGAAAGGAGGACTAGCAGCCGAGTTGCACGGGAGAATGTGAAAAGTTTTCATATGTAGTAAAAACCTGAGAAATCCGAACGTTTTCGTCACTTGTTATCAAATCGACTTAAAGCCAGATCGTCACATTGGCCGCTCTTCTCCCTGAAACGGTTGTACTTATCGTCTGCAAAGCTATGTCGCGTGCTGCGGTATGTGGAGACACTAAAAGCACCATAGTAGAACACAGATGAAGCTTCTAAGTTGATGTAATAGCCAGTAATAAGTAGTACAATTAAAGTTTTAGGTATCGATTATTGACTTTTTATCTGGCTTTGGCGCCAGTAATAAGTAGTACAATTCAATTTTTAGGTATCGATTATTGACTTTTTAACTGGCTTTGGTGCCTCGGACATGAGCTAGGACCTTAACATTCTGCATGAAAGGAGGACTAGCAGCCGAGTTGCACGGGAGAATGTGAAAATTGTTCATATGTAGTAAAAACATGAGAAATCCGTCCGTTTTCGTCATTTGTTATCGAATCGACTTAAAGCCAGATCGTCACATTGGCCGCTCTTCTCTCTGAAACGGTTGTACTTATCGTCTGCAAAGCTATGTCGCGTGCTGCGGTATGCGGAGACACTAAACGTACCATAGTAGAACACAGATGAAGCTTCTAAGTTGTTGTAATAGCCAGCAAGAAGTAGTACAATTCAAGTTTGAGGTATCGATTATTGACTTTTTACCCCTCTTTGGTGCCTTGGACATGAGCTAGAAACTTAAGATTTTGCATGAAAGGAGGACTAGCAGCCGAATTGCACGGGAGAATGTGAAAAGTGTTCATATGTAGTAAAAACCTGAGAAATCCGTCCGTTTTCGTCATTTGTTATGAAATCGACTTAAAGCCAGATCGCCACATTGGCCTCTCTTCTGTCTGAAACGGTTACATTTATCGTCTGCAAAGCTATGTGGCGTGCTGCGGTATGCGGAGACACTAAAAGCACCATAGTGGAACATAGATGAAGCATCTAAGTTGATGTAATAGCCAATAAGAAGTAGTATAATTCAAGTTTTATCTATCGATTATTGACTTTTTAGCTGGCTTTGGTGCCTTGGACATGAGGTAAGATCTTCAGATTCTGCATGAATCGAGGACTAGCAGCCGCGTTGCATGGGAGAATGTGAAAAGTGTACATATGCAGTAAAAACCTGAGAAATCCGAATGTTTTCGTCACTTGTTATCGAATCGACTTAAACCCAGATCGTCACATTGGGCACCCTTCTCTCTGAAACGGTTGTACTTATCGTCTGCAAAGCTATGTCGTGTGCTGCGGTATGCGGAGACACTAAAAGCACCAAAGTAGAACACAGATGAAGCTTCTAAGTTGATGTAATACCTAGTAAGATGTAGTACAATTCAAGTTTCAGTTATCGATTATTGACTTTTTAGCTGGCTTTGGTGCCTTGGACATGAAGTAGGATCTTCAGATTCTGCATGAAGGGAGGACTAGCAGCCGCGTTGCATGGGAGAATGTGAAAAGTGTTCATATGTAGTAAAAACCTGAGAAATCCGAACGTTTTCGTCATTTGTTATCGAATCGACTTAAAGCCAGATCGTCACATTGGCTGCTCTTCTCCCTGAAACGGTTGTACTTATCGTCTGCAAAGCTATGTCGCGGGCTGTGGTATGCGGAGACACTAAAAGCAACATAGTAGAACACAGATGAAGCTTCTAAGTTGAAGTAATAGCCAGTAAGAAGTAGTACAATTCAAGTTTTAGGTATCGATTATTGACTTTTTAGCTGGCTTTGGTGCCTTGGACATTAGCTAGGATCTTAAGATTTTGCATGAAAGGAGGACTAGCAGCCGCGTTGCACGGGAGAATGTGAAAAATGTTCATATGTAGTAAAAACCTGAGTTATCCGTCCGTATTCGTCATTTGTTATCGAATCGACTTAAAGCCAGATCGTCACATTGGCCGCTCTTCTCTCTGAAACGGTTGTACTTATCGTCTGCAAAGCTATGTCGCGGGCTGCGGTGTGCGGAGACACTAAAAGCACCATAGTAGAACACAGATGAAGCTTCTAAGTTGATGCAATAGCCAGTAATAAGTAGTACAATTCAAGTTTTAGGCATCGATTATTGACTTTTTAGCTGGCTTTGGTGCCAGTAATAAGTAGTACAATTCAAGTTTTAGGTATCGATTATTGACTTTTTAACTGGCTTTGGTGCCTCGGACATGAGCTAGGACCTAAAGATTCTGCATGAAAGGAGGACTAGCAGCCGAGTTGCACGGGAGAATGTGAAAAATGTTCATATGTAGTAAAAACCTGAGTTATCCGTCCGTTTTCGTCATTTGTTATCGAATCGACTTAAAGCCAGATCGTCACATTGGCCGCTCTTCTGTCTGGAACGGTTACATTTATCGTCTGCAAAGCTATGTCGCGTGCTGCGGTATGCGGAGACACTAAAAGCACCATATTGGAAAACAGATGAAGCATGTAAGTTGATGTAATAGCCAGTAAGAAGTAGTATAATTCAAGTTTTATCTATCGATTATTGACTCTCTGGCTTTGGTGCCTTGGACATGAGCTAGGACCTTAAGTTTCTGCATGAAAGGAGCACTAGCAGCCAAGCTGCACGGGAGAAAGTGAAAAGTGTTCATACGTAGTAAAAACCTGAGAAATCCGTCCGTTTTCGTCATTTGTTATCGAATCGACTTAAAGCCAGATCGTCACATTGGCCGCTCTTCTCTCTGAAACGGTTGTACTTATCGTCTGCAAAGCTATGTCGCGTGCTGCGGTACGCGGAAACACTAAAAGCACCATAGTAGAACACAGATGAAGCTTCTAAGTTGTTGTAATAGCCAGCAAGAAATAGTACAATTCAAGTTCTAGGTATCGATGATTGACTTTTTAGCTGGCTTTGGTGCCTTGGACATGAGGTAGGATCTTCCGATTTAGCATGAAGGGAGGACTAGCAGCCGCGTTGCACGGGAGAATGTGAAGTGTTCATATGTAGTAAAAACCTGAGAAATCCGAACGTTTTCGTCATTTGTTATCGAATCGACTTAAAGCCAGATCGTCACATTGGCCGCTCTTCTCCCTGAAACGGTTGTACTTATCGTCTGCAAAGCAATGTCGCGTGCTGCGGTATGCGGAGACACTAAAACCGCCATAGTAGAACACAGATGAAGCTTCTAAGTTGATGTAACAGCCAGTAAGAAGTAGTACAATTCAAGTTTTAGGTATCGATTATTGACTTTTTAGCTGGCTTTGGTGCCTTGGACATGAGCTAGGATCTTAAGATTTTGCATGAAACTAGGACTAGCAGCCGCGTTGCACGGGAGAATGTGAAAAATGTTCATATGTAGTAAAAACCTGAGTTATCCGTCCGTATTCGTCATTTGTTATCGAATCGACTTAAAGCCAGATCGTCACATTGGCCGCTCTTCTCTCTGAAACGGTTGTACTTATCGTCTGCAAAGCTATGTCGCGTGCTGCGGTGTGCGGAGACACTAAAAGCACCATAGTAGAACACAGATAAAGCTTCTAAGTTGTTGTAATAGCCAGTAAGAATCAGTACAATACAAGTTTTAGGTATCGATTATTGACTTTTTACCCCTCTTTGGTGCCTTGGACATGAGGTAGGAACTTAAGATTTTGCATGAAAGGAGGACTAGCAGCCGAGTTGCACAGGAGAATGTGAAAAGTGTTCATATGTAGTAAAAACCTGAGAAATACGTCCGTTTTCGTCATTTGTTATTGAATCGGCTTAAAGCCAAATCGTCACATTCGCCGCTCTTCTCTCTGAAACGGATGTACTTATCGTTCGCAAAGCTATGTCGCGTGCTGCGGTATGCGGAGACACTAAAACCACAATAGTAGAACACAGATGAAGCTTCTAAGTTGATGTAATAGCCAGTAAGAAGTAGTACAATTCAAGTTTTAGGTATCGATTATTGACTTTTTAGCTGGCTTTGGTGCCTTGGACATGAGCTAGGAACTTAAGATTTTGCATGAAAGGGGGACTAGCAGCCGCGTTGCACGGGAGAATGTGAAAAGTGTTCATATGTAGTAAAAACCTGAGTAAACCGTAGGTTTTCGTAATTTGTTGTCGAATCGACTTAAAGCCAGATCGTCACATTGGCCGCTCTTCTTTCTGAAACGGTTACATTTATCGTCTGCAAAGCTATGTCACGTGCTGCGGTATGTGGAGACACTAAAAGTACCATAGTAGAAAACAGATGAAGCTTCTAAGTTGATGTAATAGCTAGTAAGATGTAGTACAATTCAAGTTTCAGTTATCGATTATTGACTTTTTTGCTAGCTTTGGTGCCTTGGTCATGAGCTAGGACCTTAAGATACTGCATGAAAGGAGGATTAGCAGCCGCGTTGCAAGGGAGAAAATGAAAAGTGTTCATATGTAGTAAAAACCTGAGAAATCCGTCCGTTTTCGTCATTTGTTACCGAATGGACTTAAAGCCAGATCGCAACATTGGCCGCTCTTCTGTCTGAAACGGTTACATTTATCGTCTGCAAAGCTATGTGGCGTGCAGCGGTATGCGGAGACACTAAAAGCACCATAATGGAACACAGATGAAGCATCTAAGTTGATGTAATAGCCAGTAAGAAGTAGTATAATTCAAGTTTTATCTATCGATTATTGACTTTTTAGCCGGCTTTGGTGCCTTGGACATGAGGTAGGATCTTCAGATTCTACATGAAGGGAGGACTGGCAGTCGCGTTGCACGGGAGAATGTGAAAAGTGTTCATATGTAGTAAAAACCTGAGAAATCCGAACGTTTTCGTCATTTTCTATCGAATCGACTTAAAGCCAGATCGTCATATTGGCCGCTCTTCTCTCTGAAACGGTTGTACTTATCGTCTGCAAATCTATGTCGCTTGCTGCGGTATGTGGAGACACTAAAAGCACCATAGTAGAACACAGATGAAGCTTCTAAGTTGATGTAATTGCCAGTAAGAAGTAGTACAATTCAAGTTTTAGGTATCGATTATTGACTTTTTAACTGGCTTTGGTGCCTTGGACATGAGCTAGGAACTTAAGATTTTGCATGAAAGGGGGACTATCAGCCGCGTTGCACGGGAGAATGTGAAAAGTGTTCATATGTAGTAAAAACCTGAGTAAACCGTACGTTTTCGTAATTTGTTGTCGAATCGTCTTAAAGCCAGATCGTCACATTGGCCGCTCTTCTTTCTGAAACGGTTACATTTATCGTCTGCAAAGCTATGTCGCGTGCTGCGGTATGTGGAGACACTAAAAGTACCATAGTAGAACACAGACGAAGCTTCTAAGTTGATGTAATAGCTAGTAAGATGTAGTACAATTCAAGTTTCAGTTATCGATTATTGACTTTTTTGCTAGCTTTGGTGCCTTGGACATGAGCTAGGACCTTAAGATTTTGCATGAAAGGAGGACTAGCAGCCGCGTTGCAAGGGAGAAAATGAAAAGTGTTCATATGTAGTAAAAACCTGAGAAATCCGTCCGTTTTCGTCAGTTGTTATCGAATGGACTTAAAGCCAGATCGCCACATTGGCCGCTCTTCTGTCTGAAACGGTTACATTTATCGTCTGCAAAGCTATGTGGCGTGCTGCGGTATGCGGAGACACTAAAAGCACCATAGTGGAACACAGATGAAGCATCTAAGTTGATGTACTAGCCAGTAAGAAGTAGTATAATTCAAGTTTTATCTATCGATTATTGACTTTTTAGCTGGCTTTGGTGCCTTGGACATGAGGTAGGATCTTCAGATTCTGCATGAAGGGAGTACTATCAGCCGCGTTGCACGGGTGAATGTGAAAAGTGTTCATATGTAGTAGAAACCTGAAAAAACCGTCCGTTGAAGTCATTTGTTATCGAATTGACTTGAAGACAGATCGTCACATTGGCCGCACTTCTCTCTGAAACGGTTGTACTTATCGTCTACAAGGCTATGTCGCGTGCTGCGGTATGCGGAGACACTAAAACCACCATAGTAGAACACAGATGAAGCTTCTAAGTTGATGTAATAGCCAGTATGAAGTAGTATAATTCAAGTTTTAGGTATCGATTATTGACTTTTTACCCTTTTTTGGTGCCTTGAGCTAGGAACTTAAGATTTTGCATGAAAGGAAAACTCGCAGCCGCGTTGCACGGGGGAATGTGAAAAGTGTTCATATGTAGTAGAAACCTGAGAAAACCGTCCGTTGTCGTCATTTGTTATCGAATTGACTTGAAGACAGATCGTCACATTGGCCGCTCTTCTCTCTGAAACGGTTGTACTTATCGTCTGCAAGGCTATGTCGCGTTCAGCGGTATGCGGAGACACTAAAAGCACCATAGTAGAACACAGATGAAGCTTCTAAGTTGATGTAATAGCCGGAAGAAGTAGTACAATTCGAGTTTTAGGTATCGATTATTGACCTTTAGCTGGCTTTGGTGCCATGGACATGAGCTAGGACCTTAAGATTCTGCATGAAAGGAAGGCAAGCAGCCGCGTTGCACGGGAGAATTGTAAAAAGTGTTCATATGTAGTAAAAACCTGATAAATCCGTCAGTTTTCGTCATTTGTTATCAAATCGACTTAAAACCAGATCCTCACATTGGCCGCTCTTCTCTCTGAAACGGTTGTACTTTTCGTGTGCAAAGCTATGTCGCGTGCTGCGGTATGCGGAGACACTAAAAGCACCATCGTAGAACACAGATGAAGCTTCTAAGTTGTTGTAATAGCCAGTATGAAGTAGTACAATTCAAGTTTTAGGTATCGATTATTGACTTTTTACCCTTCTTTGGTGCCTTGGACATGAGCTAGGAACTTAAGATTTTGCATGAAAGGAGGACTAGCAGCCGAGTGGCACGGGAGAATGTGAAAAGTGTTCATATGTAAAAAAAACCCTAAGAAATCCAACCGTTTTCGTCATTTGTTATCGAATCGACATAATGCCAGAACGTCACATTAGCCGCTCTTCTCTCTGAAACGGTTGTATTTATTGTCTGCATTGCTATGTCGCGAGCTGCGGTATGCGGAGACACTAAAAGCACCATAGTAGAACACAGATGAGGCTCCTAAGTTGATATAATATCCAGTAAGAAGTAGTACAATTCAAGTTTTATATATCGGTTATAGACTTTTTAGCTGGCTTTGCTGTCTTGGACATGAGCTAGGACCTTAAGATTCTGCATGAAAGGAGGACTAGCAGCCCAGTTGCATGTGAGAATGTGAATAGTGTTCATATGTAGTAAAAACCTGAGAAATCCGTCCGTTTTCGTCGTTTGTTATCGAATCGACGTAAAGCCAGATCATCATATTTGCTGCTCTTCTCTCTGAAACGGTTGTACTTATCGTCTGCAAAGCTATGTCGCGAGCTGCGGTATGCGGAGACACCAAAAGCACCATAGTAGAACACAGATGAAGCTTCCAAGTTGATGTAATAGCCAGTATGAAGTAGTACAGTTCAAGTTTTACTTATCGATTATTGACTTTGTACCCTCCTTTGGTGCCTTGGACATGAACTAGGGACTTAAGATTTTGCATGAAAGGAGGACTAGCAGCCGCGTTGCACGGGAGAATGTGAAAAGTGTCCATGTGTAGCAAAATACTGAGAAATCCGTCCGATTTCGTCATTTGTTATCGAATCGACTTAAAGCCAGATCCTCACATTGGCCGCCCTTCTCTTTGAAACAGTTGTACTTATGGTCTGCAAAGCTATGTCGTGTGCTGCGGTATGCGGAGACACTAAAAGCGTCATAGTAGAACACAGATGAAGATTCTAAGTTGATGTAATAGCCAGGAAGATGTAGTACAATACAAGTTTTGGGTATCGATTATTGACTTTTTACCCTTGTTTGGTGCCTTGGACATGAGCTAGGAACTTAAAATTTTGCATGAAAGGAGGACAATCAGCCGCGTTGCACGTGAGAATGTGAAAAGTGTTCATATGTAGTAAAAACCTGAGCCAGATCGTCACATTGGCCGCACTTCTGTCTGAAACGGTTGTACTAATCGTCTGCAAAGCTATGTCGCGTGCTGCGGTATGCGGAGACACTAAAAGCACCATAGTAGAACACAGATGAAGCTCCTAAGTTGATATAATATCCAGTAAGAAGTAGTACAATTCAAGTTTTATATATCGATTATAGACTTTTTAGCTGGCTTTGGTGCATTGGACATGAGCTAGGACCTTGAGATTCTGCATGAAAGGAGGACTAGCAGCCGCGTTGCACGGGAGAATGTGAAAAGTGTTCATATGTAGTAAAAACCTGAGAAATCCGTCCGTTTTCGTCATTTGTTATCGAATCGACTTAAAGCCAGATCGTCACATTGGCCGCCCTTCTCTCTGAAACAGTTGTACTTATCGTCTGCAAAGCTATGTCGTGTGCTGCGGTTAGCAGAGACACTAAAAGCACCATAGTAGAACACAGATGAAGCTTCTAAGTCGATGTAATAGCCAGTATGAAGTAGTATAATTCATGTTTTAGGTATCGATTATTGACTTTTTACACTTCTTTGGTGCCTTGAGCTAGGAACTTAAGATTTTGCATGAAAGGAAAACTCGCAGCCGCGTTGCACGGGGGAATGTGAGAAGTGTTCATATGTAGTAGAAACCTGAGAAAACCGTCCGTTGTCGTCATTTGTTATCGAATTGACTTGAAGACAGATCGTCACATTGGCCGCTCTTCTCTCTGAAACGGTTGTACTTATCGTCTGCAAGGCGATGTCGCGTGCAGCGGTATGCGGAGACACTAAAAGCACCATAGTAGAACACTGATGAAGCTTCTAAGTTGATGTAATAGCCAGTAAGAGGTAGTACAAATCGAGTTTTAGGTATCGATTATTGACTTTTTAGCTGGCTTTGGTGCCTTGGACATGAGCTAGGACCTTAAGATTCTGCATGAAAGGAGGACAAGCAGCCGAGTTGCACGGGAGAATGTGAAAAGTGTTCATATGTAAAAAAAAACCTAAGAAATCCGTCCGTTTTCGGCATTTGTTATCGAATCGACATAAAGCCAGAACGTCACATTAGCCGCTCTTCTCTCTGAAACGGTTGTATTTATCATCTGCATTGCTATGTCGCGAGCTGCGGTATGCGGAGACACTAAAAGCACCATAGTAGAACACAGATGAAGCTCCTAAGTTGATATAATATCCAGTAAGAAGTAGTACAATTCAAGTTTTATATATCGGTTATAGACTTTTTAGCTGGCTTTGCTGTCTTGGACATGAGATAGGATCTTAAGATTCTGCATGAAAGGAGGACTAGAAACCCAGTTGCATGGGAGAATGTGAAAAGTGTTCATATGTAAAAAAAACCCTAAGAAATCCGTCCGTTATCGTCGTTTGTTATCGAATCGACTTAAAGCCAGATCATCAAATTTGCTGCTCTTCTCTCTGAAACGGTTGTACTTATCGTCTGCATAGTTATGTCGCGTGCTGCGGTATGCGGAGACACTAAAAGCACCATAGTAGAACACAGATGAAGCTTCTATGTTGCTGTAATATCCTCTAAGAAGTAGTACAATTCGAGTTTTATATATCGATTATAGATTTTTTAGCTGGCTTTGGTGCCTTGGACATGAGCTAGGACCTTCAGATTCTGCATGAAAGGAGGACTAGCAGCCGCGTTGCACGGGAGAATGTGAAAAGTGTTCATATGTAGTAAAAACCTGAGAAATCCGTCCGTTTTCGTCATTTGTTATCGAATCGACTTAAAGCCAGATCGTCACATTGGCCGCCTTTCTCTCTGAAACAGTTGTACTTATCGTCTGCAAAGCTATGTCATGTGCTGCGGTATGCGCAGACACTAAAAGCATCATAGTAGAACACAGATGAAGCTTCTAAGTTGATGTAATAGCCAGTAAGATGTAGTACAATACAAGTTTTAGGTATCGAATATTGACTTTTTACCCTTCTTTGGTGCCTTGGACATGAGCTAGGAACATAAAATTTTGCATGAAAGGAGGACAAGCAGCCGCGTTGCACGTGAGAATGTGAAAAGTGTTCATATGTAGTAAAAACCTGAGAAATCCGTCCGTTTTCGTCATTTGTTATCGAATCGACTTAAAGCCAGATCGTCACATTGGCCGCTCTTCTGTCTGAAACGGTTACATTTATTGTCTGCAAAGCTATGTCGCGTGCTGCGGTATGCGGAGACACTAAAAGCACCATAGTTGAACACAGATGAAGCTTCTAAGTTGATGTAATAGCCAGTAAGAAGTAGTACAATTCAAGTTTTATATATCGATTATAGACTTTTTAGCTGGCTTTGGTGCCTTGGACATGAGCTAGGACCTTAAGATTCTGCATGAAAGGAGGACAAGCAGCCGAGTTGCACGGGAGAATGTAAAAAGTGTTCATATTTAGTAAAAACCTGAGAAATCCGTCAGTTTTCGTCATTTGTTATCGAATCGACTTAAAGCCAGATCGTCACATTGGCCGCCTTTCTCTCTGAAACAGTTGTACTTATCGTCTGCAAAGCTATGTCATGTGCTGCGATATGCGGAGACACTAAAAGCATCAAAGTAGAACACAGATGAAGCTTCTAAGTTGATGTAATAGCCAGTAAGAAGTAGTACAATTCAAGTTTTAGGTATCAATTATTGACTTTTTAGCTGACTTTGGTGCCTTGGTCATGAGCTAGGAACTTAAGATTTTGCATGAAAGGGGACTAGCAGCCGCGTTGCACGGGAGAATGTGAAAAGTGTTCATATGTAGTAAAAACCTGAGCAAACCGTACGTTTTCGTAATTTGTTGTCGAGTCGACTTAAAGCCAGATCGTCACATTGGCCGCTCTTCTTTCTGAAACAGTTACATTTATCGTCTGCAAAGCTATGTCGCGTGCTGCGGTATGTGGAGACACTAAAAGTACCACAGTAGAACACAGATGAAGCTTCTAAGTTGATGTAATAGCCAGTAAGAAGTACTACAATTCAAGTTTTAGGTATCGATTATTGACTTTTTACCCTTCTCTGGTGCCTTGGACATGGGCTAGGAACTTAGGATTTTGAATGAAAGGAGGACTAGCAGCCGCGTTGCAAGGGAGAATATGAAAAGTGTTCATATGTAGTAAAAACCTGAGAAATCCGTCCGCTTTCGTCATTTGTTACCGAATGGACCTAAAGCCAGATCGCAACATTGGCCGCTCTTCTGTCTGAAACGGTTAAATTTATCGTCTGCAAAGCTATGTGGCGTGCTGCGGTATGCGGAGACACTAAAAGCACCATAATGGAACACAGATGAAGCATCTAAGTTGATGTAATAGCCAGTAAGAAGTAGTATAATTCAAGTTTTATCTATCGATTATTGACTTTTTAGCCGGCTTTGGTGCCTTGGACATGAGGTAGGATCTTCAGATTCTACATGAAGGGAGGACTGGCAGTCGCGTTGCACGGGAGAATGTGAAAAGTGTTCATATATAGTAAAAACCTGAGAAATCCGAAGGTTTTCGTCATTTTCTATCGAATCGACTTAAAGCCAGATCGTCATATTGGCCGCTCTTCTCTCTGAAACGGTTGTACTTATCGTCTGCAAAGCTATGTCGCTTGCTGCGGTATGTGGAGACACTAAAAGCACCATAGTAGAACACAGATGAAGCTTCTAAGTTGATGTAATTGCCAGTAAGAAGTAGTACAATTCAAGTTTTAGGTATCGATTATTGACTTTTTAGGTATCTTTGGTGCCTTGGACATGAGCTAGGAATTTAAGATTTTGCATGAAAGGGGGACTATCAGCCGCGTTGCACGGGAGAATGTGAAAAGTGTTCATATATAGTAAAAACCTGAGAAATCCGAACGTTTTCGTCATTTTCTATCGAATCGACTTAAAGCCAGATCGTCATATTGGCCGCTCTTCTCTCTGAAACGGTTGTACTTATCGTCTGCAAAGCTATGTCGCTTGCTGCGGTATGTGGAGACACTAAAAGCACCATAGTAGAACACAGATGAAGCTTCTAAGTTGATGTAATAGCTAGTAAGATGTAGTACAATTCAAGTTTCAGTTATCGATTATTGACTTTTTTGCTAGCTTTGGTGCTTTGGACATGAGCTAGGACCTTAAGATTTTGCATGAAAGGAGGACTAGCAGCCGCGTTGCAAGGGAGAAAATGAAAAGTGTTCATATGTAGTAAAAACCTGAGAAATCCGTCCGTTTTCGTCAGTTGTTATCGAATGGACTTAAAGCCAGATCGCCACATTATCCGCTCTTCTGTCTGAAACGGTTACATTTATCGTCTGCAAAGCTATGTGGCGTGCTGCGGTATGCGGAGACACTAAAAGCACCATAGTGGAACACAGATGAAGCATCTAAGTTGATGTACTAGCCAGTAAGAAGTAGTATAATTCAAGTTTTATCTATCGATTATTGACTTTTTAGCTGGCTTTGGTGCCTTGGACATGAGGTAGGATCTTCAGATTCTGAATGAAGGGAGGACTAGCAGCCGCGTTGCACGGGTGAATGTGAAAAGTGTTCATATGTAGTAGAAACCTGAAAAAACCGTCCGTTGAAGTCATTTGTTATCGAATTGACTTGAAGACAGATCGTCACATTGGCCGCACTTCTCTCTGAAACGGTTGTACTTATCGTCTACAAGGCTATGTCGCGTGCTGCGGTATGCGGAGACACTAAAAGCACCATAGTAGAACACAGATGAAGCTTCTAAGTTGATGTAATAGCCAGTATGAAGTAGTATAATTCAAGTTTTAGGTATCGATTATTGACTTTTTACCCTTCTTTGGTGCCTTGAGCTAGGAACTTAAGATTTTGCATGAAAGGAAAACTCGCAGCCGCGTTGCACGGGGGAATGTGAAAAGTGTTCATATGTAGTAGAAACCTGAGAAAACCGTCCGTTGTCGTCATTTGTTATCGAATTGACTTGAAGACAGATCGTCACATTGGCCGCTCTTCTCTCTGAAACGGTTGTACTTATCGTCTGCAAGGCTATGTCGCGTGCAGCGGTATGCGGAGACACTAAAAGCACCATAGTAGAACACAGATGAAGCGTCTAAGTTGAGGTAATGGCCAGTAAGAAGTAGTACAATTCAAGTTTTAGGTATCGATTATTGACTTTTTACCCTTCTTTGGTGCCTTGGACATGAGCTAGGAACTTAAGATTTTGCATGAAAGGAGGACTAGCAGCCGAGTTGCACGGGAGAATGTGAAAAGTGTTCATATGTAAAAAAAACCCTAAGAAATCCAACCGTTTTCGTCATTTGTTATCGAATCGACATAATGCCAGAACGTCACATTAGCCGCTCTTCTCTCTGAAACGGTTGTATTTATTGTCTGCATTGCTATGTCGCGAGCTGCGGTATGCGGAGACACTAAAAGCACCATAGTAGAACACAGATGAAGCTCCTAAGTTGATATAATATCCAGTAAGAAGTAGTACAATTCAAGTTTTATATATCGGTTATAGACTTTTTAGCTGGCTTTGCTGTCTTGGACATGAGCTAGGACCTTAAGATTCTGCATGAAAGGAGGACTAGCAGCCCAGTTGCATGGGAGAATGTGAATAGTGTTCATATGTAGTAAAAACCTGAGAAATCCGGCGGTTTTCGTCGTTTGTTATCGAATCGACGTAAAGCCAGATCATCATATTTGCTGCTCTTCTCTCTGAAACGGTTGTACTTATCGTGTGCAAAGCTATGTCGCGAGCTGCGGTATGCGGAGACACTAAAAGCACCATAGTAGAACACAGATGAAGCTTCCTAGTTGATGTAATAGCCAGTATGAAGTAGTACAGTTCAAGTTTTACTTATCGATTATTGACTTTGTACCCTCCTTTGGTGCCTTGGACATGAACTAGGGACTTAAGATTTTGCATGAAAGGAGGACTAGCAGCCGCGTTGCACGGGAGAATGTGAAAAGTGTCCATGTGTAGCAAAATACTGAGAAATCCGTCCGATTTCGTCATTTGTTATCGAATCGACTTAAAGCCAGATCGTCACATTGGCCGCCCTTCTCTCTGAAACAGTTGTACTTATGGTCTGCAAAGCTATGTCGTGTGCTGCGGTATGCGGAGACACTAAAAGCGTCATAGTAGAACACAGATGAAGATTCTAAGTTGATGTAATAGCCAGGAAGATGTAGTACAATACAAGTTTTGGGTATCGATTATTGACTTTTTACCCTTCTTTGGTGCCTTGGACATGAGCTAGGAACTTAAAATTTTGCATGAAAGGAGGACAATCAGCCGCGTTGCACGTGAGAATGTGAAAAGTGTTCATATGTAGTAAAAACCTGAGCCAGATCGTCACATTGGCCGCACTTCTGTCTGAAACGGTTGTACTAATCGTCTGCAAAGCTATGTCGCGTGCTGCGGTATGCGGAGACACTAAAAGCACCATAGTAGAACACAGATAAAGCTCCTAAGTTGATATAATATCCAGAAAGAAGTAGTACAATTCAAGTTTTATATATCGATTATAGACTTTTTAGCTGGCTTTGGTGCATTGGACATGAGCTAGGACCTTGAGATTGTGCATGAAAGGAGGACTAGCAGCCGCGTTGCACGGGAGAATGTGAAAAGTGTTCATATGTAGTAAAAACCTGAGAAATCCGTCCGTTTTCGTCATTTGTCATCGAATCGACTTAAAGCCAGATCGTCACATTGGCCGCCCTTCTCTCTGAAACAGTTGTACTTATCGTCTGCAAAGCTATGTCGTGTGCTGCGGTTAGCAGAGACACTAAAAGCACCATAGTAGAACACAGATGAAGCTTCTAAGTCGATGTAATAGCCAGTATGAAGTAGTATAATTCATGTTTTAGGTATCGATTATTGACTTTTTACACTTCTTTGGTGCCTTGAGCTAGGAACTTAAGATTTTGCATGAAAGGAAAACTCGCAGCCGCGTTGCACGGGGGAATGTGAGAAGTGTTCATATGTAGTAGAAACCTGAGAAAACCATCCGTTGTCGTCATTTGTTATCGAATTGACTTGAAGACAGATCGTCACATTGGCCGCTCTTCTCTCTGAAACGGTTGTACTTATCGTCTGCAAGGCTATGTCGCGTGCAGCGGTATGCGGAGACACTAAAAGCACCATAGTAGAACACTGATGAAGCTTCTAAGTTGATGTAATAGCCAGTAAGAGGTAGTACAAATCGAGTTTTAGGTATCGATTATTGACTTTTTAGCTGGCTTTGATGCCTTGGACATGAGCTAGGACCTTAAGATTCTGCATGAAAGGAGGACAAGCAGCCGAGTTGCACGGGAGAATGTGAAAAGTGTTCATATGTAAAAAAAAAACCTAAGAAATCCGTCCGTTTTCGGCATTTGTTATCGAATCGACGTAAAGCCAGAACTTTACATTAGCCGCTCTTCTCTCTGAAACGGTTGTATTTATCATCTGCATTGCTATGTCGCGAGCTGCGGTATGCGGAGACACTAAAAGCACCATAGTAGAACACAGATGAAGCTCCTAAGTAGATATAATATCCAGTAAGAAGTAGTACAATTCAAGTATTATATATCGGTTATAGACTTTTTAGCTGGCTTTGCTGTCTTGGACATGAGATAGGATCTTAAGATTCTGCATGAAAGGAGGACTAGAAACCCAGTTGCATGGGAGAATGTGAAAAGTGTTCATATGTAAAGAAAACCCTAAGAAATCCGTCCGTTATCGTCGTTTGTTATCGAATCGACTTAAAGCCAGATCATCAAATTTGCTGCTCTTCTCTCTGAAACGGTTGTACTTATCGTCTGCATAGTTATGTCGCGTGCTGCGGTATGCGGAGACACTAAAAGCACCATAGTAGAACACAGATGAAGCTCCTAAGTTGATATAATATCCAGTAAGAAGTAGTACAATTCAAGTTTTATATATCGGTTATAGACTTTTTAGCTGGCTTTGCTGTCTTGGACATGAGATAGGATCTTAAGATTCTGCATGAAAGGAGGACTAGAAACCCAGTTGCATGGGAGAATGTGAAAAGTGTTCATATGTAAAAAAAACCCTAAGAAATCCGTCCGTTATCGTCGTTTGTTATCGAATCGACTTAAAGCCAGATCATCAAATTTGCTGCTCTTCTCTCTGAAACGGTTGTACTTATCGTCTGCATAGTTATGTCGCGTGCTGCGGTATGCGGAGACACTAAAAGCACCATAGTAGAACACAGATGAAGCTTCTATGTTGCTGTAATATCCTCTAAGAAGTAGTACAATTCGAGTTTTATATATCGATTATAGACTTTTTAGCTGGCTTTGGTGCCTTGGACATGAGCTAGGACCTTGAGATTCTGCATGAAAGGAGGACTAGCAGCCGCGTTGCACGGGAGAATGTGAAAAGTGTTCATATGTAGTAAAAACCTGAGAAATCCGTCCGTTTTCGTCATTTGTTATCGAATCGACTTAAAGCCAGATCGTCACATTGGCCGCCTTTCTCTCTGAAACAGTTGTACTTATCGTCTGCAAAGCTATGTCATGTGCTGCGGTATGCAGAGGCACTAAAAGCATCATAGTAGAACACAGATGAAGCTTCTAAGTTGATGTAATAGCCAGTAAGATGTAGTACAATACAAGTTTTAGGTATCGAATATTGACTTTTTACCCTTCTTTGGTGCCTTGGACATGAGCTAGGAACATAAAATTTTGCATGAAAGGAGGACAAGCAGCCGCGTTTCACGTGAGAATGTGAAAAGTGTTCATATGTAGTAAAAACCTGAGAAATCCGTCCGTTTTCGTCATTTGTTATCGAATCGACTTAAAGCCAGATCGTCACATTGGCCGCTCTTCTGTCTGAAACGGTTACATTTATTGTCAGCAAAGCTATGTCGCGTGCTGCGGAATGCGGAGACACTAAAAGCACCATAGTAGAACACAGATGAAGCTTCTAAGTTGATGTAATAGCCAGTAAGAAGTAGTACAATTCAAGTTTTATACATCGATTATAGACTTTTTAGCTGGCTTTGGTGCCTTGGACATGAGCTAGGACCTTAAGATTCTGCATGAAAGGAGGACAAGCAGCCGAGTTGCACGGGAGAATGTAAAAAGTGTTCATATTTAGTAAAAACCTGAGAAATCCGTCAGTTTTCGTCATTTGTTATCAAATCGACATAAAGCCAGATCCTCACATTGGCCGCTCTTCTCTCTGAAAAAGTTGTACTTATCGTGTGCAAAGCTATGTCGCGTGCTTCGGTATGCGGAGACACTAAAAGCACCATAGTAGAACACAGATCAAGCTTCTAAGTTGATGTAATAGCCAGTATGAAGTAGTACAATTCAAGTTTTAGGTATCGATTATTGACTTTTTACCCTTCTTTGGTGCCTTGGATATGAGCTAGGAACTTAAGATTTTGCATGAAAGGAGGACTAGCAGCCGAGTGGCACGGGAGAATGTGAAAAGTGTTCATATGTAAAAAAAAACCCTAAGAAATCCGTCCGTTTTCGGCATTTTTTATCGAATCGACATAAAGCAGAAACGTCACATTAGCCGCTCTTCCCTATGAAACGGATGTATTTATCGTCTGCATTGCAATGTCGCGAGCTGCGGTATGCGGAGACACTAAAAGCACCATAGTAGAACACAGATGAAGCTCCTAAGTTGATATAATATCCAGTAAGACGTAGTACAATTCAAGTTTTATATATCGGTTATAGACTTTTTAGCTGGCATTGGTGTCTTGGACATGAGCTAGGACCTTAAGATTCTGCATGAAAGGAGGACTAGCAGCCGAGTTGCACGGGAGAATGTGAAAAGTGTTCATATGTAGTAAAAACCTAAGAAATCCGTCCGTTTTCGGCATTTGTTATCGCATAGACTTAAAGCCAGAACGTCACATTGGCCGCTCTTCTTTCTGAAACGGTTGTACTTATCGTCTGCATAGCTATGTCGCGTGCTGCGGTATGCGGAGACACTAAAAGCACCATAATAGAACACAGATAAAGCTTCTAAGTTGATGTAATATCCACTAAGAAGTAGTACAATTCAAGTTTTATATATCGATTATAGACTTTTTAGCTGGCTTTGGTGCCTTGGACATGAGCTAGGACCTTAAGATTCTGCATGAAAGGATGACTAGCAGCCGCGTTGCACGGGAGAATGTCAAAAGTGTTCATATGTAGTAAAAACTTAGAAATCCGTCCGATTTCGTCATTTGTTATCGAATCCACTTAAAGCCAGATCGTAACATTGGCCGCCCTTCTCTCTGAAACGGTTGTACTTATCGTCTGCATAGTTATGTCGCGTGCTGCGGTATGCGGAGACACTAAAAGCACCATAGTAGAACACAGATGAAGCTTCTATGTTGCTGTAATATCCTCTAAGATGTAGTACAATTCAAGTTTTATATATCGATGATAGACTTTTCAGCTGGCTTTGGTGCCTTGGACATCAGCTAAGACCTCGAGATTCTGCATGAAAGGAGGACTAGCAGCCGCGTCGCACGGGAGAATGTGAAAAGTGTCCATATTTATTAAAATAACTTATAAATCCGTCCGATTTAGTCATTTGTTATCGAATCCACTTAAAGCCAGATCGTCACATTGGCCGCCCTTCTCTTTGAAACGGTTGTACTTATCGTCTGCAAAGCTATGTCGTGTGCTGCGGTATGTGGAGACACTAAAAGCATCATAGTGGAACACAGATGAAGCTTCTAAGTTGATGTAATAGTCAGTAAGATGTAGTACAATACAAGTTTTAGGTATCGATTATTGACTTTTTACCCTTCTTTGGTGCCTTGGACATGAGCTAGGAACTTAAAATTTTGCATGAAAGGAGGACTAGTACCCGCGTTGCACGTGAGAATGTGAAAAGTGTTCATATGTAGTAAAAACCTGAGAAATCCGTCCGTTTTCGTCATTTGTTATCGAATCGACTTAAAGCCAGATCGTCACATTGGCCGCACTTCTGTCTGAAACGGTTACGTTTATCGTGTGCAAAGCTATGTCGCGTGCTGCGGTATGCGGAGACACTAAAAGTACCATCTTAGAACTTAGATGAAGCATCTAAGTTGATGTAATAGCCAGTAAGGTGTAGTACAATACAAGTTTTAGGTATCGATTATTGACTTTTTACCCTTCTTTGGTGCCTTGGACATGAGCTAGGAAATTAAGATATTGCATGAAAGGAGGACTAGCAGCCGCGATGCACGGGAGAATGTGATAAGTTTTCATATGTAGTAAAAACCTGAGAAATCCGTCCTTTTCGTCGTTTGTTATCGAATCGACTTAAAGCCAGATCGTCATATTGGTCGCTCTTCTCTCTGAAACGGTTGTACTTATCGTCTGCAAAGCTATGTCGCGAGCTGCGGTATGCGGAGACACTAAAAGCATCATAGTGGATCACAGATGAAGCATCCAAGTTGATGTAATAGCCAGTATGAAGTAGTACAGTTCAAGTTTTACTAATTGATTATTGACTTTTTACCTTCCTTTGGTGCCTTGGACATGAGCTAGGAACTTAAGATTCTGCATGAAAGGAGGACAAGCTGCCGAGTTGGACGGGAGAATGTGAAAAGTGTTCATATGTACAAAAAAACCCTAAGAAATCCGTCCGTTTTCGGCATTTGTTATCGAATCGACATAAAGCCAGAACGTCACATTAGCCGCTCTTCTCTCTGAAACGGTTGTGTTTATCGTCTGCATTGCTATGTCGCGAGCTGCGGTATGCGGAGACACTAAAAGCACCATAGTAGAACACAGATGAAGCTCCTAAGTTGATATTATATCCAGTAAGAAGTAGTACAATTCTAGTTTTATATATCGGTTATAGACTTTTTAGCTGGCTTTGCTGTCTTGGACATGAGCTAGGATCTTAAGATTCTGCATGAAAGGAGGACTAGAAACCCAGTTGCATGGGAGAATGTGAAAAGTGTTCATATGTAAAAAAAACCCTAAGAAATCCGTCCGTTATCGTCGTTTGTTATCGAATCGACTTAAAGCCAGATCATCAAATTTGCTGCTCTTCTCTCTGAAACGGTTGTACTTATCGTGTGCAAAGCTATGTCGCGAGCTTCGGTATGCGGAGACACTAAAAGCACCATAGTAGAACACAGATGAAGCTTCCAAGTTGATGTAATAGCCAGTATGAAGTAGTACAGTTCAAGTTTTACTTATCGATTATTGACTTTGTACCCTCCTTTGGTGCCTTGGACATGAGCTAGGACCTTAAGATTTTGCATGAAAGGAGGACTAGCAGCCGCGTTGCACGGGAGAATGTGAAAAGTGTACATATGTAGTAAAAAACTGAGAAATCCGTCCGATTTCGTCATTTGTTATCGAATCGACTTAAAGCCAGATCGTCACATTGGCCGCACTTCTCTCTGAAACGGTTGTACTTATCGTCTGCATAGTTATGTCGCGTGCTGCGGTATGCGGAGACACTAAAAGCACCATAGTAGAACACAGATGAAGCTTCTATGTTGCTGTAATATCCTCTAAGAAGTAGTACAATTCGAGTTTTATATATCGATTATAGACTTTTTGGCTGGCTTTGGTGCCTTGGACATGAGCTAGGACCTTGAGATTCTGCATGAAAGGAGGACTAGCAGCCGCGTTGCATAGGAGAATGTGAAAAGTGTTCATATGTAGTAAAAACCTTAGAAATCCGTCCGTTTTCGTCATTTGTTATCGAATCGACTTAAAGCCAGATCGTCACATTGGCCGCCCTTTTCTCTGAAACAGTTGTACTTATCGTCTGCAAAGCTATGTCGTGTGCTGCGGTATGCGGAGACACTAAAAGCATCATAGTAGAACACAGATGAAGCTTTAAGTTGATGTAATAGCCAGTAAGATGTAGTACAATACAAGTTTTAGGTATCGAATATTGACTTTTTACCCTTCTTTGGTGCCTTGGACATGAGCTAGGAACATAAAATTTTGCATGAAAGGAGGACAAGCAGCCGCGTTGCACGTGAGAATGTAAAAAGTGTTCATATGTAGTAAAAACCTGAGAAATCCGTCCGTTTTCGTCATTTGTTATCGAATCGACTTAAAGCCAGATCGTCACATTGGCTGCACTTCTGTCTGAAACGGTTGTACTAATCGTCTGCAAAGCTATGTCGCGTGCTGCGGTATGCGGAGACACTAAAAGCACCATAGTAGAACACAGATGAAGCTCCTAAGTTGATATAATATCCAGTAAGAAGTAGTACAATTCAAGATTTATATATCGGTTATAGACTTTTTAGCTGGCTTTGGTGTCTTGGACATGAGGTAGGACCATAAGATTCTGCATGAAAGGAGGACTAACAGCCCAGTTGCACGGGAGAATGTGAAAAGTGTTCATATGTAGTAAAAACCTGAGAAATCCGTCCGTTTTCGTCATTTGTTATTGAATCGACTTAAAGCCAGATCGACACATTGGCCGCTCTTCTGTCTGAAACGGTTACATTTATTGTCTGCAAAGCTATGTCGCGTGCTGCGGTATGCGGAGACACTAAAAGCACCATAGTAGAACACAGATGAAGCTTCTAAGTTGATGTAATAGCCAGTAAGAAGTAGTACAATTCAAGTTTCAGTTATCGATTATTCACTTTTTAGCTGGCTTTGGTGCCTTGGACATGAGCTAGGACCTTAAGATTCTGCATGAAAGGACGACTAGCAGCCGCGTTGCACGGGGGAATGTGAAAAATGTTCATATGTAGTAGAAACCTGAGAAAACCGTCCGTTGTCGTCATTTGTTATCGAATTGACTTGAAGACAGATCGTCACATTGGCCGCTCTTCTCTCTGAAACGGTTTTACTTCATCGTCTACAAGGCTATGTCGCGTGCAGCGGTATGCGGAGACACTAAAAGCACCATAGTAGAACACAGATGAAGCTTCTAAGTTGATGTAATAGCCAGTAAGAAGTAGTACAATTCGAGTTTTAGGTATCGATTATTGACTTTTTAGCTGGCTTTGGTGCCTTGGACATGAGCTAGGACCTTAAGATTCTGCATGAAAGGAGGACAAGCAGCCGAGTTGCACGGGAGAATGTAAAAAGTGTTCATATTTAGTAAAAACCTGAGAAATCCGTCAGTTTTCGTCATTTGTTATCAAATCGACTTAAAGCCAGATCCTCACATTGGCCGCTCTTCTCTCTGAAAAAGTTGTACCTATCGTGTGCAAAGCTATGTCGCGTGCTGCGGTATGCGGAGACACTAAAAGCACCATAGTAGAACACAGATCAAGCTTCTAAGTTGATGTAATAGCCAGTATGAAGTAGTACAATTCAAGTTTTAGGTATCGATTATTGACTTTTTACCCTTCTTTGGTGCCTTGGATATGAGCTAGGAACTTAAGATTTTGCATGAAAGGAGGACTAGCAGCCGAGTGGCACGGGAGAATGTGAAAAGTGTTCATATGTAAAAAAAAGTCCTAAGAAATCCGTCCGTTTTCGGCATTTGTTATCGAATCGACATAAAGCAGAAACGTCACATTAGCCGCTCTTCCCTATGAAACGGATGTATTTATCGTCTGCATTGCTATGTCGCGAGCTGCGGTATGCGGAGACACTAAAAGCACCATAGTAGAACACAGATGAAGCTCCTAAGTTGATATTATATCCAGTAAGAAGTAGTACAATTCAAGTTTTATATATCGGTTATAGACTTTTTAGCTGGCTTTGCTGTCTTGGACATGAGCTAGGATCTTAAGATTCTGCATGAAAGGAGGACTAGAAACCCAGCTGCATGGGAGAATGTGAAAAGTGTTCATATGTAAAAAAAACCGTAAGAAATCCGTCCGTTATCGTCGTTTGTTATCGAATCGACTTAAAGCCAGATCATCAAATTTGCTGCTCTTCTCTCTGAAACGGTTGTACTTATCGTCTGCAAAGCTACGTCGCGTGCTGCGGTATGCGGAGACACTAAAAGCACCATAGTAGAACACAGATGAAGCTTCTATGTTGCTGTAATATCCTCTAAGAAGTAGTACAATTCGAGTTTTATATATCGATTATAGACTTTTTAGCTGGCTTTGGTGCCTTGGACATGAGCTAGGACCTTGAGATTCTGCATGAAAGGAGAACTAGCAGCCGCGTTGCACGGGAGAATGTGAAAAGTGTTCATATGTAGTAAAAACCTGAGAAATCCGTCCGTTTTCGTCATTTGTTATCGAATCGACTTAAAGCCAGATCGTCACATTGGCCGCCCTTTTCTCTGAAACAGTTGTACTTATCGTCTGCAAAGCTATGTCGTGTGCTGCGGTATGCGGAGACACTAAAAGCCTCATAGTAGAACACAGATGAAGCTTTAAGTTGATGTAATAGCCAGTAAGATGTAGTACAATACAAGTTTTAGGTATCGAATATTGACTTTTTACCCTTCTTTGGTGCCTTGGACATGAGCTAGGAACATAAAATTTGGCATAAAAAGGAGGACAAGCAGCCGCGTTGCACGTGAGAATGTGAAAAGTGTTCATATGTAGTAAAAACCTGAGAAATCCGTCCGTTTTCGTCATTTGTTATCGAATCGACTTAAAGCCAGATCGTCAAATTGGCTGCACTTCTGTCTGAAACGGTTGTACTAATCGTCTGCAAAGCTATGTCGCGTGCTGCGGTATGCGGAGACACTAAAAGCACCATAGTAGAACACAGATGAAGCTCCTAAGTTGATATAATATCCAGTAAGAAGTAGTACAATTCAAGATTTATATATCGGTTATAGACTTTTTAGCTGGCTTAGGTGTCTTGGACATGAGGTAGGACCATAAGATTCTGCATGAAAGGAGGACTAACAGCCCAGTTGCACGGGAGAATGTGAAAAGTGTTCATATGTAGTAAAAACCTGAGAAATCCGTCCGTTTTCGTCATTTGTTATCGAATCGACTTAAAGCCAGATCGTCACATTGGCCGCTCTTCTGTCTGAAACGGTTACATTTAATGTCTGCAAAGCTATGTCGCGTGCTGCGGTATGCGGAGACACTAAAAGCACCATAGTAGAACACAGATGAAGCTTCTAAGTTGATGTAATAGCCAGTAAGAAGTAGTACAATTCAAGTTTCAGTTATCGATTATTCACTTTTTAGCTGGCTTTGGTGCCTTGGACATGAGCTAGGACCTTAAGATTCTGCATGAAAGGACGACTAGCAGCCGCGTTGCACGGGGGAATGTGAAAAATGTTCATATGTAGTAGAAACCTGAGAAAACCGTCCGTTGTCGTCATTTGTTATCGAATTGACTTGAAGACAGATCGTCACATTGGCCGCTCTTCTCTCTGAAACGGTTTTACTTCATCGTCTACAAGGCTATGTCGCGTGCAGCGGTATGCGGAGACACTAAAAGCACCATAGTAGAACACAGATGAAGCTTCTAAGTTGATGTAATAGCCAGTAAGAAGTAGTACAATTCGAGTTTTAGGTATCGATTATTGACTTTTTAGCTGGCTTTGGTGCCTTGGACATGAGCTAGGACCTTAAGATTCTGCATGAAAGGAGGACAAGCAGCCGAGTTGCACGGGAGAATGTAAAAAGTGTTCATATTTAGTAAAAACCTGAGAAATCCGTCAGTTTTCGTCATTTGTTATCAAATCGACTTAAAGCCAGATCCTCACATTGGCCGCTCTTCTCTCTGAAAAAGTTGTACCTATCGTGTGCAAAGCTATGTCGCGTGCTGCGGTATGCGGAGACACTAAAAGCACCATAGTAGAACACAGATCAAGCTTCTAAGTTGATGTAATAGCCAGTATGAAGTAGTACAATTCAAGTTTTAGGTATCGATTATTGACTTTTTACCCTTCTTTGGTGCCTTGGATATGAGCTAGGAACTTAAGATTTTGCATGAAAGGAGGACTAGCAGCCGAGTGGCACGGGAGAATGTGAAAAGTGTTCATATGTAAAAAAAAGTCCTAAGAAATCCGTCCGTTTTCGGCATTTGTTATCGAATCGACATAAAGCAGAAACGTCACATTAGCCGCTCTTCCCTATGAAACGGATGTATTTATCGTCTGCATTGCTATGTCGCGAGCTGCGGTATGCGGAGACACTAAAAGCACCATAGTAGAACACAGATGAAGCTCCTAAGTTGATATTATATCCAGTAAGAAGTAGTACAATTCAAGTTTTATATATCGGTTATAGACTTTTTAGCTGGCTTTGCTGTCTTGGACATGAGCTAGGATCTTAAGATTCTGCATGAAAGGAGGACTAGAAACCCAGCTGCATGGGAGAATGTGAAAAGTGTTCATATGTAAAAAAAACCGTAAGAAATCCGTCCGTTATCGTCGTTTGTTATCGAATCGACTTAAAGCCAGATCATCAAATTTGCTGCTCTTCTCTCTGAAACGGTTGTACTTATCGTCTGCAAAGCTACGTCGCGTGCTGCGGTATGCGGAGACACTAAAAGCACCATAGTAGAACACAGATGAAGCTTCTATGTTGCTGTAATATCCTCTAAGAAGTAGTACAATTCGAGTTTTATATATCGATTATAGACTTTTTAGCTGGCTTTGGTGCCTTGGACATGAGCTAGGACCTTGAGATTCTGCATGAAAGGAGAACTAGCAGCCGCGTTGCACGGGAGAATGTGAAAAGTGTTCATATGTAGTAAAAACCTGAGAAATCCGTCCGTTTTCGTCATTTGTTATCGAATCGACTTAAAGCCAGATCGTCACATTGGCCGCCCTTTTCTCTGAAACAGTTGTACTTATCGTCTGCAAAGCTATGTCGTGTGCTGCGGTATGCGGAGACACTAAAAGCCTCATAGTAGAACACAGATGAAGCTTTAAGTTGATGTAATAGCCAGTAAGATGTAGTACAATACAAGTTTTAGGTATCGAATATTGACTTTTTACCCTTCTTTGGTGCCTTGGACATGAGCTAGGAACATAAAATTTTGCATGAAAGGAGGACAAGCAGCCGCGTTGCACGTGAGAATGTGAAAAGTGTTCATATGTAGTAAAAACCTGAGAAATCCGTCCGTTTTCGTCATTTGTTATCGAATCGACTTAAAGCCAGATCGTCAAATTGGCTGCACTTCTGTCTGAAACGGTTGTACTAATCGTCTGCAAAGCTATGTCGCGTGCTGCGGTATGCGGAGACACTAAAAGCACCATAGTAGAACACAGATGAAGCTCCTAAGTTGATATAATATCCAGTAAGAAGTAGTACAATTCAAGATTTATATATCGGTTATAGACTTTTTAGCTGGCTTTGGTGTCTTGGACATGAGGTAGGACCATAAGATTCTGCATGAAAGGAGGACTAACAGCCCAGTTGCACGGGAGAATGTGAAAAGTGTTCATATGTAGTAAAAACCTGAGAAATCCGTCCGTTTTCGTCATTTGTTATCGAATCGACTTAAAGCCAGATCGTCACATTGGCCGCTCTTCTGTCTGAAACGGTTACATTTATTGTCTGCAAAGCTATGTCGCGTGCTGCGGTATGCGGAGACACTAAAAGCACCATAGTAGAACACAGATGAAGCTTCTAAGTTGATGTAATAGCCAGTAAGAAGTAGTACAATTCAAGTTTCAGTTATCGATTATTCACTTTTTAGCTGGCTTTGGTGCCTTGGACATGAGCTAGGACCTTAAGATTCTGCATGAAAGGACGACTAGCAGCCGCGTTGCACGGGGGAATGTGAAAAATGTTCATATGTAGTAGAAACCTGAGAAAACCGTCCGTTGTCGTCATTTGTTATCGAATTGACTTGAAGACAGATCGTCACATTGGCCGCTCTTCTCTCTGAAACGGTTTTACTTCATCGTCTACAAGGCTATGTCGCGTGCAGCGGTATGCGGAGACACTAAAAGCACCATAGTAGAACACAGATGAAGCTCCTAAGTTGATATAATGTCCAGTAAGACGTAGTACAATTCAAGTTTTATATATCGGTTATAGACTTTTTAGCTGGCTTTGGTGTCTTGGACATGAGCTAGGACCTTAAGATTCTGCATGAAAGGAGGACTAGCAGCCCAGTTGCATGGGAGAATGTGAAAAGTCTTCATAAGTAGTAAAAACCTGAGAAATCCGTCCGTTTTCGTCGTTTGTTATCGAATCGACTTAAAGCCAGATCGTCACATTGGCCGCCCTTCTCTCTGAAACGTTTGTACTTATCGTCTGCATAGCTATGTCGCGTGCTGCGGTATGCGGACACACTAAAAGCACCATAGTAGAACACAGATGAAGCTTCTATGTTGCTGTAATATCCTCTAAGAAGTAGTACAATTCAAGTTTTATATATCCATTATAGACTTTTTAGCTGGCTTTGGTGTCTTGGACATGAGCGAGGACCTTGAGATTCTGCATGAAAGTAGGACTAGCAGCCGCGTTGCACGGGAGAATGTGAAAAGTGTTAATATGTAGTAAAAACCTGACAAATCCGTCCGTTTTCGTCATTTGTTAACGAATCGACTTAAAGCCAGATCGTCATATTTGCTGCTCTTCTCTCTGAAACGGTTGTACTTATCGTCTGCAAAGCTATGTCGTGTGCTGCGGTATGCAGAGACACTAAAAGCATCATAGTAGAACACAGATGAAGCTTCTAAGTTGATATAATAGCCAGTAAGATGTAGTACAATACAAGTTTTAGGTACCGATTATTGACTTTTTACCCTTCATTGGTGCCTTGGACATGAGCCATTAACTTAAAATTTTGCATGAAAGGAGGACTAGCAGCCGCGTTGCACGTGAGAATGTGAAAAGTGTTCATATGTAGTAAAAACCTGAGAAATCCATCCGTTTTCATCATTTGTTATCGAATCGACTTAAAGCCAGATCGTCACATTGGCCGCACTTCTGTCTGAAACGGTTACATTTATCGTGTGCAAAGCTATGTCGAGTGCTGCGGTATGCGGAGACACTAAAAGCACCATATTAGATATTAGATGAAGCATCTAAGTTGATGTAATAGCTAGTAAGATGTAGTACAATTCAAGTTTTAGGTATCGATTATTGACTTCTTACCCTCCTTTCGTCACTTGGACATGAGCTAGGAACTTAAGATTTTGCATGAAAGGAGGACTAGCACTCGAGGTGCACGGGAAAATGTGAAAAGTGGCCATATGTAGTAAAAAACTGAGATATCCGTCCGATTTCGACATTTGTTATCGAATCGACTTAAGGCGGATCGTCACATTGGCCGCTCTTCTGTCTGAAACGGTTACATTTATCGTCTGCAAAGCTATGTGGCGTGCTGCGGTATGTGGAGACACTAAAAGCATCATAGTGGAACACAGATGAAGCTTCTAAGTTGATGTAATAGTCAGTAAGATGTAGTACAATACAAGTTTTAGGTATCGATTATTGACTTTTTAGATGGCTTTGGTGCCTTGGACATGAGCTAGGACCTAAACATTCTGCATGAAAGGAAGACTAGCAGCCGAGTTGCACGGGAGAATGTGAAAAGTGTTCATATGTAGTAAAAACCTAAGAAATCCGTCCGTTTTCGGCATTTGTTATCGCATCGACTTAAAGCCAGAACGTCACATTGGCCGCTCTTCTTTCTGAAACGGTTGTACTTATCGTCTGCATAGCTATGTCGCGTGCTGCGGTATGCGGAGACACTAAAACCACCATAATAGAACACAGATAAAGCTTCTAAGTTGATGTAACATCCACTAAGAAGTAGTACAATTCAAGTTTTATATATCGATTATAGACTTTTTAGCTGGCTTTGGTGCCTTGGACATGAGCTAGGACCTTAAGATTCTGCATGAAAGGATGACTAGCACCCGCGTTGCACGAGAGAATGTCAAAAGTGTTCATATGTAGTAAAAACTTAGAAATCCGTCCGTTTTCGTCATTTGTTATCGAATCGACTTAAAACCAGATCGTCATATTGGCCGCCCTTCTCTCTGAAACGGTTGTACTAATCGTCTGCAAAGCTATGTCGCGTGCTGCGGTATGCGGAGGCACTAAAAGCATCATAGTGCAACACAGATGAAGCTTCTATGTTGCTGTAATATCCTCTAAGAAGTAGTACAATTCAAGTTTTACATATCGATGATAGACTTTTCAGCTGGCTTTGGTGCCTTGGACATCAGCTAAGACCTTGAGATTCTGCATGAAAGGAGGACTAGCAGCCGCGTTGCACGGGAGAATGTGAAAAGTGTCCATATTTATTAAAAAACTGGGAAATCCGTCCGATTTCGTCATTTGTTATCGAATCCACTTAAAGCCAGATCGTCACATTGGCCGCCCTTCTCTCTGAAACGGTTGTACTTGTCGTCTGCAAAGCTATGTCGTGTGCTGCGGTATGTGGAGACACTAAAAGCATCATAGTGGAACACAGATGAAGCTTCTAAGTTGATGTAATAGTCAGTAAGATGTAGTACAATACAAGTTTTAGGTATCGATTATTGACTTTTTACCCTTCTTTGGTGCCTTGGACATGAGCTAGGAACTTAAAATTTTGCATGAAAGGAGGACTAGCAGCCGCGTTGCACGTGAGAATGTGAAAAGTGTTCATATGTAGTAAAAACCTGAGAAATCCGTCCGTTTTCGTCATTTGTTATTGAATCGACTTAAAGCCAGATCGTCACATTGGCCGCACTTCTGTCTGAAACGGATACATTTATCGTGTGCAAAGCTATGTCGCGTGCTGCGGTATGCGGAGACATTAAAAGCACCATCTTAGAACTTAGATGAAGCATCTAAGTTGATGTAATAGCCAGTAAGATGTAGTACAATACAAGTTTTAGGTATCGATTATTGACTTTTTACCCTTCTTTGGTGCCTTTAACATGAGCTAGGAAATTAAGATATTGCATGAAATGAGGACTAGCAGCCGCGTTGCACGGGAGAATGTGATAAGTTTTCATATGTAGTAAAAACCTGAGAAATCCGTCCGTTTTCGTCGTTTGTTATCGAATCGACCTAAAGCCAGATCGACATATTGGCCGCTCTTCTCTCTGAAACGGTTGTACTTATCGTCTGCAAAGCTATGTCGTGAGCTGCGGTATGCGGAGACACTAAAAGCACCATAGTGGAACACAGATGAAGCATCCAAGTTGATGTAATAGCCAGTATGAAGTAGTACAGTTCAAGTTTTACTAATCGATTATTGACTTTTTACCCTTCTTTGGTGCCTTGGACATGAGCTAGGAAATTAAGATATTGCATGAAAGGAGGACTAGCAGCCGCGTTGCACGGGAGAATGTGATAAGTTTTCATATGTAGTAAAAACCTGAGAAATCCGTCCGTTGTCGTCATTTGTTATCGAATCGACTTAAAGCCAGATCGTCACATTGGCCGCACTTCTTTCTGAAACGGTTACTTTTATCGTCTGCAAAGCTATGTCGCGGGCTGCGGTATGCGGAGACACTAAAAGCACCATATTAGATTTTAGATGAAGCATCTAAGTTGATGTAATAGCTAGTAAGATGTAGTACAATTCAAGTTTTAGGTATCGATTATTGACTTCTTACCCTCCTTTCGTCACATGGACATGAGCTAGGAACTTAAGATTTTGCATGAAAGGAGGACTAGCACTCGAGGTGCACGGGAGAATGTGAAAAGTGGCCATATGTAGTAAAAAACTGAGATATCCGTCCGATTTCGACATTTGTTATCGAATCGACTTAAGCCAGATCGTCACATTGGCCGCTCTTCTGTCTGAAACGGTTACATTTATCGTCTGCAAAGCTATGTGGCGTGCTGCGGTATGCGGAGACACTAAAAGCACCATAGTAGAACACAGATGAAGCTTCTAAGTTGATGTAATATAAACTAAGAAGTAGTACAATTCAAGTTTTATATATCGGTTATAGACTTTTTAGCTGGCTTTGGTGTCTTGTACATGAGCTAGGACCTTAAGATTCTGCATGAAAGGAGGACTAGCAGCCCAGTTGGACGGGAGAATGTGAAAAGTGTCCATATGTAGTAAAAAAATGAGAAATCCGTCCGATTTCGTCATTTGTTATCGAATCGACTTAAAGCCAGATCGTCACATTGGCCGCTCTTCTCTCTGAAACGGTTGTACTTATCGTCTGCAAAGCTATGTCGTGTGCTGCGGTATGCGGAGACACTAAAAGCATCATAGTGGAACACAGATGAAGCTTCTAAGTTGATGTAATAGCCAGTAAGATGTAGTACAATGCAAGTTTTAGGTATCGATTATTTTTTTACCCTTCTTTGATGCCTTGGACATGAGCTAGGAACTTAAAATTTTGCATGAAAAGAGGACTAGCAGCCGCGTTGCACGGGAGAATGTGAAAAGTGTTCATATGTAGTAAAAACCTGAGAAATCCGTCCGTTTTCGTCATTTGTTATCGAATCGACTTAAAGCCAGATCGTCACATTGGCCGCACTTCTTTCTGAAACGGTTACATTTATCGTCTGCAAAGCTATGTCGCGTGCTGCGGTATGCGGAGACACTAAAAGCACCATATTAGATTTTAGATGAAGCATCTAAGTTGATGTAATAGCTAGTAAGATGTAGTACAATTCAAGTTTTAGGTATCGATTATTGACTTTTTATCCTTCTTTGGTGCCTTGGACATGAGCTAGGAACTTAAGATTTTGCATGAAAGGAGGACTAGCACTCGAGGTGCACGGGAGAATGTGAAAAGTGTCCATATGTAGTAAAAAACTGAGAAATCCGTCCGATTTCGACATTTGTTATCGAAAGGCTTAAGCCGGATCGTCACATTGGCCGCTCTTCTGTCTGAAACGGTTACATTTATCGTCTGCAAAGCTATGTGGCGTGCTGCGGTATGCGAAGACACTAAAAGCACCATAGTAGAACACAGATGAAGCTTCTAAGTTGATGTAATAGCCAGTAAGGTGTAGTACAATTCAAGTTTTAGGTATCGATTATTGACTTTTTACCCTCCTTTCGTGCCTTGGACATGAGCTAGGAACTTAAGATTTTGCATGAAAGGAGGACTAGCAGACGCGTTGCACGAGAGGATGTAAAAGTGTTCGTATGTAGAAAAAACCTGAGAAATCCGTCCGTTTTCGTCATTTGTTATCTAATCGACTTAAAACCAGATCGTCACATTGGCCGCCCTTCTCTCTGAAACGGTTGTACTAATCGTCTGCAAAGCTATGTCGCGTGCTGCGGTATGCGGCGGCACTAAAAGCATCATAGTGCAACACAGATGAAGCTTCTATGTTGCTGTAATATCCTCTAAGAAGTAGTACAATTCACGTTTTATATATCGATGATAGACTTTTCAGCTGGCTTTGGTGCCTTGGAAATCAGCTAAGACCTTGAGATTCTGCATGAAAGGAGGACTAGCAGCCGCGTTGCACGGGAGAATGTGAAAAGTGTCCATATTTATTAAAAAACTTAGCAATCCGTCCGATTTCGTCATTTGTTATCGAATCCACTTAAAGCCAGATCGTCACATTGGCCGCACTTCTGTCTGAAACGGTTACATTTATCGTGTGCAAAGCTATGTCGCGTGCTGCGGTATGCGGAGACACTAAAAGCACCATCTTAGAACTTAGATGAAGCATCTAAGTTGATGTAATAGCCAGTAAGATGTAGTACAATACAAGTTTTAGGTATCGATTATTGACTTTTTACCCTTCTTTGGTGCCTTGGACATGAGCTAGGACCTTGAGATTCTGCATGAAAGGAGGACTAGCAGCCGCGTTGCAGGGGAGAATGTGATAAGTTTTCATATGTAGTAAAAACCTGAGAAATCCGTCCGTTTTCGTCGTTTGTTATCGAATCGACTTAAAGCCAGATCGTCATATTGGCAGCTCCTCTCTCTGAAACGGTTGTACTTATCGTCTGCAAAGCTACGTCGCGAGCTGCGGTATGCGGAGACACTAAAAGCACCATAGTGGAACACGGATGAAGCATCCAAGTTGATGTAATAGCCAGTATGAAGTAGTACAGTTCAAGTTTTACTAATCGATTATTGACTTTTTATCCTCCTTTGGTGCCTTGGACATGAGCTAGGAACTTAAGATTTTGCATGAAAGGAGGACTAGCAACCGCGTTGCACGGGAGAATGTGAAAAGCGTTCCTATGTAGTAAAAACCTGAGAAATCGGTCCGTTTTCGTCATTTGTTATCGAATCGACTTAAAGCCAGATAGTCACATTGGCCGCCCTTCTCTCAGAAACGGTTGTACTAATCGTCTGCAAAGCTATGTCGCGTGCTGCGGTATGCGGAGACACTAAAAGCACCATAGCAGAACACAGATGAAGCTCCTAAGTTAATATAATATCCAGTAAGAAGTTGTACAATTCAAGTTTTATATATCGGTTATAGACTTTTTAGCTGGCTTTGGTGTCTTGTACATGAGCTAGGACCTTAAGATTTTGCATGAAAGGAGGACTAGGAGCCCAGTTGGACGGGAGAATGTGAAAAGTGTACATATGTAGTAAAAAAATGAGAAATCCGTCCGATTTCGTCATTTGTTATCGAATCGACATAAAGCCATATCGTCACATTGGCCGCTCTTCTCTCTGAAACGGTTGTACTTATCGTCTGCAAAGCTATGTCGTGTGCTGCGGTATGCGGAGACACTAAAAGCATCATAGTGGAACACAGATGAAGCTTCTAAGTTGATGTAATAGCCAGTAAGATGTAGTACAATACAAGTTTTAGGTATCGATTATTTTTTTACCCTTCTTTGATGCCTTGGACATGAGCTAGGAACTTAAAATTTTGCATGAAAGGAGGACTAGCAGCCGCGTTGCACGGGAGATTGTGAAAAGTGTTCATTTGTAGTAAAAACCTTAGAAATCCGTCCGTTTTCGTCATTTGTTATCGAATCGACTTAAAGCCAGATCGTCACATTGGCGCACTTCTTTCTGAAACGGTTACATTTATCGTCTGCAAAGCTATGTCGCGTGCTGCGGTATGCGGAGACACTAAAAGCACCATATTAGATTTTAGATGAAGCATCTAATTTGATGTAATAGCTAGTAAGATGTAGTACAATTCAAGTTTTAGGTATCGATTATTGACTTCTTACCCTCGTTTCGTCACTTGGACATGAGCTAGGAACTTAAGATTTTGCATGATAGGAGGACTAGCACTCGAGGTGCACGGGAGAATGTGAAAGGTGTCTATATGTAGTAAAAAACTGAGAAATCCGTCCGACTTCGACATTTGTTATCGAATCGACTTAAGCCGGATCGTCACATTGGCCGCTCTTCTGTCTGAAACGGTTACATTTATCGTCTGCAAAGCTATGTGGCGTGCTGCGGTATGCGGAGACACTAAAAGCACCATATTATAACACAGATGAAGCTTCTAAGTTGATGTAATATCCACTAAGAAGTAGCACAATTCAAGTTTTATATATCGATTATAGAGTTTTTAGCTGGCTTTGGTGCCTTGGACATGAGCTAGGGACTTAAGATTCTGTAAGAAAGGAGGACTAGCAGCCGCGTTGCACGGGAGAATGTGAAAAGTGTTCATATGTAGTAAAAACCTGAGAAATCCGTCCGTTTTCGGGGTTTGTTATCGAATCGACTTAACGCCAGAACGTCACATTGGCCGCTCTTCTCTCTAAAACGGTTGTACTTTTCGTCTGCAAAGCTGTGTCGCGTGCTGCGGTGTGCGGAGACATTAAAAGCACCATAGTAGAACACAGATGAAGCTCCTAAGTTGATATTATATCCAGTAAGAAGTAGTACAATTCAAGTTTTATATATTGATTATAGACTTTTTAGCTGGCTTTGGTGTCTTGGACATGAGCTAGGACCTTAAGATTCTGCATGAAAGGAGGACTAGCAGCCCAGTGGCACGGGAGAATGTGAAAAGTGTTCATATTTAGTAAAAACCTGAGAAATCCGTCCGTTTTCGTCGTTTGTTATCGAATCGACTTAAAGCCAGATCGTCATATTGGCCGCTCTTCTCTCTGAAACGGTTACACTTATCGTCTGCAAAGCTATGTCGCGTGCTGCGGTATGCGGAGACACTAAAAGCACCATATTAGATTTTAGATGAAGCATCTAAGTTGATGTAATAGCCAGTAAGAAGTAGTACATTTCAAGTTTTAGCTGTCGATTATTGACTTTTTAGATGGCTTTGGATCCTTGGACATGAGCTAGGACCTTAAGATTCTGCATGAAGGGAGGACTAGCAGCCGAGTTGCACGGGAGAATGTGAAAAGTGTTCATATGTAGTAATAACCTAAGAAATCCATCTGTTTTCGGCATTTGTTATCGAATCGACTTAAAGCCAGAACGTCACATTGGCCGCTCTTCTTTCTGAAACGGTTGTACTTATCGTCTGCATAGCTATGTCGCGTGCTGCGGTATGCGGAGACTCTAAAAGCACCATATTAGAACACAGATGAAGCTTCTAAGTTGATGTAATATCCACTAAGGAGTAGTACAATTCAAGTTTTATATTTCGATTATAGACTTTTAGCTGGCTTTGGTGCCTTGGACATGAGCTAGGACCTTCAGATTCTGCATGAAAGGAGGACTAGCAGCCGCGTTGCACGGGAGAATGTGAAAAGTGTTCATATGTAGTAAAAACCTGAGAAATCCTTCCGTTTTCGTCATTTGTTATCGAATCGACTTAAAGCCAGATCGTCACATTGGCCGCCTTTCTCTCTGAAACGGTTGTACTAATCGTCTGCAAAGCTATGTCGCGTGCTGCGGTATGCGGAGACACTAAAAGCACCATAGTAGAACACAGATGAAGCTTCTAAGTTGATGTAATAGCCAATAAGATGTAGTACAATTCAAGTTTTAGGTATCGATTATTGACTTTTTACCCTCCTTTCGTGCCTTGGACCTGAGCTAGGAACCTACGATTTTGCATGAAAGGAAGACTAGCAGCTGCGTTGCACGTTAGAATGTGAAAAGTTTTCATATGTAGTAAAAACCTGAGAAATCCGTCCGTTTTCGTCATTTGTTATCGAATCGACTTAATGCCAGATCGTCAAATTGTATGCCCTTCTCTCTGAAACGGTTGTACTAATCGTCTGCAAAGCTATGTCGCGTGCTGCGGTATGCGAAGACACTAAAAGCACCATAGTAGAACACAGATGAAGCTTCAAAGTTGATGTAATAGCCGGTAAGATGTAGTACAATTCAAGTTTTAGGTATCGATTATTGACTTTTTGCCATCCTTTCGTGCCTTGGACATGAGCTAGGAACTTAAGATTTTGCATGAAAGAAGGACTAGTAGCCGCGTTGCATGGGAGGATGTGAAAAGTGTTCATATGTAGTAAAAACTTGAGAAATCCGTCCGTTTTCGTCATTTGTTATCGAATCGACTTAAAGCCAGATCGTCACATTGGCGACCCTTCTCTCTGAAACGGTTGTACTAATCGTCTGCAAAGCTATGTCGCGTGCTGCGGTATGTGGAGACACTAAAAGCACCATAGTAGAACACAGATGAAGCTCCTAGGTTGATATAATATCCAGTAAGAAGTAGTACAATTCAAGTTATATATATCGATTATAGACTTTTTAGCTGCCTTTGGTGTCTTGGACATGAGCTAGGACCTTAAGATTCTGCATGAAAGGAGGACAAGCAGCCCAGTTGCACGGGAGAATGTGATAAGTGTTCATATGTAGTAAAAACCTAAGAAATCCGTCCGTTTTCGGCATTTGTTATCGAATCGACTTAAAGCCAGGACGTCACATTGGCCGCTCTTCTTTCTGAAACGGTTGTACTTATCGTCTGCATAGCTATGTCGCGTGCTGCGGTATGCGGAGACACTAAAAGCACCATATTAGAACACAGATGAAGCTTCTAAGTTGATGTAATATCCAATAAGAAGTAGTACAATTCAAGTTTTATATATCGATTATATACTTTTTAGCTGGCTTTGATGCCTTGGATATGAGCTAGGATCTTAAGATTCTGCATGAAAGGAGGACTAGCAGCCGCGTTGCACGGGAGAATGTGAAAAGTGTTCATATGTAGTAAAAACCTGAGAAATCCGTCCGTTTTCGTCGTTTGTTATCGAATCGACTTAAAGCCAGATCGTCATATTGGCCGCTCTTCTCTCTGAAACGGTTACACTTATCGTCTGCAAAGCTATGTCGCGTGCTGCGGTATGCGGAGACACTAAAAGAACCATATTAGATTTTAGATGAAGCATCTAAGTTGATGTAATAGCCAGTAAGATGTAGTACAATTCAAGTTTTAGGTATCGATTATTGACTTCTTACCCTCCTTTCGTGACTTGGACATGAGCTATTCATTTAAAATTTTGCATTAAAGTGGACTAGCAGCCGAGGTGCAAGGGAGAATGTGAAAAGTGTCAATATGTAGTAAAAAACTGAGAAATCCGTCCGATTTCGTCATTTGTTATCGAATCGACTTAAGCCAGATCGACACATTATCCGCTCTTCTGTCTGAAACGGTTACATTTATCGTCTGCAAAGCTATGTGGCGTGCTGTGGTATGCGGAGACACTAAAAGCACCATAGTAGAACACAGAAGAGGCATCTAAGTCGATGTAATACCCAGTAAGAAGTAGTACATTTCAAGTTTTAGGTATCGATTATTGACTTTTTAGATGGCTTTGGATCCTTGGACATGAGCTAGGACCTTAAGATTCTGCATGAAAGGAGGACTAGCAGCCGAGTTGCACGGGAGAATGTGAAAAGTGATCATATGTAGTAAAAACCTAAGAAATCCATCTGTTTTCGGCATTTGTTATCGAATCGACTTAAAGCCAGATCGTCACATTGGCGGCCCTTCTCTCTGAAACGGTTGTACTAATCGTCTGCAAAGCTATGTCGCGTGCTGCGGTATGCGGAGACAGTAAAAGCACCATAGTAGAACACAGATGAAGCATCTAAGTTGATGTAATAGCCAGTAAGAAGTAGTACAATTCAAGATTTAGGGATCGATTATTGACTTTTTAGCTGGCTTTGGTGCCTTGCACATGAGCTAGGACCTTAAGATTCTGCATGAAAGGAGGACTAGCAGCCGAATTGCACGGGAGAATGTGAAAAGTGTTCATATGTAGTAAAAACCTAAGAAATCCGTCCGTTTTCGGCATTTGTTATCGAATCGACTTAAAGCCAGATCGTCACATTGGCCGCCTTTCTCTCTGAAACGGTTGTACTAATCGTCTGCAAAGCTATGTCGCGTGCTGCGGTATGCGGAGACACTAAAAGCACCATAGTAGAACACAGATGAAGCTTCTAAGTTGATGTAATAGCCAATAAGATGTAGTACAATTCAAGTTTTAGGTATCGATTATTGACTTTTTACCGTCCTTTCGTGCCTTGGACCTGAGCTAGGAACCTACGATTTTGCATGAAAGGAAGACTAGCAGCTGCGTTGCACGTTAGAATGTGAAAAGTTTTCATATGTAGTAAAAACCTGAGAAATCCTTCCGTTTTCGTCATTTGTTATCGAATCGACTTAAAGCCAGATCGTCACATTGGCCACCTTTCTCTCTGAAACGGTTGTACTAATCGTCTGCAAAGCTATGTCGCGTGCTGCGGTACGCGAAGACACTAAATGCACCATAGTAGAACACAGATGAAGCTTCTAAGTTGATGTAATAGCCGGTAAGATGTAGTACAATTCAAGTTTTAGATATCGATTATTGACTTTTTGCCATCCTTTCGTGCCTTGGACATGAGCTAGGAACTTAAGATTTTGCATGAAAGGAGGACTAGTAGCCGCGTTGCATGGGAGGACGTGAAAAGTGTTCATGTGTAGTAGAAACCTGAGAAATCCGTCCGTTTTCGTCATTTGTTATTGAATCGACTTAAAGCCAGATCGTCACATTGGCGGCCCTTCTCTCTGAAACGGTTGTACTAATCGTCTGCAAAGCTATGTCGCGTTCTGCGGTATGTGGAGACACTAAAAGCACCATAGTAGAACACAGATGAAGCTCCTAGGTTGATATAATATCCAGTAAGAAGTAGTACAATTCAAGTTATATATATCGATTATAGACTTTTTAGGTGGCTTTGGTATCTTGGACATGAGCTAGGACCTTAAGATTCTGCATGAAAGGAGGACTAGCAGCCCAGTTGCACGGGAGAAAGTAAAAAGTGGTCATATGTAGTAAAAACCTGAGAAATCCGTCCGTTTTCGTCATTTGTTGTCGATTCGACTTAAAGCGAGATCGTCACATTGGCCGCACTTTTTTTGAAACGGTTACATTTATCGTCTGCAAAGCTATGTCGCGTGCTGCGGTATGCGGAGACAGTAAAAGCACCATAGTGGAACACAGATGAAGCATCTAAGTTGATGTAATAGCCAGTAAGAAGTAGTACAATTCAAGATTTAGGGATCGATTATTGACTTTTTAGCTGGCTTTGGTGCCTTGGACATGAGCTAGGACCTTAAGATTCTGCATGAAAGGAGAACTAGCAGCCGCGTTGCACAGGAGAATGTGAAAAGTGTTCATATGTAGTAAAAACCTGAGAAATCCGTCCGTTTTCGTCATTTGTTATCGAATCGACTTAAAGCCAGATCGTCAAATTGGCCGCCCTTCTCTCTGAAAGGGTTGTACTAATCGTCTGCAAAGCTATGTCGCGTGCTGCGGTATGTGAAGACACTAAAAGCACCATAGTAGAACACAGATGAAGCTTCTAAGTTGATGTAATATCCACTAAGAAGTAGTACAATTCAGTTTTTATATATCGATTATAGACTTTTTAGCTGGCTTTGGTGCCTTGGACATGAGCTAGGACCTTAAGATTCTGCATGAAAGGAGGACTAGCAGCCAAGTTGCACGGGAGAATGTGAAAAGTGTTCATATGTAGTAAAAACCTGAGAAATCCGTCCGTTTTCGTCATTTGTTATCGAATCGACTTAAAGCCAGATCGTCACATTGGATGCCCTTCTCTGTGAAACGGTTGTACTAATCGTCTGCAAAGCTATGTCGCCTGCTGCGGTATGCGAAGACACTAAAAGCACCATAGTAGAACACAGATGAAGCTTCTAAGTTGATGTAATAGCCGGTAAGATGTAGTACAATTCAAGTTTTAGGTATCGATTATTGAATTCTTACCCTCCTTTCGTGACTTGGACATGAGCTATTCACTTAAAATTTTGCATGAAAGTGGACTAGCAGCCGAGGTGTAAGGGAGAATGTGAAAAGTGTCAATATGTAGTAAAAAACTGAGAAATCCGTCCGATTTTGTCATTTGTTATCGAATCGACTTAAGCCAGATCGTCACATTGGCCGCACTTCTTTCTGAAACGGTTACATTTATCGTCTGCAAAGCTATGTCGCGTGCTGCGGTACGCGAAGACACTAAATGCACCATAGTAGAACACAGATGAAGCTTCTAAGTTGATGTAATAGCCGGTAAGATGTAGTACAATTCAAGTTTTAGATATCGATTATTGACTTTTTGCCATCCTTTCGTGCCTTGGACATGAGCTAGGAACTTAAGATTTTGCATGAAAGGAGGACTAGTAGCCGCGTTGCATGGGAGGATGTGAAAAGTGTTCATATGTAGTAAAAACCTGAGAAATCCGTCCGTTTTCGTCATTTGTTATCGAATCGACTTAAAGCCATATCGTCACATTGGCGGCCCTTCTCTCTGAAACGGTTGTACTAATCGTCTGCAAAGCTATGTCGCGTTCTGCGGTATGTGGAGACACTAAAAGCACCATAGTAGAACACAGATGAAGCTCCTAGGTTGATATAATATCCAGTAAGAGGCAGTACAATTCAAGTTATATATATCGATTATAGACTTTTTAGGTGGCTTTGGTATCTTGGACATGAGCTAGGACCTTAAGATTCTGCATGAAAGGAGGACTAGCAGCCCAGTTGCACGGGAGAATGTAAAAAGTGGTCATATGTAGTAAAAACCTGAGAAATCCGTCCGTTTTCGTCATTTGTTGTCGATTCGACTTAAAGCGAGATCGTCACATTGGCCGCACTTTTTTTGAAACGGTTACATTTATCGTCTGCAAAGCTATGTCGCGTGCTGCGGTATGCGGAGACAGTAAAAGCACCATAGTGGAACACAGATGAAGCATCTAAGTTGATGTAATAGCCAGTAAGAAGTAGTACAATTCAAGATTTAGGGATCGATTATTGACTTTTTAGCTGGCTTTGGTGCCTTGGACATGAGCTAGGACCTTAAGATTCTGCATGAAAGGAGAACTAGCAGCCGCGTTGCACAGGAGAATGTGAAAAGTGTTCATATGTAGTAAAAACCTAAGAAATCCGTCCGTTTTCGTCATTTGTTATCGAATCGACTTAAAGCCAGATCGTCAAATTGGCCGCCCTTCTCTCTGAAAGGGTTGTACTAATCGTCTGCAAAGCTATGTCGCGTGCTGCGGTATGTGAAGACACTAAAAGCACCATAGTAGAACACAGATGAAGCTTCTAAGTTGATGTAATATCCACTAAGAAGTAGTACAATTCAGTTTTTATATATCGATTATAGACTTTTTAGCTGGCTTTGGTGCCTTGGACATGAGCTAGGACCTTAAGATTCTGCATGAAAGGAGGACTAGCAGCCAAGTTGCACGGGAGAATGTGAAAAGTGTTCATATGTAGTAAAAACCTGAGAAATCCGTCCGTTTTCGTCATTTGTTATCGAATCGACTTAAAGCCAGATCGTCATATTGGCCGCTCTTCTCTTTGAAACGGTTGCACTTATCGTCTGCAAAGCTATGTCGCGTGCTGCGGTATGCGGAGACACTAAAAGCACCATATTAGATTTTAGATGAAGCATCTAAGTTGATGTAATAGCCAGTAAGATGTAGTACAATTCAAGTTTTAGGTATCGATTATTGAATTCTTACAATCATTTCGTGACTTGGACATGAGCTAGGAGCTTAAAATTTTGCATGAAAGTGGACTAGCTGCCGAGGTGCATGGGAGAATGTGAAAAGTGTCAATATGTAGTAAAAAACTGAGAAATCCGTCCGATTTCGTAATTTGTTATCGAATCGACTTAAGCCAGATCGTCACATTATCCGCTCTTCTGTCTGAAACGGTTACATTTATCGTCTGCAAAGCTATGTGGCGTGCTGTGGTATGCGGAGACACTAAAAGCACCATAGTATACACAGAAGAGGCATCTAAGTCGATGTAATACCCAGTAAGAAGTAGTACATTTCAAGTTTTAGGTATCGATTATTGACTTTTTAGATGGCTTTGGATCCTTGGACATGAGCTAGGACCTTAAGATTCTGCATGAAAGGAGGACTAGCAGCCGAGTTGCACGGGAGAATGTGAAAAGTGTTCATATGTAGTAAAAACCTAAGAAATCCATCTGTTTTCGGCATTTGTTATCGAATCGACTTAAAGCCAGAACGTCACATTGGCCGCTCTTCTTTCTGAAACGGTTGTACTTATCGTCTGCAAAGCTATGTCGCGTGCTGCGGTATGCGGAGACACTAAAAGCACCATATTAGAACACAGATGAAGCTTCTAAGTTGATGTAATATCCACTAAGGAGTAGTACAATTCAAGTTTTATATATCAATTATAGACTTTTAGCTGGCTTTGGTGCCTTGGACATGAGCTAGGACCTTCAGATTCTGCATGAAAGGAGGACTAGCAGCCGCGTTGCACGGGAGAATGTGAAAAGTGTTCATATGTAGTAAAAACCTGAGAAATCCTTCCGTTTTCGTCATTTGTTATCGAATCGACTTAAAGCCAGATCGTCACATTGGCCGCCTTTCTCTCTGAAACGGTTGTACTAATCGTCTGCAAAGCTATGTCGCGTGCTGCGGTATGCGGAGACACTAAAAGCACCATAGTAGAACACAGATGAAGCTTCTAAGTTGATGTAATAGCCAATAAGATGTAGTACAATTCAAGTTTTAGGTATCGATTATTGACTTTTTACCGTCCTTTCGTGCCTTGGACCTGAGCTAGGAACCTACGATTTTGCATGAAAGGAAGACTAGCAGCTGCGTTGCACGTTAGAATGTGAAAAGTTTTCATATGTAGTAAAAACCTGAGAAATCCTTCCGTTTTCGTCATTTGTTATCGAATCGACTTAAAGCCAGATCGTCACATTGGCCACCTTTCTCTCTGAAACGGTTGTACTAATCGTCTGCAAAGCTATGTCGCGTGCTGCGGTACGCGAAGACACTAAATGCACCATAGTAGAACACAGATGAAGCTTCTAAGTTGCCGGTAAGATGTAGTACAATTCAAGTTTTAGATATCGATTATTGACTTTTTGCCATCCTTTCGTGCCTTGGACATGAGCTAGGAACTTAAGATTTTGCATGAAAGGAGGACTAGTAGCCGCGTTGCATGGGAGGATGTGAAAAGTGTTCATATGTAGTAAAAACCTTAGAAATCCGTCCGTTTTCGTCATTTGTTATCGAATCGACTTAAAGCCAGATCGTCACATTGGCGGCCCTTCTCTCTGAAACGGTTGTACTAATCGTCTGCAAAGCTATGTCGCGTTCTGCGGTATGTGGAGACACTAAAAGCACCATAGTAGAACACAGATGAAGCTCCTAGGTTGATATAATATCCAGTAAGAAGTAGTACAATTCAAGTTATATATATCGATTATAGACTTTTTAGGTGGCTTTGGTATCTTGGACATGAGCTAGGACCTTAAGATTCTGCATGAAAGGAGGACTAGCAGCCCAGTTGCACGGGAGAATGTAAAAAGTGGTCATATGTAGTAAAAACCTGAGAAATCCGTCCGTTTTCGTCATTTGTTGTCGATTCGACTTAAAGCGAGATCGTCACATTGGCCGCACTTTTTTTGAAACGGTTACATTTATCGTCTGCAAAGCTATGTCGCGTGCTGCGGTATGCGGAGACAGTAAAAGCACCATAGTGGAACACAGATGAAGCATCTAAGTTGATGTAATAGCCAGTAAGAAGTAGTACAATTCAAGATTTAGGGATCGATTATTGACTTTTTAGCTGGCTTTGGTGCCTTGGACATGAGCTAGGACCTTAAGATTCTGCATGAAAGGAGAACTAGCAGCCGCGTTGCACAGGAGAATGTGAAAAGTGTTCATATGTAGTAAAAACCTGAGAAATCCGTCCGTTTTCGTCATTTGTTATCGAATCGACTTAAAGCCAGATCGTCAAATTGGCCGCCCTTCTCTCTGAAAGGGTTGTACTAATCGTCTGCAAAGCTATGTCGCGTGCTGCGGTATGTGAAGACACTAAAAGCACCATAGTAGAACACAGATGAAGCTTCTAAGTTGATGTAATATCCACTAAGAAGTAGTACAATTCAGTTTTTATATATCGATTATAGACTTTTTAGCTGGCTTTGGTGCCTTGGACATGAGCTAGGACCTTAAGATTCTGCATGAAAGGAGGACTAGCAGCCAAGTTGCACGGGAGAATGTGAAAAGTGTTCATATGTAGTAAAAACCTGAGAAATCCGTCCGTTTTCGTCATTTGTTATCGAATCGACTTAAAGCCAGATCGTCACATTGGATGCCCTTCTCTGTGAAACGGTTGTACTAATCGTCTGCAAAGCTATGTCGCCTGCTGCGGTATGCGAAGACACTAAAAGCACCATAGTAGAACACAGATGAAGCTTCTAAGTTGATGTAATAGCCGGTAAGATGTAGTACAATTCAAGTTTTAGGTATCGATTATTGAATTCTTACCCTCCTTTCGTGACTTGGACATGAGCTATTCACTTAAAATTTTGCATGAAAGTGGACTAGCAGCCGAGGTGTAAGGGAGAATGTGAAAAGTGTCAATATGTAGTAAAAAACTGAGAAATCCGTCCGATTTTGTCATTTGTTATCGAATCGACTTAAGCCAGATCGTCACATTGGCCGCACTTCTTTCTGAAACGGTTACATTTATCGTCTGCAAAGCTATGTCGCGTGCTGCGGTATGCGGATACAGTAAAAGCACCATAGCAGAACACAGATGAAGCACCTAAGTTGATGTAATAGCCAGTAAGAAGCAGTACAATTCAAGATTTAGGGAACGATTATTGACTTTTTAGCTGGCTTTGGTGCCTTGGACATGAGCTAGGACCTTAAGATTCTGCATGAAAGGAGGACTAGCAGCCGAGTTGCACGGGAGAATGTGAAAAGTGTTCATATGTAGTAAAAACCTAAGAAATCCGTCCGTTTTCGGCATTTGTTATCGAATCGACTTAAAGCCAGAACGTCACATTGGCCGCTCTTCTTTCTGAAACGATTGTACTTATCGTCTGCATAGCTATGTCGCGTGCTGCGGTATGCGGAGACACTAAAAGGAAGACTAGCAGCCGAGTTGCACGGGAGAATGTGAAAAATGTTCATATGTAGTAAAAACCTGAGAAATCCGTCCGTTTTCGTCATTTGTTATCGAATCGACTTAAAGCCAGATCGTCACATTGGTCGCTCTTCTGTCTGGAACGGATACATTTATCATCTGCAAAGCTATGTCGCGTGCTGCGGTATGCGGAGACACAAAAAGCACCATTGTAGAAAACAGATGAAGCTCCTAAGTTGATGTAATAGGTAGTAAGAAGTAGTACAATTCAAGTTTTAGGTATCGATAATTGACTTTTTACATTTCTTTGGTGCCTTGGACATGAGCTAGGGACTCCCGTGCAACGTGGCTAATAGTCCTAATTTCATGCAAAATCTTAAGTTCTTAGCTCATGTCCAAGGCACCAAAGCCAGCTAAAAGTCAATAATCGGTACGTAAAACTGGAATTGTAGTACTTCTTACTGGCTATTACATCAACTTAGAACCTTCATCTGTGTTCTACTATGGTGCTTTTAGTGTCTCCGCATGCCGCAGCACGCGACATAGCTTTGCAGACGATAAGTACAACCGTTTCAGAGCGAAAAGCGGCTAATGTGACGATCTGGCTTTAAGTCGATTCGATAACAAATGAAGAAAATGGACGGATTTCTCAGATTTTTACTACATATGAACACTTTTCACATTCTCCCGTGTAACGCGGCTGCTAGTCCTCCTTCCATGCAATATCTTAAGTTTCTAGCTCATGACCAATGCACCAAAGAAGAGTAAAAAGCCAATAATCGATACCCAAAACTTGAATTCTACTACTTCATACTGGCAATTACATCAACTTAGAAGCTTCATCTGTGTTCTACTATGGTGCTTTTATTGTCTCCGCATACCACAGCACCTGACATAGCTTTGCAGACGATAAATGTAACTGTTTCAGACAGAAGAGCGGCCAATGTGACGATCTGGCTTTAAGTCGATTCGATAACAAATGACGAAAACGGACGGATTTCTCAGGTTTTTACTACATATGAACACTTCTCACATTCTCCCGTGCAACTCGGCTGCTAGTCCACGTTACATGCAATATCGTTAGTTCCTAGCTCATGTCCAAGGCAGCAAAGAAGGGTAAAAAGTCAATAATCGGTACCTAAAACTTGTATTGTACTACATCTTACTGGCTATTACATCAACTTAGATGCTTCATCTAAGTTCTAAGATGGTGCTTTTAGTGTCTACGCATACCGCAGCACGCGACATAGCTTTGCAGACGATAAGTACAACCGTTTCAGAGCGAAGAGCGGCTAATGTGACGATCTGGCTTTAAGTCGATTGGATAACAAATGACGAAAACGGACGGATTTCTCAGGTTTTTACTACATATGAACAGTTTTCACATTCTCCCGTGCAACGCGGCTACTAGTCCTCCTTCCATGCTAAATCTTAAGATCCTAGCTCATGACCAAGGCACCAAAGAAGGGTAAAAAGCCAATAATCGATACCTAAAACTTGAATTGTACTAGTTCTTACTGGCAATTACATCAACTTAGAAGCTTCATCTGTGTTCTACTATGGTGCTTTTAGTGTCTCCACATACCGCAGCACGCGACATAGCTTTGCAGACAATAAACGTAACCGTTTCAGACAGAAGAGCGGCCAATGTGACGATCTGGCTTTAAGTCGATTCGATAACAAATGACGAAAACGGACGGATTTCTCAGGTTTTTCCTACATATGAACACTTTTCACATTCTCCCATGCAACGCGGCTGCTAGTCCTCCTTTCATGCAAAATCATAAGTCCCTAGCTCATGTCCAAGGCACCAACGAAGGGTAAAAAGTCTATAATCGGTACCTAAAACTTGAATTGTACTACATCTTACTGGCTATTACATCAACTTAGATGCTTCATCTGTGTTCTACTATGGTGTCTTTAGTGTCTCCGCATACCGCAGCACGCGACATAGCTTTGCAGGCGATAAGTACAACAGTTTCAGAGACAAGAGCGGCCAATGTGACGATCTGTCTTTAAGTCGATTCGATAACAAATGACGAAAACGAACGGATTTCTCAGGTTTTTACTACATATGAACACTTTTCACATTCTCCCGTGCAACTCGGCTGCTAGTCATCCTTTCATGCAAAGTCTTAAGTTCTTAGCTCATGTCCAAGGCACCAAAGAAGGATAAAAAGTCAATAATCGATACCTAAAACTTAAATTCTACTACTTTTTAATAGCTATTACTTCAACTTAAGAGCTTCATCTGTGTTTTACTATGGTGCTTTTTGTGTCTCAGCTTACCGCAGCACGCGACATAGCTTTGCAGATGATAAATGTAACCGTTTCAGACAGAAGATCGGCTAATGTGACGATATGGCTTTAAGTCGATTCGATAACCTATGACGAAAACGGACGGATTTCTAAGGTTTTTACTACATATGAACACTTTTCACATTCTCCCGTGCAACGTGGCTAATAGTCCTAATTTCATGCAAAATCTTAAGTTCTTAGCTCATGTCCAACGCACCAAAGAAGGGTAAAAAGTAAATAATCGATACCTAAAACTTGATTTGTACTACTTCTTCCTGGCTATTACATCAACTTAGAACCTTCATCTGTGTTCTACTATGGTGCTTTTAGTGTCTCCGCATGCCGCAGCACGCGACATAGCTTTGCAGACGATAAGTACAACCGTTTCAGAGCGAAGAGCGGCTAATGTGACGATCTGGCTTTAAGTCGATTCGATAACAAATGAAGAAAATGGACGGATTTCTCAGATTTTTACTACATATGAACACTTTTCACATTCTCCCGTGTAACGCGGCTGCCAGTCCTCCTTCCATGCAATATCTTAAGTTCCTAGCTCATGACCAATGCACCAAAGAACAGTAAAAAGCCAATAATCGATACCTAAAACTTGAATTGTACTACTTCTTACTGGCAATTACATCAACTTAGAAGCTTCATCTGTGTTCTACTATGGTGCTTTTATTGTCTCCGCATACCACAGCACCTGACATAGCTTTGCAGACGATAAATGTAACTGTTTCAGACAGAAGAGCGGCCAATGTGACGATCTGGCTTTAAGTCGATTCGATAACAAATGACGAAAACGGACGGATTTCTCAGGTTTTTACTACATATGAACACTTCTCACATTCTCCCGTGCAACTCGGCTGCTAGTCCACATTTCATGCAATATCGTTAGTTCTTAGCTCATGTCCAAGGCACCAAAGAAGGGTAAAAAGTCAATAATCGGTACCTAAAACTTGAATTGTACTACATCTTACTGGCTATTACATCAACTTAGAAGTTTCATCTGTGTTCTTCTATGGTACTTTTATTGTCTCCGCATACCGCAGCACGCGACATAGCTTTGCAGACGATAAATGTATCCGTATCAGAGAGAAGAGCGGCCAATGTGACGATCTGGCTTTAAGTCGATTGGATAACAAATGACGAAAACGGACGGATTTCTAAGGTTTTTGCTACATATGACCACTTTTCACATTCTTGCTTGCAACGCGGCTGCTAGTGCTCCTTTCATGCAAAATCTTAAGGTCCTAGCTCATGTCCAAGGCACCAAAGCCAGCTAAAAGTCAATAATCGGTACGTAAAACTTGAATTGTAGTACTTCTTACTGGCTATTACATCAACTTAGATGCTTCATCTGTGTTTTACTATGGTGCTTTTTGTGTCTCAGCTTACCGCAGCACGCGACATAGCTTTGCAGATGATAAATGTAACCGTTTCAGAGAGAAGAGGGGCCAATGTGACGATCTGGCATTAAGTCGATTCGATAACAAATGACGAAAACGGACGGATTTCTCAGGTTTTTACTACATATGAGACCTTTTCACATTCTCACGTGCAACGTGGCTGCTAGTCATCCTTTCATGCAAAATCTTAAGGTCCTAGCTCATGTCCAAGGCACCAAAGCCAGCAAAAAAGTCAATAATCGATACCTAAAACCTGAGTTGTACTACTTCTTACTGGCTATTACATCAACTTAGAAGCTTCGTCTGTGTTCTACTATGGTGCTTTTAGTGTCTCCGCATACCGCAGCACGCGACATAGCTTTGCAGACAATAAACGTAACCGTTTCAGACAGAAGAGCGGCCAATGTGACGATCTGGCTTTAAGTCGATTCGATAACAAATGACGAAAACTGACGGATTTCTCAGGTTTTTCGACTTAAAGCCAGATCGTCACCTTGGCCGCTCTTCACTCTGAAACGGTTACATTTATCGTCTGCAAAGCAATGTCGCGTGCTGCGGTATGCGGAGACACAAAAAGCACCATAATAGACCACAGATGAAGCTCCTAACTTGATGTAATAGCTAGTAAGAAGTAGTACAATTCAAGCTTTAGGTATCGGTTATTGAGTTTTTACCCTTCTTTGGTGCCTTGGATATGAGCTAGGGACTTATGATTTTGCATGAAAGGAGTTCTAGCAGCAGCGTTACACGGGAGAATGTAAAAAGTATTCATATATAGTAAAAATCTGAGTAATCCGTCCGTTTTCTTCATTTGTTATCGAATCGCCTTAAAGCCAGATCGTCACATTGGCCGCTCTTCTGTCTGAAACGGATACATTTATCATCAGCAAAGCTATGTCGCGTGCTGCGGTATGCGGAGACACTAATAGTAGCATAGAAGAACACAGATGAAGCTTCTAAGTTGATGTAATGGCCAGTAAGAAGTAGTACAATTCAAGTTTTAGGTTTCGATTATTGACTTTTTACCCTTCTTTGGTGCCTTGGACATGAGCTAGGAACTTAAGATATTGCATGAAACGTGGACTAGCAGCCGAGTTGCACGGGAGAATGTGAAAAGTGTTCATATGTAGTAAAAACCGTAGAAATCCGTCCGTTTTCGTCATAGGTTATCGAATCGACTTAAAGCCAAATCGTCACATTGGCCGATCTTCTGTCTGAAACGGTTACATTTATCGCCTGCAAAGCTATGTCGCGTGCTGCGGTATGCGGAGACACTAAAAGTACCATAGAAGAACACCGAAAAAGCTTCTAAGTTGATGTAATGGCCAGTAAGAAGTAGTAGAATTCAAGATTTAGGTATAGATTATTTACTTTTTACCCTTCTTTGGTGCCTTGGACATGTGCTAGGAACTTTAGATATTGCATGAAAGGAGGACCAGCAGCCGAGTTGCACGGGAGAATGTGAAAAGTGTTCATATGTAGTAAAAACCTGATAAATCCGTCCGTTTCCGTAATTTGCTATCGAATCGACTTAAAGCCAGATCGTCACATTGGCCGCCCTCCTCTCTGAAACAGTTGTACTTACCGTCTGCAAAGCTATGTCAAGTGCTGCGGTATGCGGAGACACTAAAAGCTCATAGTAGAACGCAGATGAAGCTTCTAAGTTGATGTAATAGCCAGTAAGAAGTAGTAGAATTCAAGTTTTAGGTATCGATTATTGACTTTTTACCCTTCTTTGGTGCCTTGGACATGAGCTAGGAACTTAAGATATTGCATGAAACGTGGACTAGCAGCCGAGTTGCACGGGAGAATGTGAAAAGTGTTCATATGTAGTAAAAACCGTAGAAATCCGTCCGTTTTCGCCATTTGTTATCGAGTCGACTTAAAGCCAGATCGTCACATTGGCCGCTCTTCTGTCTGAAACGGTTACATTTATCATCTGCAAAGGTATGTCGCGAGCTGCGGTATGCGCAGACACAAAAAGCACCATGGTAGAAAACAGATGACGCTCCTATGTTGATGTAATAGGTAGAAAGAAGTAGTACTATTCAAGTTATAGGTATCGATTATTGACTTTTTACATTTCTTTGGTGCCTTGGACATGAGCTAGGGTCTTATGATTTTGCATGAAAGGAGGACTAGCAGCCGCGTTGCATGGGAGAATGTGAAAAGTGTTCATATGTAGTAAAAACCTCAGAAATCAGTCCGTTTTCGTCATAGGTTATCGAATCGACTTAAAGCCAGATCGTCACATTGGCCGCTCTTCTGTCTGAAACGCTTACATTTATCGTCTGCAAAGCTATGTCGCGTGCTGCGGTATTCGGAGACACAAAAATGCACCATAGTAGAACACAGATGAAGCTCCGAAGTTGATGTAATAGCTAGTGAGAAGTAGTACAATTCAAGTTTTAGGTATCGATTATTGACTTTTTACCCTTCTTTAGTGCCTTGGACATGAGCTAGGGCCTTATGATTTTGCATGAAAGGAGGACTAACAACCGCGTTGCGTGGGAGAATGTGAAAAGTGTTCATATGTAGGAAAAACCTGAGAAATCCGTCCGTTTTCGTCATTTGTTATCGAGTCGACTTAAAGCCAGATCGTCACCTTGCCCGGTCTTCACTCTGAAACGGTTACATTTATCGTCTGCAAAGCAATGTCGCGTGCTGCGGTATGCGGAGACACAAAAAGCACCATAGTAGACCACAGATGAAGCTCCTAACTTGATGTAGTAGCTAGTAAGAACTAATACAATTCAAGTTTTAGGTATCGGTTATTGACTTTTTACCCTTCTTTGGTGCCTTGGATATGAGCTAGGGACTTATGATTTTGCATGAAAGGAGGACTAGCAGACGCGTTGCATGGGAGAATGTGAATAGTGTTCATATGTAGGAAAAACCTGAAAAATCCGTCAGTTTTCGTCATTTGTTATCGAATCGACTTAAAGCCAGATCGTCACACTGGCCGCTCTTCTGTCTGAAACGGTTACGATTATAGTCTGCAAAGCTATGTCGCCTGCTGCGGTATGCGGAGACACTAAAAGCACCATAGTAGAACACAGATGAAGCTTCTAAGTTGATGTAATAGCCAGTAAGAAGTACTACAACACAGGTTTTAGGTATCGATTATTGAATTTTTTGGTGGCTTTGGTGCCTTGGACATGAGCTAGGACCTTAAGATTCTGCATGAAAGGAGGACTAGCAGCCGAGTTGCACGGGAGAATGTCAAAAGTGTTCATATGTAGTAAAAACCTGAGAAATCCGTCAGTTTTCGTCATTTGTTATCGAATCGACTTAAAGCCAGATCGTCACATTGGCCGCTCTTCTGTCTGAAACGGTTACGTTTATTGTCTGCAAAGGTATGTCGCGTGCTGCGGAATGCGGAGACACAAAAAGCACCATAGCAGAAAACAGATGAAGCTCCTAAGTTGATGTAATAGGTAGTAAGAAGTAGTACAATTCAAGTTTTAGGTATCGATTATTGACTTTTTACATTTCTTTGGTGCCCTTTTACATGAGCTAGGGACTTATGATTTTGCATGAAAGGAGGACTAGCAGCCGCGTTGCATGGGAGAATGTGAAAAGTGTTAATATGTAGTAAAAATCTGAGTAATCCGTCCGTTTTCTTCATTTGTTATCGAATCGACTTAAAGCCAGATCGTCACATTAGCCGCTCTTCGCTCTGAAACAGTTGTACTTATCGTCTGCAAAGCTATGTCGCGTGCTGCGGTATGTGGAAACACTAAAAGAACCATAGTAGAACACAGATGAAGCGTCTAAGTTGATGTAATAGACAGTAAGAAGTAGTACAATTCAAGTTTTAGGTATCGATTATTGACTTTTTAGCCTTCTTTAATGCCTTGGACATGAGCTAGGGATTATGATTTTGCATGAAAGGAGGAATAGCAGCCGCGTTGCATGGGAGAATGTGAAAAGTGTTCATATGTAGGAAAAACCTGAGCAATCCGTCCGTTTTCGTCATTAGTTGTCGAGTCGACTTAGAGCCAGATCGTCACACTGGCCGCTCTCCTCTCTGAAACGGTTGTACTTATCATCTGCAAAGCACCGTCGCGTGCTGCGGTATGCGGAGACACAAAAAGCGCCATAGTAGAACACAGATGAGGATTCTAAGTTGATGTAATAGCCAGTACGAAGTAGTACAATTCAAGTTTTAGGTATCGATAATTGACTTTTTACCCTAGTTTGGTGCCTTGGACATGAGCTAGTACCTTAAGATTCTGCATGAATGGAGGACTAGCAGCCGAGTTGCATGGGAGAATGTGAAAAGTGTTCATATGTAGTAAAGACCTGAGAAATCCGTCCGTTTTCGTCATTTGTTATCGAATCGACTTAAAGCCAGATCGTCACATTGGCCGCTCTTCTGTCTGAAACGGATACATTTATCGTCTGCAAAGCTATGTCACGTGCTGTGGTATGCGGAGACACTAAAAGCACCATAGTAGGACACAGATGAAGCTTCTAAGTTGATGTAATAGCCAGTAAGACGTAGTAGAATTCAAGTTTTAGGTATCGATTAATGACATTTTACCCTTCTTTGGTGCCTTGGTCTTGAGCTATTAACTTGAGATATTGCATGAACGGAGAACTAGCTCCCGAGTTGCACGGGAGAATGTGAAAAGTATTCATATGTAGTAAAAACCTGAGATATCCGTCCGTTTTCGTCATTTGTTATCGAATCGCCTTAGAGCCAGATCGTCACATTGGCCGCTCTTCTGTCTGAAACGGATACATTTATCGTCTGCAAAGCTATGTCGCGTGCTGCGGTATGCGGAGACACTAAAAGTACCATAGAAGAACACAGATGAAGCTTCTAAGTTGATGTAATGGCCAGTAAGAAGTAATAGAATTCAAGTTTTTGGTATAGATTATTGACTTTTTACCCTTCTTTGGTGCCTTGCACATGAGCTAGGAACTTAATATATTGCATGAAAGGAGGAATAGCAGCCGAGTTGCACGGGAGAATGTGAAAAGTGTTCATATGTAGGAAAAACCTAAGAAATCCATCCGTTTTCGCCATTTGTTATCGAGTCGACTTAAAGCCAGATCGTCACATTGGCCGCTCTTCTGTCTGAAACGGTTACATTTATCATCTGCAAAGGTATGTCGCGAGCTGCGGTATGCGCAGACACAAAAAGCACCATGGTAGAAAACAGATGACGCTCCTATGTTGATGTAATAGGTAGAAAGAAGTAGTACTATTCAAGTTATAGGTATCGATTATTGACTTTTTACATTTCTTTGGTGCCTTGGACATGAGCTAGGGTCTTATGATTTTGCATGAAAGGAGGACTAGCAGCCGCGTTGCATGGGAGAATGTGAAAAGTGTTCATATGTAGTAAAAACCTCAGAAATCAGTCCGTTTTCGTCATAGGTTATCGAATCGACTTAAAGCCAGATCGTCACATTGGCCGCTCTTCTGTCTGAAACGCTTACATTTATCGTCTGCAAAGCTATGTCGCGTGCTGCGGTATTCGGAGACACAAAAATGCACCATAGTAGAACACAGATGAAGCTCCGAAGTTGATGTAATAGCTAGTAAGAAGTAGTACAATTCAAGTTTTAGGTATCGATTATTGACTTTTTACCCTTCTTTAGTGCCTTGGACATGAGCTAGGGCCTTATGATTTTGCATGAAAGGAGGACTAACAACCGCGTTGCGTGGGAGAATGTGAAAAGTGTTCATATGTAGGAAAAACCTGAGAAATCCGTCCGTTTTCGTCATTTGTTATCGAGTCGACTTAAAGCCAGATCGTCACCTTGCCCGCTCTTCACTCTGAAACGGTTACATTTATCGTCTGCAAAGCTATGTCGCGTGCTGCGGTATGCGGAGACACAAAAAGCACCATAGTAGACCACAGATGAAGCTCCTAACTTGATGTAATAGCTAGTAAGAAGTAATACAATTCAAGTTTTAGGTATCGGTTATTGACTTTTTACCCTTCTTTGGTGCCTTGGATATGAGCTAGGGACTTATGATTTTGCATGAAAGGAGGACTAGCAGACGCGTTGCATGGGAGAATGTGAATAGTGTTCATATGTAGGAAAAACCTGAAAAATCCGTCAGTTTTCGTCATTTGTTATCGAATCGACTTAAAGCCAGATCGTCACACTGGCCGCTCTTCTGTCTGAAACGGTTACGATTATAGTCTGCAAAGCTATGTCGCCTGCTGCGGTATGCGGAGACACTAAAAGCACCATAGTAGAACACAGATGAAGCTTCTAAGTTGATGTAATAGCCAGTAAGAAGTACTACAACACAGGTTTTAGGTATCGATTATTGAATTTTTTGGTGGCTTTGGTGCCTTGGACATGAGCTAGGACCTTAAGATTCTGCATGAAAAGAGGACTAGCAGCCGAGTTGCACGGGAGAATGTCAAAAGTGTTCATATGTAGTAAAAACCTGAGAAATCCGTCAGTTTTCGTCATTTGTTATCGAATCGACTTAAAGCCAGATCGTCACATTGGCCGTTCTTCTGTCTGAAACGGTTACGTTTATTGTCTGCAAAGGTATGTCGCGTGCTGCGGAATGCGGAGACACAAAAAGCACCATAGCAGAAAACAGATGAAGCTCCTAAGTTGATGTAATAGGTAGTAAGAAGTAGTACAATTCAAGTTTTAGGTATCGATTATTGACTTTTTACATTTCTTTGGTGCCTTTTTACATGAGCTAGGGACTTATGATTTTGCATGAAAGGAGGAATAGCAGCCGCGTTGCATGGGAGAATGTGAAAAGTGTTCATATGTAGGAAAAACCTGAGCAATCCGTCCGTTTTCGTCATTAGTTGTCGAGTCGACTTAGAGCCAGATCGTCACACTGGCCGCTCTCCTCTCTGAAACGGTTGTACTTATCATCTGCAAAGCACCGTCGCGTGCTGCGGTATGCGGAGACACAAAAAGCGCCATAGTAGAACACAGATGAGGATTCTAAGTTGATGTAATAGCCAGTACGAAGTAGTACAATTCAAGTTTTAGGTATCGATAATTGACTTTTTACCCTAGTTTGGTGCCTTGGACATGAGCTAAGAACTTAAGATTTTGCATGAAAGGAGGGCTAGCAGCCGCGTTACACGGGAGAATGTGAAAAGTATTCATATGTAGTAAAAATCTGAGTAATCCGTCCGTTTTCTTCATTTGTTATCGAATCGACTTAAAGCCAGATCGTCACATTAGCTGCTTTTCGCTGTGAAACTGTTGTACTTATAGTCTGCAAAGCTATGTCGCGTGCTGCGGTATGTGGAGACACTAAAAGAACCATAGTAGAACATAGATGAAGCTTCTAAGTTGATGTAATAGACAGTAAGAAGTAGTACAACTCAAGTTTTAGGTATCGATTATTGACTTTTTAGCAGGCTTTGGTGCCTTGGACATGAGCTAGTACCTTAAGATTCTGCATGAATGGAGGACTAGCAGCCGAGTTGCATGGGAGAATGTGAAAAGTGTTCATATGTAGTAAAGACCTGAGAAATCCGTCCGTTTTCGTCATTTGTTATCGAATCGACTTAAAGCCAGATCGTCACATTGGCCGCTCTTCTGTCTGAAACGGATACATTTATCGTCTGCAAAGCTATGTCACGTGCTGTGGTATGCGGAGACACTAAAAGCACCATAGTAGGACACAGATGAAGCTTCTAAGTTGATGTAATAGCCAGTAAGACGTAGTAGAATTCAAGTTTTAGGTATCGATTAATGACATTTTACCCTTCTTTGGTGCCTTGGTCTTGAGCTATTAACTTGAGATATTGCATGAACGGAGAACTAGCTCCCGAGTTGCACGGGAGAATGTGAAAAGTATTCATATGTAGTAAAAACCTGAGATATCCGTCCGTTTTCGTCACTTGTTATCGAATCGCCTTAGAGCCAGATCGTCACATTGGCCGCTCTTCTGTCTGAAACGGATACATTTATCGTCTGCAAAGCTATGTCGCGTGCTGCGGTATGCGGAGACACTAAAAGTACCATAGAAGAACACAGATGAAGCTTCTAAGTTGATGTAATGGCCAGTAAGAAGTAATAGAATTCAAGTTTTTGGTATAGATTATTGACTTTTTACCCTTCTTTGGTGCCTTGCACATGAGCTAGGAACTTAATATATTGCATGAAAGGAGGAATAGCAGCCGAGTTGCACGGGAGAATGTGAAAAGTGTTCATATGTAGGAAAAACCTAAGAAATCCATCCGTTTTCGCCATTTGTTATCGAGTCGACTTAAAGCCAGATCGTCACATTGGCCGCTCTTCTGTCTGAAACGGTTACATTTATCATCTGCAAAGGTATGTCGCGAGCTGCGGTATGCGCAGACACAAAAAGCACCATGGTAGAAAACAGATGACGCTCCTATGTTGATGTAATAGGTAGAAAGAAGTAGTACTATTCAAGTTATAGGTATCGATTATTGACTTTTTACATTTCTTTGGTGCCTTGGACATGAGCTAGGGTCTTATGATTTTGCATGAAAGGAGGACTAGCAGCCGCGTTGCATGGGAGAATGTGAAAAGTGTTCATATGTAGTAAAAACCTCAGAAATCAGTCCGTTTTCGTCATAGGTTATCGAATCGACTTAAAGCCAGATCGTCACATTGGCCGCTCTTCTGTCTGAAACGCTTACATTTATCGTCTGCAAAGCTATGTCGCGTGCTGCGGTATTCGGAGACACAAAAATGCACCATAGTAGAACACAGATGAAGCTCCGAAGTTGATGTAATAGCTAGTAAGAAGTAGTACAATTCAAGTTTTAGGTATCGATTATTGACTTTTTACCCTTCTTTAGTGCCTTGGACATGAGCTAGGGCCTTATGATTTTGCATGAAAGGAGGACTAACAACCGCGTTGCGTGGGAGAATGTGAAAAGTGTTCATATGTAGGAAAAACCTGAGAAATCCGTCCGTTTTCGTCATTTGTTATCGAGTCGACTTAAAGCCAGATCGTCACCTTGCCCGCTCTTCACTCTGAAACGGTTACATTTATCGTCTGCAAAGCTATGTCGCGTGCTGCGGTATGCGGAGACACAAAAAGCACCATAGTAGACCACAGATGAAGCTCCTAACTTGATGTAATAGCTAGTAAGAAGTAATACAATTCAAGTTTTAGGTATCGGTTATTGACTTTTTACCCTTCTTTGGTGCCTTGGATATGAGCTAGGGACTTATGATTTTGCATGAAAGGAGGACTAGCAGACGCGTTGCATGGGAGAATGTGAATAGTGTTCATATGTAGGAAAAACCTGAAAAATCCGTCAGTTTTCGTCATTTGTTATCGAATCGACTTAAAGCCAGATCGTCACACTGGCCGCTCTTCTGTCTGAAACGGTTACGATTATAGTCTGCAAAGCTATGTCGCCTGCTGCGGTATGCGGAGACACTAAAAGCACCATAGTAGAACACAGATGAAGCTTCTAAGTTGATGTAATAGCCAGTAAGAAGTACTACAACACAGGTTTTAGGTATCGATTATTGAATTTTTTGGTGGCTTTGGTGCCTTGGACATGAGCTAGGACCTTAAGATTCTGCATGAAAAGAGGACTAGCAGCCGAGTTGCACGGGAGAATGTCAAAAGTGTTCATATGTAGTAAAAACCTGAGAAATCCGTCAGTTTTCGTCATTTGTTATCGAATCGACTTAAAGCCAGATCGTCACATTGGCCGTTCTTCTGTCTGAAACGGTTACGTTTATTGTCTGCAAAGGTATGTCGCGTGCTGCGGAATGCGGAGACACAAAAAGCACCATAGCAGAAAACAGATGAAGCTCCTAAGTTGATGTAATAGGTAGTAAGAAGTAGTACAATTCAAGTTTTAGGTATCGATTATTGACTTTTTACATTTCTTTGGTGCCTTTTTACATGAGCTAGGGACTTATGATTTTGCATGAAAGGAGGAATAGCAGCCGCGTTGCATGGGAGAATGTGAAAAGTGTTCATATGTAGGAAAAACCTGAGCAATCCGTCCGTTTTCGTCATTAGTTGTCGAGTCGACTTAGAGCCAGATCGTCACACTGGCCGCTCTCCTCTCTGAAACGGTTGTACTTATCATCTGCAAAGCACCGTCGCGTGCTGCGGTATGCGGAGACACAAAAAGCGCCATAGTAGAACACAGATGAGGATTCTAAGTTGATGTAATAGCCAGTACGAAGTAGTACAATTCAAGTTTTAGGTATCGATAATTGACTTTTTACCCTAGTTTGGTGCCTTGGACATGAGCTAAGAACTTAAGATTTTGCATGAAAGGAGGGCTAGCAGCCGCGTTACACGGGAGAATGTGAAAAGTATTCATATGTAGTAAAAATCTGAGTAATCCGTCCGTTTTCTTCATTTGTTATCGAATCGACTTAAAGCCAGATCGTCACATTAGCTGCTTTTCGCTGTGAAACTGTTGTACTTATAGTCTGCAAAGCTATGTCGCGTGCTGCGGTATGTGGAGACACTAAAAGAACCATAGTAGAACATAGATGAAGCTTCTAAGTTGATGTAATAGACAGTAAGAAGTAGTACAATTCAAGTTTTAGGTATCGATTATTGACTTTTTAGCAGGCTTTGGTGCCTTGGACATGAGCTAGTACCTTAAGATTCTGCATGAATGGAGGACTAGCAGCCGAGTTGCATGGGAGAATGTGAAAAGTGTTCATATGTAGTAAAGACCTGAGAAATCCGTCCGTTTTCGTCATTTGTTATCGAATCGACTTAAAGCCAGATCGTCACATTGGCCGCTCTTCTGTCTGAAACGGATACATTTATCGTCTGCAAAGCTATGTCACGTGCTGTGGTATGCGGAGACACTAAAAGCACCATAGTAGGACACAGATGAAGCTTCTAAGTTGATGTAATAGCCAGTAAGACGTAGTAGAATTCAAGTTTTAGGTATCGATTAATGACATTTTACCCTTCTTTGGTGCCTTGGTCTTGAGCTATTAACTTGAGATATTGCATGAACGGAGAACTAGCTCCCGAGTTGCACGGGAGAATGTGAAAAGTATTCATATGTAGTAAAAACCTGAGATATCCGTCCGTTTTCGTCATTTGTTATCGAATCGCCTTAGAGCCAGATCGTCACATTGGCCGCTCTTCTGTCTGAAACGGATACATTTATCGTCTGCAAAGCTATGTCGCGTGCTGCGGTATGCGGAGACACTAAAAGTACCATAGAAGAACACAGATGAAGCTTCTAAGTTGATGTAATGGCCAGTAAGAAGTAATAGAATTCAAGTTTTTGGTATAGATTATTGACTTTTTACCCTTCTTTGGTGCCTTGCACATGAGCTAGGAACTTAATATATTGCATGAAAGGAGGAATAGCAGCCGAGTTGCACGGGAGAATGTGAAAAGTGTTCATATGTAGGAAAAACCTAAGAAATCCATCCGTTTTCGTCATTTGTTATCGAGTCGACTTAAAGCCAGATCGTCACATTGGCCGCTCTCCTCTCTGAAACGGTTGTACTTATCATCTGCAAAGCTATGTCGCGTGCTGCGGTATGCGGAGACACTAAAAGCACCATAGTAGAACACAGATGAAGCTACTAAGTTGATGTAATAGCCAGTAAGAAGTAGTACAATTCAAGTTTCAGTTATCGATTATTGACTTTTTAGCTGGCTTTGGTGCCTGGGACATGAGCTAGGACCTTAAGATTCAGTTTGAAAGGAAGACTAGCAGCCGAGTTGCAACGGAGAATGTGAAAAGTGTTCATATGTTGTAAAAGCCTGAGAAATCCGTCCGTTTTCGTCATTTGTTATCGAATCGACTTAAAGCCAGATCGTCACATTGGCCGCTCTTCTCTTTGAAACGGTTGAACTTATCGTCTGCAAAGCTATGTCACGTGCTGTGGTATGCGGAGACACTAAAAGCACCATAGTGGGACACAGATGAAGCTTCTAAGTTGATGTAATAGCCAGTAAGACGTAGTGGAATTCAAGTTTTAGGTATCGATTAATGACATTTTAGCCTTCTTTGGTGCCTTGGACTTGAGCTATTAACTTGAGATATTGCATGAACGGAGAACTAGCTCCCGAGTTGCACGGGAGAATGTGAAAAGTGTTCATATGTAGGAAAAACTTGAGATATCCGTCCGTTTTCGTCATTTGTTATCGAATCGCCTTAGAGCCAGATCGTCACATTGGCCGCTCTTCTGTCTGAAACGGATACATTTATCGTCTGCAAAGCTATGTCGCGTGCTGCGGTATGCGGAGACGCTAAAAGTACCATAGAAGAACACAGATGAAGCTTCTAAGTTAAAGTAATGGCCAGTAAGAAGTAGTAGAATTCAAGTTTTTGGTATAGATTATTGACTTTTTACCCTTCTTTGGTGCCTTGGACATGAGCTAGGAACTTAAGGTATTGCATGAAATGAGGAATAGCAGCCGAGTTGCACGGGAGAATGTGAAAAGTGTTCATATGTAGGAAAAACCTAAGAAATCCGTCCGTTTTCGTCATTTGTTATCGAGTCGACTTAAAGCGAGATCGTCACATTGGCCGCTCTCCTCTCTGAAACGGTATGTACTTATCATCTCCAAAGCTATGTCGCGTGCTGCGGTATGCGGAGACACTAAAAGCACCATAGTACAACACAGATGAAGCTTCTAAGTTGATGTAATAGCCAGTAACAAGTAGTACAATTCAAGTTTCAGTTATCGATTATTGACTTTTTAGCTGGCTTTGGTGCCTTGGACATGAGCTAGGACCTTAAGATTCAGTTTGAAAGGAAGACTAGCAGCCGAGTTGCACCGGAGAATGTGAAAAGTGTTCATATGTTGTAAAAGCCTGAGAAATCCGTCCGTTTTCGTCATTTGTTATCGAATCGACTTAAAGCCAGATCGTCACATTGGCCGCTCTTCTCTTTGAAACGGTTGAACTTATCGTCTGCAAAGCTATGTCACGTGCTGTGGTATGCGGAGACACTAAAAGCACCATAGTAGGACACAGATGAAGCTTCTAAGTTGATGTAATAGCCAGTAAGAAGTAGTACAATTCAAGTTTTAGGTATCGATTGTTGCCTTTTTACCCTTCTTTGGTGCCTTGGACATGAGCTAGGGACTTAATATTTTGCATGGAAGGAGGACTAGCAGCCGCGTTGCACGTGAGAATGTGAAAAGTGTTCATATGTAGTAAAAACCTGAGAAATCCGTCAGTTTTCGTCATTTGTTATCGAATCGACTTAAAGCCAGATCGTCACATTTGCCGCTCGTCTGTCTGAAACGGATACATTTATCGTCTGATATTTATGTCACGTGCTGCTGTATGCGGAGACACTAAAAGCACCATAGTAGAACACAGATGAAGCTTCTAAGTTGATGTAATAGCCGGTAAGAAGTAGTAGAATTAAATTTTTAGGTATCGATTATTGACTTTTTACCCCTCTTTGGTGCCTTGGACTTGAGCTAGGAACTTAAGATATTGCATGAAATGAGGACTAGCAGCCGAGTTGCACGGGAGAATGTGAAAAGTGTTCATATGTAGTAAAAACGTGATAAATCCGTCCGTTTTCGTAATTTGTTATCGAATCGACTTAAAGCCAGATCGTCACATTAGCCATCTCCGCTCTGAAACAGTTGTACTTGTCGTCTGCAAAGCTATGTCACGTGCTGCGGTATGCGGAGACAATATAAGCACCATAGTAGAACACAGATGAAGCTTCTAAGTTGATGTAATAGCCAGTAAGAAGTAGTACAATTCAAGTTTTAAGTATCGATTATTGACTTTTTACCCTTCATGGTGCATTGGACATGTGCTAGGAACTTCAGATTTTGCATGGAAGGAGGACTAGCAGCCGCGTTGCACGGGAGAATGTGAAAAGTGTTCATATGTAGTAAAAACCTGAGAAATCCGTCAGTTTTCGTCATTTGTTAACGAATCGACTTAAAGCCAGATCGTCACATTGGCCGCTCTTCTGTCTAAAACGAATACATTTATCGTTGCAAAGATATGTCGCGTGCTGCGGTATGCGGAGACACTAAAAGCACCATAGTAGAACACAGATGAAGCTTCTAAGTTGATGTAATATCCAGTAAGAAGTAGTACAATTCAAGTTTTAACTATCGATTAATGACTTTTTAGCTGGCTTTGGTGCCTTGGACATGACCTAGGACCTTAAGATTCTGCATGAAAGGAGGACTAGAAGCCGCGTTGCATGGGAGAATGTGAAAAGTGCTCATATGTAGTAAAAACCTGAGAAATCCGTCCGTTTTCGTCATTTGTTATCGAGTCGACTTAAAGCCAGATCGTCACATTGGCCGCTCTTCTGTCTGAAACGGTTACATTTATCATCTGCAAAGCTATGTCGCGTGCTGCGGTATGCGGAGACACAAAAAGCACCATAGTAGAAAACAGATGAAGCTCCTAAGTTGATGTAATAGGTAGTAAGAAATAGTACAATTCAAGTTTTAGGTATCGATTATTGACTTTTTTGCTGGCTTTGGAGCATTGGACATGAGCTAGAACCTTAAGATTCTGCATGAAGGGAGGACTAGCAGCCGTGTTGCACGGGAGAATGTGAAAAGTGTTCATATGTAGTATAAACCTGAGAAATCCGTCCGTTTTCGTAATTTGTTATCGAATCGACTTAAAGCCAGATCGTTACATTGGCTGACCTCCTCTATGAAACAGTTGTACTTATCGTATGCAAAGCTATGTCACGTGCTGCGGTATGCGGAGAATTTAAAAGCACCATAGTAGAACACAGATGAAGCTTCTAAGTTGATGTAATAGCCAGTAAGAAGTAGTACAATTCAAGTCTTAGGTATCGATAATTGACTTTTACCCTTCTTTGGTTCCTTGGACATGAGCTAAGACCTTAAGATTTTTCATGAAAAGAGGATTAGCAGCCGCGTTGCACGGGAGAATGTGAAAAGTTTTCATATGTAGTAAAAGCCTGAGAAATCCGTCCGTGTTCGTCATTTGTTATCGAATCGACTTAAAGCCAGATCGTCAAATTGGCCGCTCTTCTTTCTGAAACGGTTACGTTTATTGTCTGCAAAGCTATGTCGCGTGCTGCGGTATGCGGAGACACTAAAAGCACCATAGTAGAACACAGATGAAGCTTCTAAGTTGATGTAATAGCCAGTAAGAAGTAGTAGAATTCAAGTTTTAGGTATCGATTATTGACTTCTTACCCTTCTTTGATGCCTTGGACATGAGCTAGGAACTTAAGATTTTGCATGAAAGGAGGGCTAGCAGCCGCGTTACACGGGAGAATGTGAAAAGTATTTATATGTAGTAAAAATCTGAGGAATCCATCCGTTTTCTTCATTTGTTATCGAATCGACTTAAAGCCAGATCGTCACATTAGCCGCTCTTCGCTCTGAAACGGTTACATTTATCGTCTGCAAAGCTATGTCGCGTGCTGCGGTATGTGGAGACACTAAAAGAACCATAGTAGAACACAGATGAAGCTTCTAAGTTGATGTAATAGACAGTAAGAAGTAGTACAATTCAAGTTTTAGGTATCGATAATTGACTTTTTAGTTGGCTTTGGTGCCTTGGACATGAGCTAGTACCTTAAGATTGTGCATGAATGGAGGACTAGCAGCCGAGTTGCATGGGAGAATGTGAAAAGTGTTCATATGTAGTAAAGACCTGATAAATCCGTCCGTTTTCTTCATTCGTTATCGAATCGACTTAAAGCCAGATCGTCACATTGGCCTCTCTTCTGTCTGAAACGGTTACATTTATCGTCTGCAAAGCTATGTCGCGTGCTGCGGTATGCGGAGACACTAAAAACACCATAGTAGAACACAGATGAAGCATCTAAGTTGATGTAATAGCCAGAAAGAAGTACTACAATTCAAGTTTTACGTACCGATTATTGACTTTTAGCTGGCTTTGGTGCCTTGGACATGAGCTAGGACCTTAAGATTTTGCATGAAAGTAGCACTAGCAGCCGCGTTGCACGCGAGAATGTCAAAAGTGTTCATATGTAGTAAAAACCTGAGAAATCCGTCAGTTTGCGTCTTTTGTTATCGAATCGACTTAAAGCCAGATCGTCACATTGGCCGCTCTTTTGTCTGAAACGGTTACGTTTATTGTCTGCAAAGCTATGTCGCGTGCTGCGGTATGCGGAGACACTAAAAGCACCATAGTAGAACACAGATGTAGCTTCTAAGTTGATGTAATAGCCGCTAAGAAGTAGTACAACTCAGGTTTTAGGTATTGATTATTGACTTTTTTGCTGGCTTTGGTGCCTTGGACATGAGCTAGGACCTTAAGATTCTGCATGAAAGGAGGACTAGCAGCCGAGTTGCACGGGAGAATGTGAAAAGTGTTCTAATGTAGTAAAAACGTGATAAATCCGTCAAATTTCGTAATTTGTTATCGAATCGACTTAAAGCCAGACGTCACATTGGCCGCTCTTCTGTTTGAAACGGTTACGTTTATTGTCTGCAAAGCTACGTCGCGTGCTGCGGTATGCGTAGACACAAAAAGCTCATAGTAGAACACAGATGAAGCTTCTAAGTTGATGTAATAGCCAGTAAGAAATAGTAGAATTCAAGTTTTAGGTATCGATTATTGACTTTTTACCCTTCTTTGGTGCCTTGGACATGAGCTAGGAACATATGATATTGCATGAAACGTGGACTAGCAGCCGAGTTGCACGGGAGAATGTGAAAAGTGTTCATATGTAGGAAAAACCTGAGAAATCCGTCCGTTTACGTCATTTGTTATCGAGTCGACTTAAAGCCAGATCGTCACATTGGCCGCTCTTCTGTCTGAAACGGTTACATTTATCATCTGCAAAGCTATGTCGCGTGCTGCGGTATGCGGAGACACAAAAAGCACCATAGTAGAAAACAGAAGAAGCTCATAAGTTGATGTAATAGGTAGTAAGAAGTAGTAGAATTCAACTTTTAGGTATCGATTATTGACTTTTTACATTTCTTTGGTGCCTTGGACATGACCTAGGGACTTATGATTTTGCATGAAAGGAGGACAAGCAGCCGCGTTGCATGGGAGAATGTGAAAAGTGTTCATATGTAGGAAAACCTGAGAAATCCGTCAGTTTTCGTCATTCGTTATCGAATCGACTTAAAGCCAGATCGTCACATTGGCCGCTCTTCTGTCTGAAACGGTTACGTTTATCGTCTGCAAAGCTATGTCGCGTGCTGCGTTATACGGAGACACTAAATGCACCATAGTAGAACACAGATGAATCTTCTAAGTTGATGTAATAGCCAGTAAGAAGTAGTAGAACTCAAGTTTTAGGTATCGATTATTGACATTTAACCCTTCTTTGGTGCCTTGGACTTGAGCTATTAACTTAAGATATTGCATGAACGGAGGACTAGCAGCCGAGTTGCACGGGAGAATGTGAAAAGTGTTCAAATGTAGTAAAAATCTGAGATATCCGTCCGTTTTCGTCATTTGTTATCGAATCGCCTTAAAGCCAGATCGTCACATTGGCCGCTCTTCTGTCTGAAACGGATACATTTATCGTCTGCAAAGCTATGTCGCGTGCTGCGGTATGCGGAGACACTAAAAGTACCATAGAAGAACACAGATGAAGCTTCTAAGTTGATGTAATGGCCAGTAAGAAGTAGTAGAATTCAAGTTTTAGGTATAGATTATTGACTTTTTACCCTTCTTTGGTGCCTTGGACATGAGCTAGGAACTTAAGATATTTCATGAAAGGAGGAATAGCAGCCTAGTTGCACGGGAAAATGTGAAAAGTGTTCAAATGTAGTAAAAACCTGAGATATCCGTCCGTTTTCGTCATTTGTTATCGAATCGCCTTAAAGCCAGATCGTCACATTGGCCGCTCTTCCGTCTGAAACGGATACATTTATCTTCTGCAAAGCTATGTCGCGTGCTGCGGTATGCGGAGACACTAAAAGTACCATAGAAGAACACAGATGAAGCTTCTAAGTTGATGTAATGGCCAGTAAAAAGTAGTAGAATTCAAGTTTTAGGTATAGATTATTGACTTTTTACCCTTCTTTGGTGCCTTGGCCATGAGCTAGGAACTTAAGATACTTCATGAAAGGAGGAATAGCAGCCGAGTTGCACGGGAGAATGTGAAAAGTGTTCATATGTAGTAAAAACCTTAGAAATCCGTCCGTTTTCGTCATATGTTATCGAATCGACTTAAAGCCGTATCGTCACATTGGCCGCTCTTCTGTCTGAAACGGTTACATTTATCGTCTGCAAAGCTATGCCGCGTGCTGTGGTATGCGGAGACACTAAAAGTACCATAGAAGAACACAGATGAAGCTTCTAAGTTGATGTAATAGCCAATAAGATGTAGTACAATTCAAGTTTTAGGTGTCGATTATTGACTTTTTACCCTTCTTTGGTGACTTCGACATGAGCTAGGAACTTAAGATATTGCATGAAACGTGGACTAGCAGCCGAGTTGCACGGGAGAATGTGAAAAGTGTTCATATGTAGTAAAAACCTGAGAAAACCGTCCGTTTTCGTCATTTGTTATCGAATCGACTTAAAGCCAGATCGTCACATTGGCCGCTCTTCTGTCTGAAACGGTTACATTTATCGTCTGCAAAGCTATGTCGCGAGCTGCGGTATGCGGAGACACAAAAATGCACCATAGTAGAACACAGATGAAGCTCCTAAATTCATGTAATAGCTAGTAAGAAGTAGTACAATTCAAGTTTTAGGTATCGATTATTGACTTTTTACCCTTCTTTGGTGCCTTGGACATGAGCTAGGGATTTTTGATTTTGCATGAAAGGAGGACTAGCAGCCGCGTTGCATGGGAGAATGTGAAAAGTGTTCATATGTAGTAAAAGCCTGAGAAATCCGTCCGTTTTCGTCATTTGTTATCGAGTTGACTTAAAGCCAGATCGTCACCTTGGCCGCTCTGCTGTCTGAAACGGTTACACTTATCGTCTGTAAAGCAATGTCGCGTGCTGTGGTATGCGGAGACACAAAAAGCACCATAGTAGAACACAGATGAAGCTCCTAAGTTGATGTAATAGCTAGGAAGAAGTAGTAAAATTCAAGTTTTAGGTATCGGTTATTGACTTTTTACCCTTCTTTGGTGCCTTGGACATGAGCTAGGGACTTATGATTTTGCATGAAAGGAGGACTAGCAGACGCGTTGCATGGGAGAATGTGAAAAGTTTCATATGTAGTAAAAACCTCAGAAATCAGTCAGTTTTCGTCATTTGTTATCGAATCGACTTAAAGCCAGATCGTCACATTGGCAATCTCCTCTCTGAAACAGTTGTACTTATCGTCTGCAAAGCTATCTCATGTGCTGCGGTATGCGGAAACAATAAAAGCACCATAGTAGAACACAGATGAAGTTTCTATGTTGATGTAATAGCCAGTAAGAAGTAGTGCAACTCAGGTTTTAGGTATCGATTATTGACTTTTTTGCTGGCTTTGGTGCCTTGGACATGAGCTAGCACCTTAAGATTCTGCATGAAATGAGTTCTAGCAGCCGAGTTGCACGGGAGAATGTAAAAAGTGTTCTTATGTAGTAAAAACCTGAGAAATCCGTCAGTTTTCGTCATTTGTTATCGAATCGACTTTACGCCAGATCGTCACATTGGCCGCTCTTCTGTCTGTAACGGTTACGTTTCTTGTCTGCAAAGCTATGTCGCGAGCTGCGGTATGCGGAGACACTAAAAGCAAAATAGTAGAACACAGATGAAGCTTCTATCTTGATGTAATAGCCAGTAAGAAGTAGTACAACTCAGGTTTTAGGTATCGATTATTGACATTTTTGCTGGCTTTGGTGCCTTGGACATGAGCTAGAACCTTAAGATTCTGCATGAAAGGAAGACTACCAGCCCCGTTGCATGGGAGAATGTGAAAAGTGTTCATATGTAGTTAAAACCTGAGAAATCCGACCGTTTTCGTCATTTGTTATCGAATCGACTTAAAGCCAGATCGTCACATTGGCCGCTCTTCTGTCTGAAACGGTTACATTTATCATCTGCAAAGCTATGTCGCGTGCTGCGGTATGCGGAGGCACAAAAAGCACCATAGTAGAAAACAGATGAAGCTCCTAAGTTGGTGTAATAGGTAGTAAGAAGTAGTACAATTCAAGTTTTAGGTATCGATTATTGACTTTTTACATTTCTTTGGTGCCTTGGACATGAGCTAAGAGCTTAAGATTTTTCATGAAAGGAGGACTACCAGCCGCGTTGCACGGGAGAATGTGAAAAGCTTTCATATGTAGCAAAAGCCTGAGAAATCCATCCGTGTTCGTCATTTGTTATTGAATCGACTTAAAGCCAGATCGTCAAATTGGCCGCTCTTCTTTCTGAAACGGTTAAGTTTATTGTCTGATAAGCTATGTCGCGTGGTGCGGTATGCGGAGACACTAAAAGCACCATAGTAGAACACTGATGAAGCTTCTAAGTTGATGTAATAGCCAGTAAGGAGTAGTACAATTCAAGTTTTAAGTATCGTTTATTGACTTTTTTCCATTCTTTGGTGCATTGGACATAAGCTAGAAAATTCCGATTTTGCATGGAAGGAGGACTAGCAGCCGCGTAGCACGGGAGAATGTGAAAAGTGTTCATATGTAGTAAAAACCTGAGAAATCCGTCAGTTTTCGTCATTTGTTATCAAATCGACTTAAAGCCAGATCGTCACATTGGCCGCTCTTCTATCTGAAACGGTTACGTTTATCGTCTGCAAAGCTATGTCGCGTGCTGCGTTATGCGGAGACACTAAATGCACCATAGTAGAACACAGATGAAACTCCTAAGTTGATGTAATAGCTAGTAAGAAGTAGTACAATTCAAGTTTTAGATATCGTTTATTGACTTTTTACCCTTCTTTAATGCCTTGGACATGAGCTAGGGATTATGATTTTGCATGAAAGGAGTTGTAGCAGCCGCGTTGCATGGGAGAAGGTGAAAAGTGTTCATATGTAGGAAAAACCTGAGAAATCCGTCCATTTTCGTCATTTGTTGTCGAGTCGACTTAGAGCCAGATCGTCACACTGGCCGCTCTCCTCTCTGAAACAGTTTACTTATCGTCTGCAAACAATGTCACGTGCTGCGGTATGCGGAGATACTAAAAGAACCATAGTAGAACACAGATGAAGCTTCTAAGTTGATGTAATAGCCAGTAAGAAGTAGTACAATTCTAGTTTTAGATATCGATTATTGACTTTTTACCCTTCTTTAATGCCTTGGACATGAGCTAGGGATTTTGATTTTGCATGAAAGGAGGACTAGCAGGAGCGTTGCATGGGAGAATATGAAAAGTGTTCATATGTAGGAAAAACCTGAGAAATCCGTCCGTTTTCGTCATTTGTTGTCGAGTCGACTTAGAGCCAGATCGTCACACTGGCCGCTCTCCTCTCTGAAACGGTTGTACTTATCATCTGCAAAGCTATGTCGCGTGCTGCGGTATGCGGAGACAATAAAAGCACCATAGTATAACACAGATGAAGCTTCTAAATTGATGTAATAGCCAGTAAGAAGTAGTACAATTCAAATTTTAAGTATCGATTATTGACTTTTTACACTTCTTCGGTGCATTGGACATGAGCTAGGAACTTCACATTTTGCATGAAAGGAGGACTAGCAGCCGCGTTGCATGGGAGAACGTGAAAAGTGTTCATATGTAGGAAAAAAATGAGAAATCCGTCCGTTTTCGTAATTTGTTATCGAGTCGACTTAAAGCCAGGTCGTCACCTTGGCCGCTCTGCTGTCTGAAACGGGTACTTTTATCGTCTGCAAAGCAATGTCAAGTGCTGCGGTATGCGGAGACGCAAAAACCACCATAGTAGAACACAGATGAAGCTCCTAAGTTGATGTAATAGCTAGGAAGAAGTAGAAAAATTCAAGTTTTAGGTATCGATTATTGACTTTTTACCCTTCTTTGGTGCCGTGGACATGAGCTAGGGACTTATGATTTTGCATGAAAGGAGGACTAGCAGACGCGTTGCATGGGAGAATGTGAAAAGTTTCATATGTAGTAAAAACCTGAGAAATCCGTCAGTTTTCGTCTTTTGTTATCGAATCGACTTCAAGCCAGATCGCCACATTGGCCGCTCTTCTGTCTGAAACGGTTACGTTTATTGTCTGCAAAGCTATGTCGCGTGCTGCGGTATGCGTAGACACTAAAAGCACCATAGTAGAACACAGATGAAGTTTCTAAGTTGATGTAATAGCCAGTAAGAAGTAGTACAACTCAGGTTTTAGGTATCGATTATTGACTTTTTTGCTGGCTTTGGTGCCTTGGACATGAGCTAGGACCTTAAGATTCTGCATGAAAGGAGGACTAGCAGCCGAGTTGCACGGGAGAATGTTAAAAGTGTTCTTATGTAGTATAAACGTGATAAATCCGTCCGTTTTCGTAATTTGTTATCGAATCGACTTAAAGCCAGATCGTCACATTGGCCATCTCCTCTCTGAAACAGTATTACTTATCGTCTGCAAAGCTATTTCACGTGCTGCGGTATGCGGAGACCATAAAAGCACCATAGTAGAACACAGATGAAGCTTCTAAGTTGATGTAATAGCCAGTAAGAAGTAGTAGAATTCAAGTTTTAGGTATCGATTATTGACTTTTTACCCTTCTTTGGTGCCTTGGACATGAGCTAGGAACTTTAGATATTGCATGAAACGTGGACTAGCAGCCGAGTTGCACGGGAGAATGTGAAAAGTGTTCATATGTAGGAAAAACCTGAGAAATCCGTCCGTTTTCGTCATTTGTTATCGAGTCGACTTAAAGCCAGATCGTCACATTGGCCGCTCTTCTGTCTGAAACGGTTACATTTATCATCTCCAAAGCTATGTCGCGTGCTGCGGTATGCGGAGACACGAAAATGCACCATCGTAGAACACAGATGAAGCTCCTAAGTTCATGTAATAGCTAGTAAGAAGTAGTACAATTCAAGTTTTAGGTATCGATTATTGACTTTTTACCCTTCTTTGGTGCCTTGGACATGAGCTATGGACTTTTGATATCGCATGAAAGGAGGACTAGCAGCCGCGTTGCATGGGAGAACGTGAAAAGTGTTCATATGTAAAAAAAAAAATGAGAAATCCGTCCGTTTTCGTAATTTGTTATCGAGTCGACTTAAAGCCAGATCGTCACCTTGGCCGCTCTGCTGTCTGAAACGGGTACATTTATCGTCTGCAAAGCAATGTCAAGTGCTGCGGTATGCGGAGACGCAAAAAGCACCATAGTAGAACACAGATGAAGCTCCTAAGTTGATGTAATAGCTAGGAAGAAGTAGGAAAATTCAAGTTTTAGGTATCGATTATTGACTTTTTCCCCGTCTTTGGTGCCGTGGACATGAGCTAGGGACTTATGATTTTGCATGAAAGGAGGACTAGCAGACGCGTTGCATGGGAGAATGTGAAAAGTTTCATATGTAGTTAAAACCTGAGAAATCCGTCAGTTTTCGTCATTTGTTATCGAATCGACTTCAAGCCAGATCGCCACATTGGCCGCTCTTCTGTCTGTAACGGTTACGTTTATTGTCTGCAAAGCTATGTCGCGTGCTGCGGTATGCGTAGACACTAAAAGCACCATAGTAGAACACAGATGAAGTTTCTAAGTTGATGTAATAGCCAGTAAGAAGTAGTACAATTCAAGTTTTAAGTATCGATTATTGACTTTTTACGCTTCTTTGTTGCATTGGACATGAGGTAGGAACTTCAGATTTTGCATGGAACGAAGACTAACAGCCGCGTTGCACGGGAGAATATGAAAAGTGTTCATATGTAGAAAAAACCTGAGAAATCCGTCCGTTTTCGTCATTTGTTATCGAGTCGACTTAAAGCCAGATCGTCACATTGGCCGCTCTTCTGTCTGAAACGGTTACATTTATCATCTGCAAAGCTATGTCGCGTGCTGCGGTATGCGGAGACAAAAAAAGCACCATAGTAGAAAACAGATGAAGCTCCTAAGTTGATGTAATAGGTAGTAAGAAGTAGTACAATTCAAGTTTTAGGTATCGATTATTGACTTTTTACATTTCTTTGGTGCCTTGGACATGAGCTACGGACTTATGAATTTGCATGAAAGGAGGATTAGCAGCCGCGTTGAGCGTGAGAATGTGAAAAGTGTTCATATGTAGTAAAAACCTGAGAAATCCTTCCGTTTTCGTCATATGTTATCAAATCGACTTAAAGAAAGATCGTCACATTGGCCGCTCTTCTGTCTGAAACGGTTACGTTTATCGTCTGCAAAGCTATGTCGCGTGCTGCGTTATGCGGAGACACAAAATGCACCATAGTAGAACACAGATGAAACTACTAAGTTGATGTAATAGCTAGTAAGAAGTAGTACAATTCAAGTTGTAGGTATCGATTATTGACTTTTTACCCTTCTTTGGTGCCTTGGACATGAGCTAGGGACTTATGATTTTGCATGAAAGGAGGACTAGCAGCCGCGTTGCAAGGGAGAATGTGAAATTGTTAATATGTAGGAAAAACCTAAAAAAAATCCGTCAGTTTTCGTCATTTGTTGTCGAGTCGACTTAGAGCCAGATCGTCACATTGGCCGTTCTCCTCTCTGAAACGGTTGTACTTATCATCTGCAAAGCTATGTCGCGTGCTGCGGTATGCGGAGTCAATAAAAGCACCATAGTAGAGCACAGATGAAGCTTCTAAGTTGATGTAATAGCCAGTAAGAAGTAGTACAATTCAAGTTTTAGGTATCGAATATTGACTTTTTACCCTTCTTTGGTGGCTTGGACATGAGCTAAGAACTTAAGATTTTTCATGAACGGAGGACTAGCAGACGGGTTGCACGGGAGAATGTGAAAAGTTTTCAAATGTAGTAAAAACCTGAGAAATCCGTCCGTATTCTTCATTTGTTATCGAATCGACTTAGAGCCAGATCGTCACATTAGCCGCTCTTCGCTTTGAAACAGTTGTACTCATCGTCTGCAAAGCTATGTCGCGTGCTGCGGTATGTGGAGACACTAAACGCACCATAGTGGAACACAGATGAAGCTTCTAAGTTGAATTAATAGCCAGTAAAAAGTAGTAAAATTCACGTTTTTGATATCGATTATTGACTTTTTACCCTTCTTTGGTGCCTTGGACATGAGCTAGGGAGTTATGATTTTGCATGAAAGAAGGACTAGCAGACGCGTTGCATGGGAGAATGTGAAAAGTTTCATATGTAGTAAAAACCTGAGAAATCCGTCAGTTTTCGTCATTTGTTATCGAATCGACTTCAAGCCAGATCGTCACATTGGCCGTTCTTCTGTCTGAAACGGTTACGTTTATTGTCTGCAAAGCTATGTCGCGTGCTGCGGTATGCGGAGACACTAAAAGCACCATGGTAGAACACAGATGAAGCTTCTAAGTTGATGTAATAGCCAGTAAGAAGTAGTAGAATTCAAGTTTTAGGTATCGATTATTGACTTTTTACCCTTCTTTGCTGATTTGGACTTGAGCTAGGAACTTAAGATACTGCATGAAAGGAGGACTAGCAGCCGAGTTGCACGGGAGAATGTGAAAAGTGTTCATATGTAGTAAAAACCTGAGAAATCCGTCAGTTTTCTTCATTTGTAATCGAATCGACTTAAAGCCAGATCGTCACATTAGCCGCTCGTCGCTCTGAAACGGTTGTACTTATCGTCTGCAAAGCTATGTCGCGTGCTGCGGCATGCGGAGACACTAAAAGCACCATAGTAGAACACAGATGAAGGTTCTAAGTTAATGTAATAGCCAGTAAGAAGTAGTACAATTCAAGTTTTAGTTATCGATTATTGACTTTTTACCCTTCTTTGATGCCTTGGACATGAGCTAGGAACATAAGATTTTGCATGGAAGGAGGACTAGCAGACGCGTTGCACAGGAGAATGTGAAAAGTTTTCATATGTATTAAAAACCTGAGAAATCCGTCCGTTTTCGTCATTTGTTATCGAATCGACTTAAAGCCAGATCGTCACATTGGCCGCTCTTCTGCCTGAAACATTTACATTTATCGTCTGCAAAGCTATGTCAGGTGCTGTGGTATGCGGAGACAATAAAAGCACCATAGTAGAACACAGATGAAGCTTGTAAGTTGAAGTAATAGCCAGTAAGGAGTAGTACAATTCAAGTTTTAATTATAGATTATTCACATTTTAGCCGGGTTTGGTGGCTTGGATATGACCTAGGACCTTAAGATTCTGCATGAAGGGAGGTCTATCAGCCGCGTTACACGGGAGAATGTGAAAAGTGTTCATATGTATTAAAAACCTGAGAAATCCGTCCGTTTTCGTCATTTGTTATCGAATCGACTTAAAGCCAGATCGTCACATTGGCCGCTCTTCTGCCTGAAACATTTACATTTATCGTCTGCAAAGCTATGTCAGGTGCTGTGGTATGCGGAGACAATAAAAGCACCATAGTAGAACACAGATGAAGCTTGTAAGTTGATGTAATTGCCAGTAAGAAGTAGTACAATTCAAGTTTTAGGTATCGATTATTGGCATTTTACCCTTCTTTGGTGCATTGGTCATGAGCTAGGAACTTAAGATATTGCATGGAAGGAGGACTAGCAGCCGCGTTACACGGGAGAATGTGAAAAGTGTTCATATGTAGTAAAAATCTGAGAAATCAATCCATTTTCTTCATTTGTTATCGAATCGACTTAAAGCCAGATCGTCACATTAGCCGCTCTTCGCTCTGATACGGTTGTACTTATCGTCTGCAAAGCTATGTCGCGTGCTGCGGCATGCGGAGACACTAAAAGCACCATAGTAGAACACAGATGAAAGTTCTAAGTTGATGTAATAGCCAGGAAGAAGTAGTACAATTCAAGTTTTAGGTATCGATTATTGACTTTCTACCCTTCTTTGGTGCGTTTGACATGAGCTAAGAACTTAAGATTTAGCATGAAATTAGGACTATTAGCCAACGTTGCACGGGAGAATGTGAAAAGTGTTCATATGTAGTAAAAACCTTAGAAATCCGTCCATTTTCGTCATAGGTTATCGAATCGACTTAAAGCCATATCGTCACATTGGCCGATCTTCTGTCTGAAACGGTTACATTTATCATCTGCAAAGCTATGTCGCGTGCTGCGGTAAGCTGAGACACAAAAAGCACCATAGTAGAACACAGATGAAGCTCTTAAGTTGAAGTAATAGCTATTAAAAGGTAGTACAATTTAAGTTTTAGGTATCGATTATTGACTTTTTATCCTTCTTTGGTGCCTTGGACATGAGCTAAGAACTTAAGATTTTGCATGAAAGGATGACTAGCGGCCGAGTTGCACGGGAGAATGTGAAAAGTGTTCATATGTAGTAAAAACCTGAGAAATCCGTCCGTTTTCGTCATTTGTTATCGAATCGACTTAAAGCCAGATCGTCACATTGGCCGCTCTTGTCTCTGAAACGGTTGTACTTATCGCCTGCAAAGCTATGTCGCGTGCTGCGGTATGCGGAGACACTAAAAACACCATAGTAGAACACAGATGAAGCATCTAAGTTGATGTAATAGCCAGTAAGAAGTACTACAATTCAAGTTTTACGTACCGATTATTGACTTTTAGCTGGCTTTGGCGCCTTGAACATGAGCTAGGACCTTAAGATTTTGCATGAAAGGAGCACTAGCAGCCGCGTTGCACGCGAGAATGTGAAAAGCGTTCATATGTAGTATAAACCTGAGAGATCCGTCCGTTTTCGTCATGTGTTATCGAATCGACTTAAAGTCAGATCGTCACATTGGCCGCTCTTCTGTCTGAAACCGTTACGTTTATTGTCTGCAAAGCTATGTCGCGTGCTGCGGTATGCGGAGACACTAAAAGCTTCATAGTAGAGCACATATGAAGCTTCTAAGTTCATGTAATAGCCAATAAGAAGTAGTACAACTCAGGTTTTAGGTATCGATTATTGAATTTTTTTTGCTGGCTTTGGTGCCTTGGACATGAGCTAGGACCTTAAGATATTGCATGGAAGGAGGACTAGCAGCCGCGTTACACGGGAGAATGTGAAAAGTGTTCATATGTAGTAAAAATCTGAGAAATCCGTCCATTTTCTTCATTTGTTATCGAATCGACTTAAAGCCAGATCGTCACATTAGCCGCCCTTCGCTCTGATACGGTTGTACTTATCGTCTGCAAAGCTATGTCGCGTGCTGCGGCATGCGGAGACACTAAAAGCACCATAGTAGAACACAGATGAAGGTTCTAAGTTGATGTAATAGCCAGGAAGAAGTAGTACAATTCAAGTTTTAGGTATCGATTATTGACTTTATACCCTTCTTTGGTGCGTTGGACATGAGCTAAGAACTTAAGATTTAGCATGAAATTAGGACTATTAGCCACGTTGCACGGGAGAATGTGAAAAGTGTTCATATGTAGTAAAAACCCTAGAATTCCGTCCGTTTTCGTCATAGGTTATCGAATCGACTTAAAGCCAGACCGTCACATTGGCCGCTCTTCTGTCTGAAACGGTTACATTTATCGTCTGCAAAGCTATGTCGCGTGCTGCAGTATGCGGAGACACAAAAAGCACCATTGTAGAACACAGATGAATCTCCTAAGTTGATGTAATAGCTAGTAAGAAGTAGTACAATTCAAGTTTTAGGTATCGATTATTGACTTTAAACACTTCTTTGGTGCCTTGGACATGAGCTAGGGACTTATGATTTTGCATGAAAGGAGGACTAGCAGACGCGTTGCATGGGAGAATGTGAAAAGTGTTCATATGTAGGAAACACCTGAGAAATCCGTCAGTTTTCGTCATTTGTTATCGAATCGACTTAAAGCCAGATCGTCACATTGGCCGCTCTTGTGTCTGAAACGGTTACGTTTATTGTCTGCAAAGCTATGTCGCGTGCTGCGGTATGCGGAGACACTAAAAGCACCATAGTAGAACACAGACGAAGCTTCTAAGTTGATGTAATAGCCAGTAAGAAGTAGTACAACTCAGGTTTTAGGTATCGATTCTTGACTTTTTTGCTGGCTTTGGTGCCTTGGACATGAGCTAGGACCTTAAGATTTTGCATGAAAGGATGACTAGCAGCCACGTTGCACGTGAGAATGTGAAAAGGTCTCATATGTAGTAAAAACCTGAGAAATCCGTCCGTTTTCGTCATTTGTTATCGAATCGACTTAAAGCCAGATCGTCACATTGGCCGCTCTTGTCTCTGAAACGGTTGTACTTATCGTCTGCAAAGCTATGTCGCGTGCTGCGGAATGCGGAGACACTAAAACGCCATAGTAGAACACAGATGAAGCATCTAAGTTGATGTAATAGCCAGTAAGAAGTACTACAATTCAAGTTTTACGTACCGATTATTGACTTTTAGCTGGCTTTGGTGCCTTGGACATGAGCTAGTACCTTAAGATTTTGCATGAAAGGAGCACTAGCAGCCGCGTTGCAAGCAAGAATGTGAAAGGTGGTCATATGTAGCAAAAACCTGAGAAATCCGTCCGTTTTCGTCATTTGTTACTTAATCGACTTAAAGCCAGATCGTCACATTAGCCGCTCTTCGCTCTGAAACGGTTGTACTTATCGTCTGCAAAGCTATGTCGCGTGCTGCTTCATGCGGAGACACTAAAAGCACCATAGTAGAACACAGATGAAATTTCTAAGTTGATGTAATAGCCAGGAAGAAGTAGTACTATTCAAGTTTTAGGTATCTATTATTGACTTTTTACCCTTCTTTGGTGCGTTGGACATGAGCTAAGAACTTAAGATTTTTCATGAAATTTGGACTATTAGCCACGTTGCACGGGAGAATGTGAAAAGTGTTCATATGTAGTAAAAACCTTAGAAATCCGTCCGTTTTCGTCATAGGTTATCGAATCGACTTAAAGCCATATCGTCACATTGGCCGATCTTCTGTCTGAAACGGATACATTTATCGTCTGCAAAGCTATGTCGCGTGCTGCGGTATGCGGAGACATTAAAAGTACCATAGAAGAACAAGATGAAGCTTCTAAGTTGATGTAATAGCCAGTAAGATGTAGTACAATTCAAGTTTTAGGTACCGATTATTGACTTTTTACCCTTCTTTGGTGCCTTGGACATGAGCTAGGAACTTAAGATATTGCATGAAACGTGGACTAGCAGCCGAGTTGCACGGGAGAATGTGAAAAGTGTTCATATGTAGTAAAAACCCTAGAAATCCGTCCGTTTTCGTCATAGGTTATCGAATCGACTTAAAGCCATATCGTCACATTGGCCGATCTTCTGTCTGAAACGGTTACATTTATCGTCTGCAAAGCTATGTCGCGTGCTGCGGTATGCGGAGACACAAAAATGCACCATAGTAGAACACAGATGAAGCTCCTAAGTTGATGTTATAGCTGGTAAGAAGTAGTACTATTCAAGTTTTAGGTATCGATTATTGACTTTTTACCCTTCTTTAGTGCCTTGGACATGAGCAAGGGACTTGTGATTTTGCATGAAAGGAGGACTAGCAGCCGCGTTGCATGGGAGAATGTGAAAAGTGTTCATATGTAGGAAACACCTGAGAAATCCGTCAGTTTTCGTCATTTGTTATCGAATCGACTTAAAGCCAGATCGTCACATTGGCCGCTCTTGTGTCTGAAACGGTTACGTTTATTGTCTGCAAAGCTATGTCGCGTGCTGCGGTATGCGGAGACACTAAAAGCACCATAGTAGAACACAGACGAAGCTTCTAAGTTGATGTAATAGCCAGTAAGAAGTAGTACAACTCAGGTTTTAGGTATCGATTATTGACTTTTTTGCTGGCTTTGGTGCCTTGGACATGAGCTAGGACCTTAAGATTTTGCATGAAAGGATGACTAGCAGCCACGTTGCACGTGAGAATGTGAAAAGGTCTCATATGTAGTGAAAACCTGAGAAATCCGTCCGTTTTCGTCATTTGTTATCGAATCGACTTAAAGCCAGATCGTCACATTGGCCGCTCTTGTCTCTGAAACGGTTGTACTTATCGTCTGCAAAGCTATGTCGCGTGCTGCGGTATGCGGAGACACTAAAAACGCCATAGTAGAACACAGATGAAGCATCTAAGTTGATGTAATAGCCAGTAAGAAGTACTACAATTCAAGTTTTACGTACCGATTATTGACTTTTAGCTGGCTTTGGTGCCTTGGACATGAGCTAGTACCTTAAGATTTTGCATGAAAGGAGCACTAGCAGCCGCGTTGCAAGCAAGAATGTGAAAGGTGGTCATATGTAGCAAAAACCTGAGAAATCCGTCCGTTTTCGTCATTTGTTATCCAATCGACTTAAAGCCAGATCGTCACATTAGCCGCTCATCGCTCTGAAACGGTTGTACTTATCGTCTGCAAAGCTATGTCGCGTGCTGCGGCATGCGGAGACACTAAAAGCACCATAGTAGAACACAGATGAAGGTTCTAAGTTGATGTAATAGCCAGGAAGAAGTAGTACAATTCAAGTTTTAGGTATCGATTATTGACTTTTTACCCTTCTTTGGTGCGTTGGACATGAGCTAAGAACTTAAGATTTTTCATGAAATTAGGACTATTAGCCACGTTGCACGGGAGAATTTGAAAAGTGTTCATATGTAGGAAAAACCCTAGAAATCCGTCCGTTTCCGTCATAGGTTATCGAATCGACTTAAAGCCAGATCGTCCCATTGGCCGCTCTTCTGTCTGAAACGGTTACATTTATCGTCTGCAAAGCTATGTCGCGTGCTGCGGTATGCGGAGACACAAAAATGCACCATAGTAGAACACAGATGAAGCTCCTAAGTTGATGTTATAGCTGGTAAGAAGTAGTACAATTCAAGTTTTAGGTATCGATTATTGACTTTTTACCCTTCTTTAGTGCCTTGGACATGACCAAGGGACTTGTGATTTTGCATGAAAGGAGGACTAGCAGCCGCGTTGCATGGGAGAATGTGAAAAGTGTTCATATGTAGGAAAAACCTGAGAAATCCGTTCGTTTTCGTCATTTGTTATCGAGTCGACTTAAAGCCAGATCGTCACCTTGGCCGCTCTTCTGTCTGAAACGGTTACATTTATCGTCTGCAAAGCTATGTCGAGTGCTGCAGTATGCGGAGACACAAAAAGCACCATAGTAGAACACAGATGAATCTCCTAAGTTGATGTAATAGCTAGTAAGAAGTAGTACAATTCAAGTTTTAGGTATCGATTATTGACTTTTTACCCTTCTTTGGTGCCTTGGACATGAGCTAAGGACTTATGATTTTGCATGAAAGAAGGCTAGCAGACGCGTTGCATGGGAGAATATGAAAAGTGTTCATATGTAGTAAAAACCTGAGAAATCCGTCAGTTTTCGTCATTTGTTATCGAATCGACTTAAAGCCAGATCGTCACATTGGCCGCTCTTCTGTCTGAAATGGTTACGTTTATTGTCTGCAAAGCTATTTCGCGTGCTGCGGTATGCGGAGACACTAAAAGCACCATAGTAGAACACAGATGAAGCTTCTAAGTTGATGTAATAGCCAGTAAGAAGTAGTAAAACTCAGGTTTTAGGTATCGATTATTGACTTTTTTGTTGGCTTTGGTGCCTTGGACATGAGCTACGGCCTTACGATATTGCATGAAAGGATGACTAGCAGCCACGTTGCACGTGAGAATGTGAAAAGGTCTCATATGTAGTAAAAACCTGAGAAATCCGTCCGTTTTCGTCATTTGTTATCGAATCGACTTAAAGCCAGATCGTCACATTGGCCGCTCTTGTCTCTGAAACGGTTGTACTTATCGTCTGCAAAGCTATGTCGCGTGCTGCGGTATGCGGAGACACTAAAAACACCATAGTAGAACACAGATGAAGCATCTAAGTTGATGTAATAGCCAGTAAGAAGTACTACAATTCAAGTTTTACGTACCGATTATTGACTTTTAGCTGGCTTTGGTGCCTTGGACATGAGCTAGGAACTAAAGGTATTGCATGAAACGTGGACTAACAGCCGAGTTGCACGCAAGAATGTGAAAAGTGTTCATATGTAGCAAAAACCTGAGAAATCCGTCCGTTTTCGTCATTTGTTATCGAATCGACTTAAAGCCAGATCGTCACATTGGCCGCTCTTCTGTCTGAAACGGATACATTTATCGTCTGCAAAGCTATGTCGTTTGCTGCGGTATGCGGAGACAATAAAAGTACCATAGAAGTACACAGATGAAGCTTCTAAGTTGATGTAATAGCCAGTAATATGTCGTACAATTCAAGTTTTAGGTACCGATTATTGACTTTTTACCCTTCTTTGGCGCCTTGGACATGAGCTAGGAACTAAAGGTATTGCATGAAACGTGGACTAGCAGCCGGGTTGCACGGGAGAATGTGAAAAGTGTTCATATGTAGGAAAAACCTGAGAAATCCGTCAGTTTTCGTCATCTGTTATCGAATCGACTTAAAGCCAGATCGTCACATTGGCCGCTCTTCTGTCTGAAACGGTTACGTTTATTGTCTGCAAAGCTATGTCGCGTGCTGCGGTATGCGGAGAAACTAAAAGCTCATAGTTGAACACAGATGAAGCTTCTAAGTTGATGTAATAGCCAGTAAGAAGTAGTAGAATTCAAGTTTTAGGTATCGATTATTGACTTTTTACCCTTCTTTGGTGCCTTGGACATGAGCTAGGAACTTAAGATATTGCATGAAACGTGGACTAGCAGCCGAGTTGCACGGGAGAATGTGAAAAGTGTTCATATGTAGGAAAAACCTGAGAAATCCGTCCGTTTTCGTCATTTGTTATCGAGTCGACTTAAAGCCAGATCGTCACATTGGTCGCTCTTCTGTCTGGAACGGTTACATTTATCATCTGCAAAGCTATGTCGAGTGCTGCGGTATGCGGAGACACAAAAAGCACCATAGTAGAAAACAGATGAAGCTCCTAAGTTGATGTAATAGGTAGTAAGAAGTAGTACAATTCAAGTTTTAGGTATCGATAATTGACTTTTTACATTTCTTTGGTGCCTTGGTCATGAACTAGGATCTTAAGATTTAGCATGGAAGGAGGACTAACAGCCGCGTTGCACGGGAGAATGTGAAAAGTGTTCATATGTAGTAAAAACCTGAGAAATCCTTCCGTTTTCGTCATTTGTTATCCAATCGACTTAAAGCCAGATCGTCACATTGGCCGCCCTTGTCTCTGAAACCGTTGTACTCATCGTCTGCAAAGCTATGTCGCGTGCTGCGGTATGCGGAGACACAAAAATGCACCATAGTAGAACACAGATGAAGCTCCTAAGTTGATGTTATAGCTAGTAAGAAGTAGTACAATTCAAGTTTTAGGTATCGATTATTGACTTTTTACCCTTCTTTAGTGCCTTGGACATGAGCTAGGGACTTATGATTTTGCATGAAAGGAGGACTAGCAGCCGCGTTGCATGGGAGAATGTGAAAAGTGTTCATATGTAGGAAAAACCTGAGAAATCCGTCCGTTTTCGTCATTTGTTATCGAGCCGACTTAAAGCCAGATCGTCACCTTGGCCGCTCTTCTGTCTGAAACGGATACATTTATCGTCTGCAAAGCTATGTCGCGTGCTGCGGTATGCGGAGACACTAAAAGCACCATAGGTGAACACAGATGAAGCTTCTAAGTTGATGTAATAGCCAGTAAGAAGTAGTAGAATTCAAGTTTTAGGTATCGATTATTGACTTTTTACCCTTCTTTGGTGCCTTGGACTTGAGCTACGACCTTAAGATTTTGCATGAACGGAGCTCTAGCAGCCGCGTTGCACGGGAGAATGTGAAAAGTTTTCATATGTAGTAAAAACCTGAGAAATCCCTCCGTTTTCGTCATTTGTTATCGAATCGACTTAAAGCCAGATCGTCACATTGGCCGCTCTTCTCTCGACAACGGTTGTACTTATCGTCTGCAAAGCAATGTCGCGTGCTGTGGTTTGCGTAGACACTAAAAGTACCATAGAAGAACTCAGATGAAGCTTCTAAGATGATTTAGTAGCCAATAAGGAGTAGTACAATTGAAATTTTAGGTATCGATTATTTACTTTTTACCCTTCTTTGGTGCCTTGGACATGAGCTAGCAACTGAAGATATTGCATGAAAGGAGGACTAGCAGCCGAGTTGCACGGTAGAATGTGAAAAGTGTTCATATTTAATAAAAACCTGAGAAATCCGTCCTTTTTCGTCATTTGTTATCCAATCGACTTAAAGCCAGATCGTCACATTGGCCATCTCCTCTCTGAAACAGTAGTGCTTTTCGTCTGCAAAGCTATTTCACGAGCTGCGGTATGCGGAGACACCAAAAGCACCATAGTAGAACACAGATGAAGCTTCTAAGTTGATGTAATACCCAGTAAGAAGTAGTACAACTCAGGTTTTAGGTATCGATTATTGACTTTTTTGCTGGCTTTGGTGCCTTGGACATGACCTAGGACCTTAAGATTCTTTATGAAAGGAGGACTAGCAGCCGAGTTGCACGGGAGAATGTGAAAAGTGTTCTTATGTAGTAAAAACGTGATAAATCCGTCCGTTTTCGTAATTTGTTATCGAATCGACTTAAAGGCAGATCATCACATTGGCCATCTCCTCTCTGAAACAGTTGTACTTATCGTCTGCAAAGCTATGTCAGGAGCTGCGGTATGCGGAGACAATAAAAGCACCATAGTAGTACACAGATGAAGCTTCTAAGTTGATGTAATAGCCATTAAGAAGTAGTACATTTCAAGTTTTAATTATCGATTGTTGACTTTTTACCCTTCTTTGGTGCATTGGACATGAGCTAGGAACTTCAGATTTTGAATGGAAGGAGAGCTAGCAGCCGCGTTGCACGGGAGAATGTGGAAAGTGTTCATATGTAGTTAAAACTTGAGAAATCCGTCCGTTTTCGTCATTTGTTATCGAATCGACTTAAAGCCAGATCGTCACATTGGTCGCTGTTCTGTCTGAAACGGTTACGTTTATCGACTGCAAAGCTATGTCGCGTGCTGCGGAATGCGGAGACACTAAAAGCATTTTAGTAGAACACAGATTAAGCTTCTAAGTTGATGTAATAGCCAGTAAGAAGTACTACAATTCAAGTTTTAGTTATCGATTATTGACTTTTTACCCTTCTTTGATCCCTTGGACATGAGCTACGAATTTAAGATTTTGCATGAAAGGAGCACTAGCAGCCGCGTTGCATGTGAGAATGTGAAAAGTGTTCATATGTAGTAAAAACCTGAGAAATCCGTCCGTTTACGTCAATTGTTATCGAATCGACTTAAATCCAGATCGTCACATTGGCCGCTCTTATGTCTGAAACGGTTACGTTTATCGTCTGCAAAGCTATGTCGCGTGCTGCGGAATGCGGAGACACTAAAAGTACCATAGAAGAACACAGATGAAGCTTCTAAGATGATGTAATAGCCAGTAAGGAGTAGTACTATTGAAGTTTTAGGTATCGATTATTGACTTTTTACCCTTCTTTGGTGCATTGGACATGAGCTAGGAACTTAAGATATTGCATAAAAGGAGGACTAGCAGCCGAGTTGCACGGGAGAATGTGAAAAGTGTTCATATTTAGTAAAAACCTGAGAAATCCGTCCTTTTTCGTCATTTGTTATCGAATGGACTTAAAGCCAGATCGTCACATTTGCCGCTCTTCTGTCTGAAACGGATACATTTATCGTCTGCAAAGATATGTCGCGTGCTACGGTATGCGGAGACACTAAAAGCACTTTAGCAGAACACAGATTAAGCTCCTAAGTTGATGTAATAGCCAGTAAGAAGTACTACAATTCAAGTTTTAGTTATCGATTATTGACATTTTACCCTTCTTTGATCCTTGGACATGAGCTACGAACTTAAGATTTTGCATGAAAGGAGCACTAGCAGCCGCGTTGCACGGGAGAATGTGAAAAGTGTTCATATGTAGTAAAACCTGAGAAATCCGTCCGTTTTCGGCATTTGTTATCGAATCGACTTAAAGCCAGATCGTCACATTGGCCGCTCTTCTGTCTCAAACGGATACATTTATTGTCTGCAAAGCTATGTCGCGTGTTGTGGTTTGCGTAGACACTAAAAGTACCATAGAAGAACACAGATGAAGCTTCTAAGATGATGTAATAGCCAGTAAGGAGTAGTACAATTGAAGTTTCAGGTATCGATTATTGACTTTTTACCCTTCTTTGGTGCCTTGGACATGAGCTAGGAACTTAAGATATTGCATGAATAGAGGACTAGCAGCCGAGTTGCACGGGAGAATGTGAAAAGTGTTCATATTTAGTAAAAACCTGAGAAATCCGTCCTTTTTCGTCATTTGTTATCGAATCGACGTAAAGCCAGATCGTCACATTCGCCGCTCTTCTGTCTGAAACGGATACATTTATCGTCTGCAAAGCTATGTCGCGTGCTGCGGTATGCGGAGACACTAAAAGCACTTTAGTAGAACGCAGATTAAGCTTCTAAGTTGATGTAATAGCCAGTAAGAAGTACTAGAATTCAAGTTTTAGTTATCGATTATTGACTTTTTACCCTTCTTTGATCCCTTGGACATGAGCTACGAACTTAAGATTTTGCATGAAAGGAGCACTAGCAGCCGCGTTGCATGGGAGAATGTGAAAAGTGTTCATATGTAGTAAAAACCTGAGAAATCCGTCCATTTTGTCATTTGTTATCGAATCGACTTAAAGCCAGATCGTCACATTGGCCATCTCCTCTCTGAAACAGTTGTACTTATCTTCTGCAAAGCTATGTCACGAGCTGCGGTAGGCGGAGACAATAAAAGCACCATAGTAGTACACAGATGAAGCATCTAAGTTGATGTAATAGCCATTAAGAAGTAGTACAATTCAAGTTTTAAGTATCGATTATTGACTTTGTACCCTTCTTTGGTGCATTGGACATGAGCTAGGAACATCAGATTATGCATGGAAGGAGGACTAGCAGCCGCGTTGCACGGGAGAATGTGAAAAGTGTTCATATGTAGTAAAAACCTGAGAAATCCGTCAGTTTTCGTCATTTGTTATCGAATCGACTTAAAGCCAGATCGTCACATTGGCCGCTCTTCTCTCTGAAACGGTTGTACTTATCGTCTGCAAACCTATGTCGCGCGCAGCGGTATGCGGAGACTCTACATGCACAATAGTAAAACACAGATGAAACTTCTAAGTTGATGTAATAGCCAATAAGAAGTAGTACAATTCAAGTTCTAGGTATCGATTATTGACTTTTTACCCTTCTTTGGTGCCTTGGACATGAGCTAAGAACTTAAGATTTTGCATGAAAGGAGGACTAGCAGCCACGTTGCACGTGAGAATGTGAAAAGTGTTCATATATAGTAAAAACCTGAGAAATCCGTCAGTTTTCGTCATTTGTTATCGAATCGACTGAAAGCCAGATCGTCACATTGGCCGCTCTTCTGTCTGAAACGGTTACGTTTATTATCTGCAAAGCTATGTCGCGTGCTGCGGTATGTGGAGACACTAAAAGCACCATAGTAGAACACAGATGAAGCTTCAAAGTTGATGTAATAGCCAGTAATAAGTAGTACAACTCAGGTCTTAGGTATCGATTATTTACTTTTTTGCTGGCTTTGCTGCCTTGGACATGAGCTAGGACCTTAAGATTCTGCATGAAAGGAGTACTAGCAGCCGAGTTGCACGGGAGAATGTGAAAAGTGTTCTTATGAAGTAAAAACGTGCTAAATCCGTCCGTTTTCGTCATTTGTTATCGAATCGACTTAAAGCCAGATCGTCACATTGGCCATCTCCTCTCTGAAACAGTTGTACTTATCGTCTGCAAAGCCATGTCACGCGCTGCGGTATGCGGAGACAATAAAAGCACGATAGTAGTACACAGATGAAGCTTCAAAGTTGATGTAATAGCCAGTAAGAAGTAGTAGAATTCAAGTTTTAGGTAGCGATTATTGACTTTTTACCCTTCTTTGGTGCCTTGGACTTGAGCTAGGAACTTAAGATATTGCATGAAAGGAGGACTAGCAGCCGAGTTGCACGGGAGAATGTGAAAAGTGTTCATATTTAGTAAAAACCTGAGAAATCCGTCCTTTTTCGTCATTTGTTATCGAATCGACTTAAAGCCCGATCGTCACATTGGCCGCTCTTCTGTCTGAAGCGGATACATTTATCGTCTGCAAAGCTATGTCGCGTGCTGCGGTATGCGGAGACAGTAAAAGCACCATAGTAGAACACAGATGAACCTTCTAAATTGATGTAATAGCCAGTAAGAAGTAGTAGAATTCAAGTTTTAAGTATCGATTATTGGCTTTTTACCCTCCTTTGGTGCCTTGGACATGAGCTAGGAACTTAAGATTTTGCATGAAAGGAGGACTAGCAGCCGCGTTGCACGGGAGAATGAGAAAAGTGTTCATATGTAGTAAAAACCTAAGAAATCTGTCCGTTTCGTCATTTGTTATCGAAATGACTTAAAGCCAGATTCTCACATTGGCCGCTCTTCTGTCTGAAACGGTTACATTTATCGTCTGCAAAGCTACGTCGCGTGCTGCGGTATGCGGAGACACTAAAAGAACCATAGTAGAACACAGATGAAGCACCTGAGTCGATGTAATAGCCAGTGAGAGGTAGTACAATTCAAGTTTTAGATATGGATTATTGAATTTTTAACCTTGTTTGGTGCCTTGGACATGAGCTAGGAACTTAACATTTTGCATTAAAGGAGGACTAGCAGCTGCGTTGCACAGGCGAATGTGAAAAGTGTTCATATGTAGCAAAAACCTGAGAAATCCGTCCGTGTTCGTAATTTGTTATCGAATCGACTTAAAGCCAGATCGTCACATTGGCCGTTCTTCTCTCTGAAACGGTTGTACTTATCGTCTGCAAAGCTATGTCGCGTGCTGCGGTATGCGGGGACACTAAAAGCACCATAGTAGAACACAGATGAATCTGCTTAGTTGATTGCAATAGCCAGTAAGAAATAGTACTATTCAAGTATTAGGTATCGATTATTGACTTTTTAGCTGGCTTTGGTGCCTTGGACATTACCTAGGACTTTAAGATTCTGCATGAAAGGAGGACTAGCAGCCGAGTTGCTCGAGAGAGTGTGAAAAGTGTTCATATGTAGTAAAAACCTGAGAAATCCGTCCGTTTTCGTCATTTGTTATAGAATCGACTTAAAGCCAGATGGTCACATTAGCCGCTCTTCTGTCTGAAACGGTTCCATTTATCGTCTGCAAAGCTATGTCGCGTGCTGCGGTATGCGGAGACACTAAAAGCACCATAGTAGAACACAGATGAAGCTTCTAAGTTGATGTAATAGCCAGTAAGACGTAGTACAATTCAAGTTTCAGTTATCGATTATTGACTTTTTAGCCGGCTTTGGTGACTTGAACATTACCTAGGACTTTAAGATTCTGCATGAAAGGAGGACTAGCAGCCGAGTTGCACGAGAGAATGTGAAAAGTGTTCATATGTAGTAAAAACCTGAGAAATCCGTCCGTTTTCGTCATTTGTTATCGAAACGACTTAAGCCAGATCGTCACAATGACCGCTCTTCTCTCTGAAACAGTTGTACTTATCGTCTGCAAAGCTATGTCGCGCGCTGCGGTATGCGAAGACACTAAAAGCACCAAAGTAGAACACAGATGAAGCTTCTAAGTTGATGTAATAGCCAGTAAGAAGTAGCACAATTCTAGTTTTAGGTATCGATTATTGACTTTTTAGCTGGCTTTTTTGCCTTGGACATGGGCTAGGACCGAAAGATTCTGCTTGAAAGGAGGACTAGCAGCCGAGTTGCATGGGGGAATCTGAAAAGTGTTCATATGTAGTAAAAATCTGAGAAATCTGTCCGCTTTCGTCATTTGTTATCGAATCGACTTAAAGACAGATCGCCACATTAGCCGCTCTTCTGTCTGAAACGGTTACATTTATCATCTGCAAAGCTATGTCGCGTGCTGCGGTATGCGGAGACACTAAAAGCACCATAGTAGACCACAGATGAAGCTTCCAAGTTGATGTAATAGCCAGTAAGGTGTAGTAGAATTCAAGTTTTAGGTATCGATTATTGACTTGTTAGCTGGCTTTGGTGCCTTGGACATGAGCTAGGACCTTAAGATTCTGCATGAAAGGAGGTTTAGCAGCCGAGTTGCATGGGAGAATGTGAAAAGAGTCCATATGTAGTAAAAACCTGAGAAATACGTCCGTTTTCGTCATTTGTTATGGAATCGACTTAAAGCCAGATCGACACATTGGCCGCTCTTCTCTCTATAAAGGTTGTAATTATCGTCTGCAAAGCTACGTCGCGTGCTGCGGCATGCGGAGACACTAAAAGCACCATAGTAGAAGACAGATGAAGCTTCTAAGTTGATATAATAGCCAGTAAGAAGTAGTACAATTCAAGTTTTAAGTATCGATTATTGGATTTGTACCCTTCATTGGTGCCTTCGACATGAGCTAGGAACTTAAGATTTTGCATGAAATGAGGACTAGCCGCCGCGTTGCACGGGAGAATGTGAAAAGTGTTCATATGTAGTAAAAACCTAAGAAATCCGTCCGTTTCGTCATTTGTTATCGAAATGACTTAAAGCCAGATTATCACATTGGCCGCTCTTCTGTCTGAAACGGTTACATTTATCGTCTGCAAAGCTATGTCGCGTGCTGCGGTATGCGGAGACACTAAAAGAACCATAGTAGAACACAGATGAAGCTCCTGAGTCGATGTAATAGCCAGTGAGAGGTAGTACAATTCAAGTTTTAAATATGGATTATTGACTTTTTACCCTTGTTTGGTGCCTTGGACATGAGCTAGGAACTTAACATTTTGCATGAAAGGAGGACTAGCGGCTGCGTTGCACAGGCAAATGTGAATAGTGTTCATATGTAGTAAAAACCTGAGAAATCCGTCCGTGTTCGTCATTTGTTATCGAATCGACTTAAAGCCAGATCGTCACATTGGCCGTTCTTCTCTCTGAAACGGTTGTACTTATCGTCTGCAAAGCTATGTCGCGTGCTGCGGTATGCGGGGACACTAAAAGCACCATAGTAGAACGCAGATGAATCTGCTTAGTTGATTGCAATAGCCAGTAAGAAATAGTACTATTCAAGTATTAGGTATCGATTATTGACTTTTTAGCTGGCTTTGGTGCCTTGGACATTACCTAGGACTTTAAGATTCTGCATGAAAGGAGGACTAGCAGCCGAGTTGCACGAGAGAATGTGAAAAGTGTTCATATGTAGTAAAAACCTGAGAAATCCGTCAGTTTTCGTCATTTGTTATCGAATCGACTTAAAGCCAGATCATCACATTGGCCGCTATTCTGTCTGAAACGGTTACATTTATCGTCTGCAAAGCTATGTCGCGTGCTGCGGTATGCGGAGACACTAGAAGCACCATAGTAGACCACAGATGACGCTTCTAGGTTGTTGTAATATCCAGTAAGAAGTAGTACAATTCAAGTTTTAGGTATCGATTATTGACTTTTTAGCTGGCTTTGGTGCCTTGGACACGAGCTAAGACTTTAAGATTCTGCATGAAAGGAGGACTAGCAGCCGAGTTGCACGGGAGAATGTGAAAAGTGTTCATGTGTAGTAAAAACCTGAGAAATCCGACCGTTTTAGTCATTTGTTATCGAATCGACTTAAAGCCAGATCGTCACATTGGCCGCTATTCTGTCTGAAACGGTTACATTTATCGTCTGCAAAGCTATGTCGCGTGCTGCGGTATGCGGAGACACTAAAAGCACCATAGTATACCACAGATGAAGATTCTAAGTTGATGTAATAGCCAGTAAGATGTAGTAGAATTCAAGTTTTAGGTATCGATTATTGACTTGTTAGCTGGCTTTGGTGCCTTGGACATGAGCTAGGACCTTAAGATTCTGCATAAAAGGAAAATTAGCAGCCGAGTTGCATGGGAGAATGTGAAAAGTGTTCATATGTAGTAAAAACTTGAGAAATCCGTCAGTTTTCGTCATTTGTTATCGAATCGACTTAAAGCCAGATCGTCACATTGGCCGCTCTTCTGTCTGAAACGATTACATTTATCGTCTGCAAAGCTAAGTCGCGTGCTGCGGTATGCGGAGACACTAAAAGCACCATAGTAGAACACAGATGACGCTTCTAAGTTGATGTAATAGCTAGTAAGAAGTGGTACAATTCAAGTTTTAGGTATCGATTACTGACCTTTTACCCTTCTTTGGTGCCCTGGACAAGAGCTAGGATCTTAAGATTTTGCATGAAAGGAGGACTAGCAGCCGCGTGGCACGGCAGAATGTGAAAAGAGTTCATATGTAGTAAAAACCTGAGAAATACGTCCGTTTTCGTCATTTGTTATGGAATCGACTTAAAGCCAGATCGACACATTGGCCGCTCTTCTCTCTATAAAGGTTGTAATTATCGTCTGCAAAGCTACGTCGCGTGCTGCGGCATGCGGAGACACTAAAAGCACCATAGTAGAAGACAGATGAAGCTTCTAAGTTGATATAATAGCCAGTAAGAAGTAGTACAATTCAAGTTTTAAGTATCGATTATTGGATTTGTACCCTTCTTTGGTGCCTTGGACATGAGCTAGGAACTTAAGATTTTGCATGAAATGAGGACTAGCCGCCGCGTTGCACGGGAGAATGTGAAAAGTGTTCATATGTAGTAAAAACCTAAGAAATCCGTCCGTTTCGTCATTTGTTATCGAAATGACTTAAAGCCAGATTGTCACATTGGCCGCTCTTCTGTCTGAAACGGTTACATTTATCGTCTGCAAAGCTATGTCGCGTGCTGCGGTATGTGGAGACACTAAAAGAACCATAGTAGAACACAGATGAAGCTCCTGAGTCGATGTAATAGCCAGTGAGAGGTAGTACAATTCAAGTTTTCAATATGGATTATTGACTTTTTACCCTTGTTTGGTGCCTTGGACATGAGCTAGGAACTTAACATTTTGCATGAAAGGAGGACTTGCGGCTGCGTTGCACAGGCGAATGTGAATAGTGTTCATATGTAGTAAAAACCTGAGAAATCCGTCCGTGTTCGTCATTTGTTATAGAATCGACTTAAAGCCAGATCGTAACATTGGCCGCTCTTCTCTCTGAAACGGTTGTACTTATCGTCTGCAAAGCTATGTCGCGTGCTGCGGTGTGCGGGGACACTAAAAGCACCATAGTAGAACACAGATGAATCTTCTTAGTTGATGCAATAGCCAGTAAGAAGTAGTACTATTCAAGTATTGGGTATCGATTATTGACTTTTTAGCTGGCTTTGGTGCCTTGGACATGACCTAGGACCTTAAGATTCTGCATGAAAGGAGGACTAGCAGCCGAGTTGCACGAGAGAATGTGAAAAGTGTTCATATGTAGTAAAAACCTGAGAAATCCGTCCGTTTTCGTCATTTGTTATTGAACCGACTTAAAGCCAGATGGTCACATTAGCCGCTCTTCTGTCTGAAACGGTTACATTTATCGTCTGCAAAGCTATGTCGCGTGCTGCGGTATGCGGAGACACTAAAAGCACCATAGTAGAACACAGATGAAGCTTCTAAGTTGATGTAATAGCCAGTAAGAAGTAGTAGAATTCAAGTCTTAGGTATCGATTATTGACGTTTTAGCTGGCTTTGGTGCCTTGGGCATGAGCTAGGACATTAAGATTCTGCATGAAAGGAGGATTAGCAGCCGCGTTGCACGGGAGAATGTGAAAAGTGTTCATATGTAGTAAAAACTTGAGAAATCCATCCGTTTTCGTCATTTGTTATCGAATCGACTTAAAGCCAGATGGTCACATAAGCCGCTCTTCTGTCTGAAACGGTTCCATTTATCGTCTGCAAAGCTATGTCGCGTGCTGCGGTATGCGGAGACACTAAAAGCACCATAGTAGAACACAGATGAAGCTTCTAAGTTGATGTAATAGCCAGTAAGACGTAGTACAATTCAAGTTTCAGTTATCGATTATTGACTTTTTAGCCGGCTTTGGTGACTTGAACATTACCTAGGACTTTAAGATTCTGCATGAAAGGAGGACTAGCAGCCGAGTTGCACGAGAGAATGTGAAAAGTGTTCATATGTAGTAAAAACCTGAGAAATCCGTCCGTTTTCGTCATTTGTTATCGAAACGACTTAAGCCAGATCGTCACAATGACCGCTCTTCTCTCTGAAACAGTTGTACTTATCGTCTGCAAAGCTATGTCGCGCGCTGCGGTATGCGAAGACACTAAAAGCACCAAAGTAGAACACAGATGAAGCTTCTAAGTTGATGTAATAGCCAGTAAGAAGTAGCACAATTCTAGTTTTATGTATCGATTATTGACTTTTTAGCTGGCTTTTTTGCCTTGGACATGGGCTAGGACCGAAAGATTCTGCTTGAAAGGAGGACTAGCAGCCGAGTTGCGTGGGGGAATCTGAAAAGTGTTCATATGTAGTAAAAATCTGAGAAATCTGTCCGCTTTCGTCATTTGTTATCGAATCGACTTAAAGACAGATCGCCACATTAGCCGCTCTTCTGTCTGAAACGGTTACATTTATCATCTGCAAAGCTATGTCGCGTGCTGCGGTATGCGGAGACACTAAAAGCACCATAGTAGACCACAGATGAAGCTTCCAAGTTGATGTAATAGCCAGTAAGGTGTAGTAGAATTCAAGTTTTAGGTATCGATTATTGACTTGTCAGCTGGCTTTGGTGCCTTGGACATGAGCTAGGACCTTAAGATTCTGCATGAAAGGAGGTTTAGCAGCCGAGTTGCATGGGAAAATGTGAAAAGTGTTCATATGTAGTAAAAACTTGAGAAATCCGTCAGTTTTCGTCATTTGTTATCGAATCGACTTAAAGCCAGATCGTCACATTGGCCGCTCTTCTGTCTGAAACGATTACATTTATCGTCTGCAAAGCTATGTCGCGTGCTGCGGCATGCGGAGACACTAAAAGCACCATAGTAGAAGACAGATGAAGCTTCTAAGTTGATATAATAGCCAGTAAGAAGTAGTACAATTCAAGTTTTAAGTATCGATTATTGGATTTGTACCCTTCTTTGGTGCCTTCGACATGAGCTAGGAACTTAAGATTTTGCATGAAATGAGGACTAGCCGCCGCGTTGCACGGGAGAATGTGAAAAGTGTTCATATGTAGTAAAAACATAAGAAATCCGTCCGTTTCGTCATTTGTTATCGAAATGACTTAAAGCCAGATTGTCACATTGGCCGCTCTTCTGTCTGAAACGGTTACATTTATCGTCTGCAAAGCTATGTCGCGTGCTGCGGTATGCGGAGACACTAAAAGAACCATAGTAGAACACAGATGAAGCTCCTGAGTCGATGTAATAGCCAGTGAGAGGTAGTACAATTCAAGTTTTAAATATGGATTATTGACTTTTTACCCTTGTTTGGTGCCTTGGACATGAGCTAGGAACTTAACATTTTGCATGAAAGGAGGACTAGCGGCTGCGTTGCACAGGCGAATGTGAATAGTGTTCATATGTAGTAAAAACCTGAGAAATCCGTCCGTGTTCGTCATTTGTTATCGAATCGACTTAAAGCCAGATCGTCACATTGGCCGTTCTTCTCTCTGAAACGGTTGTACTTATCGTCTGCAAAGCTATGTCGCGTGCTGCGGTATGCGGGGACACTAAAAGCACCATAGTAGAACGCAGATGAATCTGCTTAGTTGATTGCAATAGCCAGTAAGAAATAGTACTATTCAAGTATTAGGTATCGATTATTGACTTTTTAGCTGGCTTTGGTGCCTTGGACATTACCTAGGACTTTAAGATTCTGCATGAAAGGAGGACTAGCAGCCGAGTTGCACGAGAGAATGTGAAAAGTGTTCATATGTAGTAAAAACCTGAGAAATCCGTCAGTTTTCGTCATTTGTTATCGAATCGACTTAAAGCCAGATCATCACATTGGCCGCTATTCTGTCTGAAACAGTTACATTTATCGTCTGCAAAGCTATGTCGCGTGCTGCGGTATGCGGAGACACTAGAAGCACCATAGTAGACCACAGATGACGCTTCTAGGTTGTTGTAATATCCAGTAAGAAGTAGTACAATTCAAGTTTTAGGTATCGATTATTGCCTTTTTAGCTGGCTTTGGTGCCTTGGACACGAGCTAAGACTTTAAGATTCTGCATGAAAGGAGGACTAGCAGCCGAGTTGCACGGGAGAATGTGAAAAGTGTTCATGTGTAGTAAAAACCTGAGAAATCCGACCGTTTTAGTCATTTGTTATCGAATCGACTTAAAGCCAGATCGTCACATTGGCCGCTTTCTGTCTGAAACGGTTACATTTATCGTCTGCAAAGCTATGTCGCGTGCTGCGGTATGCGGAGACACTAAAAGCACCATAGTATACCACAGATGAAGATTCTAAGTTGATGTAATAGCCAGTAAGATGTAGTAGAATTCAAGTTTTAGGTATCGATTATTGACCTGTTAGCTGGCTTTGGTGCCTTGGACATGAGCTAGGACCTTAAGATTCTGCATGAAAGGAAAATTAGCAGCCGAGTTGCATGGGAGAATGTGAAAAGTGTTCATATGTAGTAAAAACTTGAGAAATCCGTCAGTTTTCGTCATTTGTTATCGAATCGACTTAAAGCCAGATCGTCACATTGGCCGCTCTTCTGTCTGAAACGATTACATTTATCGTCTGCAAAGCTAAGTCGCGTGCTGCGGTATGCGGAGACACTAAAAGCACCATAGTAGAACACAGATGACGCTTCTAAGTTGATGTAATAGCTAGTAAGAAGTGGTACAATTCAAGTTTTAGGTATCGATTACTGACCTTTTACCCTTCTTTGGTGCCTTGGACAAGAGCTAGGATCTTAAGATTTTGCATGAAAGGAGGACTAGCAGCCGCGTGGCACGGGAGAATGTGAAAAGAGTTCATATGTAGTAAAAACCTGAGAAATACGTCCGTTTTCGTCATTTGTTATGGAATCGACTTAAAGCCAGATCGACACATTGGCCGCTCTTCTCTCTATAAAGGTTGTAATTATCGTCTGCAAAGCTACGTCGCGTGCTGCGGCATGCGGAGACACTAAAAGCACCATAGTAGAAGACAGATGAAGCTTCTAAGTTGATATAATAGCCAGTAAGAAGTAGTACAATTCAAGTTTTAAGTATCGATTATTGGATTTGTACCCTTCTTTGGTGCCTTGGACATGAGCTAGGAACTTAAGATTTTGCATGAAATGAGGACTAGCCGCCGCGTTGCACGGGAGAATGTGAAAAGTGTTCATATGTAGTAAAAACCTAAGAAATCTGTCCGTTTCGTCATTTGTTATCGAAATGACTTAAAGCCAGATTGTCACATTGGCCGCTCTTCTGTCTGAAACGGTTACATTTATCGTCTGCAAAGCTATGTCGCGTGCTGCGGTATGTGGAGACACTAAAAGAACCATAGTAGAACACAGATGAAGCTCCTGAGTCGATGTAATAGCCAGTGAGAGGTAGTACAATTCAAGTTTTAAATATGGATTATTGACTTTTTACCCTTGTTTGGTGCCTTGGACATGAGCTAGGAACTTAACATTTTGCATGAAAGGAGGACTAGCGGCTGCGTTGCACAGGCGAATGTGAATAGTGTTCATATGTAGTAAAAACCTGAGAAATCCGTCCGTGTTCGTCATTTGTTATAGAATCGACTTAAAGCCAGATCGTAACATTGGCCGCTCTTCTCTCTGAAACGGTTGTACTTATCGTCTGCAAAGCTATGTCGCGTGCTGCGGTGTGCGGGGACACTAAAAGCACCATAGTAGAACACAGATGAATCTTCTTAGTTGATGCAATAGCCAGTAAGAAGTAGTACTATTCAAGTATTGGGTATCGATTATTGACTTTTTAGCTGGCTTTGGTGCCTTGGACATGACCTAGGACCTTAAGATTCTGCATGAAAGGAGGACTAGCAGCCGAGTTGCACGAGAGAATGTGAAAAGTGTTCATATGTAGTAAAAACCTGAGAAATCCGTCCGTTTTCGTCATTTGTTATTGAACCGACTTAAAGCCAGATGGTCACATTAGCCGCTCTTCTGTCTGAAACGGTTACATTTATCGTCTGCAAAGCTATGTCGCGTGCTGCGGTATGCGGAGACACTAAAAGCACCATAGTAGAACACAGATGAAGCTTCTAAGTTGATGTAATAGCCAGTAAGAAGTAGTAGAATTCAAGTCTTAGGTATCGATTATTGACGTTTTAGCTGGCTTTGGTGCCTTGGGCATGAGCTAGGACATTAAGATTCTGCATGAAAGGAGGATTAGCAGCCGCGTTGCACGGGAGAATGTGAAAAGTGTTCATATGTAGTAAAAACTTGAGAAATCCATCCGTTTTCGTCATTTGTTATCGAATCGACTTAAAGCCAGATCGTCACATTGGCCGCTCTTCTGTCTGAAACGATTACATTTATCGTCTGCAAAGCTATGTCGCGTGCTGCGGTATGCGGAGACACTAAAAGCACCATAGTAGACCACAGATGAAGCTTCTAAGTTGATGTAATAGGCAGTAAGAAGTAGTACAATTCAAGATTTAGTTATCGATTATTGACTTTTTAGCTGGCTTTGGTGCCTTGGACATTACCTAGGACTTTAAGATTCTGCATGAAAGGAGGACTAGCAGCCGAGTTGCACGAGAGAATGTGAAAAGTGTTCATATGTAGTAAAAACCTGAGAAATCCGTCCGTTTTCGTCATTTGTTATCGAAACGACTTAAGCCAGATCGTCACAATGACCGCTCTTCTCTCTGAAACAGTTGTACTTATCGACTGCAAAGCTATGTCGCGCGCTGCGGTATGCGAAGACACTAAAAGCACCAAAGTAGAACACAGATGAAGCTTCTAAGTTGATGTAATAGCCAGTAAGAAGTAGCACAATTCTAGTTTTAGGTATCGATTATTGACTTTTTAGCTGGCTTTGGTGCCTTGGACATGAGCTAGGACCGAAAGATTCTGATTGAAAGGAGGACTAGCAGCCGAGTTGCATGGGAGAATGTGAAAAGTGTTCATATGTAGTAAAAACCTGAGAAATCTGTCCGCTTTCGTCATTTGTTATCGAATCGACTTAAAGACAGATCGCCACATTAGCCGCTCTTCTGTCTGAAACGGTTACATTTATCATCTGCAAAGCTATGTCGCGTGCTGCGGTATGCGGAGACACTAAAAGCACCATAGTAGACCACAGATGAAGCTTCTAAGTTGATGTAATAGCTAGTAAGAAGTAGTACAATTCAAGTTTTAGGTATCGATTACTGACCTTTTACCCTTCTTTGGTGCCTTGGACATGAGCTAGGAACTTAACATTTTGCATGAAAGGAGGACTAGCGGCTGCGTTGCACAGGCGAATGTGAATAGTGTTCATATGTAGTAAAAACCTGAGAAATCCGTCCGTGTTCGTCATTTGTTATCGAATCGACTTAAAGATAGATCGTCACATTGGCCGCTCTTCTCTCTGAAACGGTTGTACTTATCGTCTGCAAAGCTATGTCGCGTGCTGCGGTGTGCGGGGACACTAGAAGCACCATAGTAGAACACAGATGAATCTTCTTAGTTGATGCAATTGCCAGTAAGAAGTAGTACTATTCAAGTATTGGGTATCGATTATTGACTTTTTAGCTGGCTTTGGTGCCTTGGACATTACCTAGGACCTTAAGATTCTGCATGAGAGGAGGACTAGCAGCCGAGTTGCACGAGAGAATGTGAAAAGTGTTCATATGTAGTAAAAACCTGAGTAATCCGTCCGTTTTCGTCATTTGTTATTGAACCGACTTAAAGCCAGATGGTCACATTAGCCGCTCTTCTGTCTGAAACGGTTACATTTATCGTCTGCAAAGCTATGTCGCGTGCTGCGGTATGCGGAGACACTAAAAGCACCATAGTAGAACACAGATGAAGCTTCTAAGTTGATGTAATAGCCAGTAAGAAGTAGTAGAATTCAAGTTTTAGGTATCGATTATTGACGTTTTAGCTGGCTTTGGTGCCTTGGACATGAGCTAGGACATTAAGATTCTGCATGAAAGGAGGACTAGCAGCCGCGTTGCACGGGAGAATGTGAAAAGTGTTCATATGTAGTAAAAATTTGAGATATCCATCCGTTTTCGTCATTTGTTATCGAATCAACTTAAAGCCAGATCGTCACATTGACCGCTCTTCTGTCTGAAACGATTACATTTATCGTCTGCAAAGCTATGTCGCGTGCTGCGGTATGCGGAGACACTAAAAGCACCATAGTAGACCACAGATGAAGCTTCTAAGTTGATGTAATAGCCTGTAAGAAGTAGTACAATTCAAGTTTTAGTTATCGATTATTGACTTTTTAGCTGGCTTTGGTGCCTTGGACATTACCTAGGACTTTAAGATTCTACATGAAAGGAGGACTAGCAGCCGAGTTGCACGAGAGAATGTGAAAAGTTTTCATATGTAGTAAAAACCTGAGAAATCCGTCCGTTTTCGTCATTTGTTATCGAAACGACTTAAGCCAGATCGTCACAATGACCGCTCTTCTCTCTGAAACAGTTGTACTTATCGTCTGCAAAGCTATGTCGCGCGCTGCGGTATGCAAAGACACTAAAAGCACCAAAGTAGAACACAGATGAAGCTTCTAAGTTGATGTAATAGCCAGTAAGAAGTAGCACAATTCTAGTTTTAGGTATCGATTATTGACTTTTTAGCTGGCATTGGTGCCTTGGACATGAGCTAGGACCGAAAGATTCTGCTTGAAAGGAGGACTAGCAGCCGAGTTGCATGGGAGAATGTGAAAAGTGTTCATATGTAGTAAAAACCTGAGAAATCTGTCCGCTTTCGTCATTTGTTATCGAATCGACTTAAAGACAGATCGTCACATTAGCCGCTCTTCTGTCTGAAACGGTTACATTTATCATCTGCAAAGCTATGTCGCGTGCTGCGGTATGCGGAGACACTAAAAGCACCATAGTAGACCACAGATGAAGCTTCTAAGTTGATGTAATACCTAGTAAGAAGTAGTACAATTCAAGTTTTAGGTATCGATTACTGACCTTTTACCCTTCTTTGGTGCCTTGGACAAGAGCTAGGATCTTAAGATTTTGCATGAAAGGAGGACTAGCAGCCGCGTGGCACGGGAGAATGTGAAAAGAGTTCATATGTAGTAAAAACCTGAGCAATACGTCCGTTTTCGTCATTTGTTATGGAGTCGACTTAAAGCCAGATCGACACATTTGCCGCTCTTCTCTCTATAAAGGTTGTAATTATCGTCTGCAAAGCTACGTCGCGTGCTGCGGCATGCGGAGACACTAAAAGCACCATGGTAGAACACAGATGAAGCTTCTAAGTTGATATAATAGCCAGTAAGAAGTAGTACAATTCAAGTTTTATGTATCGATTATCGGCTTTGTACCCTTCTTTGGTGCCTTGGACATGAGCTAGGAACTTAAGATTTTGCATGAAAGGAGGACTAGCCGCCGCGTTGCACGGGAGAATGTGAAAAGTGTTCATATGTAGTAAAAACCTAAGAAATCCGTCCGTTTCGTCATTTGTTATCGAAATGACTTAAAGCCAGATTGTCACATTGGCCGCTCTTCTGTCTGAAACTTTTACATTTATCGTCTGCAAAGCTATGTCGCGTGCTGCGGTATGCGGAGACACTAAAAGCACCATGGTAGAACACAGATGACGCTTCTAAGTTAATGTAATAGCCAGTAAGAAGTAGTACAATTTAAGTTTTAGGTATCGATTATTGACTTTTTACCCTTCTTTGCTGCCTTGGACATGAGCTAGGAACTTCAGATTTTGCATGAAAGGAGGACTAGCAGCCGCGTTGCACGAGAGATTGTAAAAAGTGTTCAAATGTAGTAAAAACCTGAGAAATCCGTCCGTTTTCGTCATTTGTTATCGAATCGGCTTAAAGCCAGATCTACACATTGGCCGCCCTTCTCTCTGAAACGGTTGTACTTATCGTCTGCAAACCTATGTCGCGTGTTGCGGTATGCGCAGACACTGACCGCACCATAGTAGAACTCAGATGAAGCTTCTAAGTTGATGTAATAGCCAGTAAGAAGTAGTTCAAATCAAGTTTTAGGTATCGATTATTGACTTGTTAGCTGGCTTTGGTGCCTTGGACATGAGCTAGGACCTTAAGATTCTGCATGAAAGGAGGATTAGCAGCCGAGTTGCATGGGAGAATGTGAAAAGTGTTCATATGTAGTAAAAACTTGAGAAATCCGTCAGTTTTCGTCATTTGTTATCGAATCGACTTAAAGCCAGATCATCACATTGGCCGCTATTCTGTCTGAAACGGTTACATTTATCGTCTGCAAAGCTATGTCGCGTGCTGCGGTATGCGGAGACACTAGAAGCATCATAGTAGACCACAGATGACGCTTCTAGGTTGTTGTAATATCCAGTAAGAAGCAGTAAAATTCAAGTTTTAGGTATCGATTATAGCCTTTTTAGCTGGCTTTGGTGCCTTGGACACGAGCTAGGACTTTAAGATTCAGCACGGAAGGAGGACTCGTAGCCGAGTTGCACGGGAGAATGTGAAAAGTGTTCATATGTAGTAAAAACCTGAGAAATCCGTCCGTTTTCGTCATTTGTTATCCAATCGGCTTCAAGCCAGATTGTCACATTGGCCGCCCTTCTCTCTGAAACGGTTGTACTTATCGTCTGCAAACCTATGTCGCGTGTTGCGGTATGCGCAGACACTGACCGCACCATAGTAGATCTCAGATGAAGCTTCTAAGTTGATGTAATAGCCAGTAAGAAGTAGTTCAAATCAAGTTTTAGGTATCGATTATAAACTTTTTACCCTTCTTCGGTGCCTTGGAAATGAGCTAGGAACTTAAGATTTTGCATGAAAGGAGTACTAGCAGTCGCGTTGCACGGGAGAATGTGAAAAGTGTTCATATGTAGTAAAATCCTAAGAAATTCGACCGTTTCGTCATTTGTTATCGTATCGCCTTAAAGCCAGATCGTCACATTGGCCGCTCTTCTGTCTGAAACGATTACATTTATCGTCTGCAAAGCTATGTCGCGTGCTGCGGTATGCCGAGACACTAAAAGCACCATAGTAGAAAACAGATGAAGCTTCTAAGATGATGCAATAGCCAATAAGAAGTAGCACTATTCAAGTTTTAATTATCGATTATTGACTTTTTACCCTTCTTTGGTGCCTTGGACATGAGCTAGGAACTTAAGATTTTGCATGAAAGGAGGACTAACAGCCGCGTTGCACGCGAGATTGTGAAAAGTGTTCATATGTAGTAAAAACCTGAGAAATCCGTCCGTTTTCGTCATTTGTTATCCAATCGGCTTCAAGCCAGATTGTCACATTGGCCGCCCTTCTCTCTGAAACGGTTGCATTTATCGTCTGCAAAGCTATGTCGCGTGATGCGGTGCGCGGAGACACTAAAAGCACCATAGTAGAACACAGATGAAACTTCTAAGTTGATGTAATAGCCAGTAAGAAGTAGTACAATTCAAGTTTTAAGTATCGATTATTGGCTTTGTACCCTTCTTTGGTGCCTTGGACATGAGCTAGGAACTTAAGATTTTGCATGAAAGGAGGACTAGCCGCCGCGTTGCACGGAAGAATGTGAAAAGTGTTCATATGTAGTAAAAACCTAAGAAATCCGTCCGTTTCGTCATTTGTTATCGAAATGACTTAAAGATAGATTGTCACATTGGCCGCTCTTCTGTCTGAAACGGTTACATTTATCGTCTGCAAAGCTATGTCGCGTGCTGCGGTATGCGGAGACACTAAAAGAACCATAGTAGAACACAGATGAAGCTCGTGAGTCGATGTAATAGCCAGTGAGAGGTAGTACAATTCAAGTTTTAGATATGGATTATTGACTTTTTACCCTTGTATGGTGCCTTGGACATGAGCTAGGAACTTAACATTTTGCATGAAAGGAGGACTAGCGGCTGCGTTGCACAGGCGAATGTGAAAAGTGTTCATATGTAGTAAAAACCTGAGAAATCCGTCCGTGTTCGTCATTTGTTATCGAATCGACTTAAAGCCAGATCGTCACATTGGCCGCTCTTCTCTCTGAAACGGTTGTACTTATCGTCTGCAAAGCTATGTCGCGTGCTGCGGTGTGCGGGGACACTAGAAGCACCATAGTAGAACACAGATGAATCTTCTTAGTTGATGCAATTGCCAGTAAGAAGTAGTACTATTCAAGTATTGGGTATCGATTATTGACTTTTTAGCTGGCTTTGGTGCCTTGGACATTACCTAGGACCTTAAGATTCTGCATTAGAGGAGGACTAGCAGCCGAGTTGCACGAGAGAATGTGAAAAGTGTTCATATGTAGTAAAAACCTGAGTAATCCGTCCGTTTTCGTCATTTGTTATTGAACCGACTTAAAGCCAGATGGTCACATTAGCCGCTCTTCTGTCTGAAACGGTTACATTTATCGTCTGCAAAGCTATGTCGCGTGCTGCGGTATGCGGAGACACTAAAAGCACCATAGTAGAACACAGATGAAGCTTCTAAGTTGATGTAATAGCCAGTAAGAAGTAGTAGAATTCAAGTTTTAGGTATCGATTATTGACGTTTTAGCTGGCTTTGGTGCCTTGGACATGAGCTAGGACATTAAGATTCTGCATGAAAGGATGATTAGCAGCCGCGTTGCACGGGAGAATGTGAAAAGTGTTCATATGTAGTAAAAATTTGAGATATCCATCCGTTTTCGTCATTTGTTATCGAATCAACTTAAAGCCAGATCGTCACATTGGCCGCTCTTCTGTCTGAAACGATTACATTTATCGTCTGCAAAGCTATGTCGCGTGCTGCGGTATGCGGAGACACTAAAAGCACCATAGTAGACCACAGATGAAGCTTCTAAGTTGATGTAATAGCCTGTAAGAAGTAGTACAATTCAAGTTTTAGTTATCGATTATTGACTTTTTAGCTGGCTTTGGTGCCTTGGACATTACCTAGGACTTTAAGATTCTGCATGAAAGGAGGACTAGCAGCCGAGTTGCACGAGAGAATGTGAAAAGTGTTCATATGTAGTAAAAACCTGAGAAATCCGTCCGTTTTCGTCATTTGTTATCGAAACGACTTAAGCCAGATCGTCACAATGACCGCTCTTCTCTCTGAAACAGTTGTACTTATCGTCTGCAAAGCTATGTCGCTCGCTGCGGTATGCAAAGACACTAAAAGCACCAAAGTAGAACACAGATGAAGCTTCTAAGTTGATGTAATAGCCAGTAAGGAGTAGCACAATTCTAGTTTTAGGTATCGATTATTGACTTTTTAGCTGGCTTTGGTGCCTTGGACATGAGCTAGGACCGAAAGATTCTGCTTGAAAGGAGGACTAGCAGCCGAGTTGCACCAGAGAATGTGAAAAGTGTTCATATGTAGTAAAAACCTGTGAAATCTGTCCGCTTTCGTCATTTGTTATCGAATCGACTTAAAGACAGATCGTCACATTAGCCGCTCTTCTGTCTGAAACGGTTACATTTATCATCTGCAAAGCTATGTCGCGTGCTGCGGTATGCGGAGACACTAAAAGCACCATAGTAGACCACAGATGAAGCTTCTAAGTTGATGTAATAGCTAGTAAGAAGTAGTACAATTCAAGTTTTAGGTATCGATTACTGACCTTTTACCCTTCTTTGGTGCCTTGGACAAGAGCTAGGATCTTAAGATTTTGCATGAAAGGAGGACTAGCAGCCGCGTGGCACGGGAGAATGTGAAAAGAGTTCATATGTAGTAAAAACCTGAGCAATACGTCCGTTTTCGTCATTTGTTATGGAATCGACTTAAAGCCAGATCGACACATTTGCCGCTCTTCTCTCTATAAAGGTTGTAATTATCGTCTGCAAAGCTACGTCGCGTGCTGCGGCATGCGGAGACACTAAAAGCACCATAGTAGAACACAGATGAAGCTTCTAAGTTGATATAATAGCCAGTAAGAAGTAGTACAATTCAAGTTTTATGTATCGATTATCGGCTTTGTACCCTTCTTTGGTGCCTTGGACATGAGCTAGGAACTTAAGATTTTGCATGAAAGGAGGACTAGCCGCCGCGTTGCACGGGAGAATGTGAAAAGTGTTCATATGTAGTAAAAACCTAAGAAATCCGTCCGTTTCGTCATTTGTTATCGAAATGACTTAAAGCCAGATTGTCACATTGGCCGCTCTTCTGTCTGAAACTTTTACATTTATCGTCTGCAAAGCTATGTCGCGTGCTGCGGTATGCGGAGACACTAAAAGCACCATAGTAGAACACAGATGACGCTTCTAAGTTAATGTAATAGCCAGTAAGAAGTAGTACAATTTAAGTTTTAGGTATCGATTATTGACTTTTTACCCTTCTTTGCTGCCTTGGACATGAGCTAGGAACTTCAGATTTTGCATGAAAGGAGGACTAGCAGCCGCGTTGCACGAGAGATTGTGAAAAGTGTTCATATGTAGTAAAAACCTGAGAAATCCGTCCGTTTTCGTCATCTGTTATCGAATCGGCTTAAAGCCAGATCTACACATTGGCCGCCCTTCTCTCTGAAACGGTTGTACTTATCGTCTGCAAACCTATGTCGCGTGTTGCGGTATGCGCAGACACTGACCGCACCATAGTAGAACTCAGATGAAGCTTCTAAGTTGATGTAATAGCCAGTAAGAAGTAGTTCAAATCAAGTTTTAGGTATCGATTATTGACTTGTTAGCTGGCTTTGGTGCCTTGGACATGAGCTAGGACTTTAAGATTCTGCATGAAAGGAGGATTAGCAGCCGAGTTGCATGGGAGATTGTGAAAAGTGTTCATATGTAGTAAAAACCTAAGAAATTCGTCCGTTTCGTCATTTGTTATCGAATCGCCTTAAAGCCAGATCGTCACATTGGCCGCTCTTCTGTCTGAAACGATTACATTTATCGTCTGCAAAGCTATGTCGCGTGCTGCGGTATGCGGAGACACTAAAAGCACCATAGTAGACCACAGATGAAGCTTCTAAGTTGATGTAATAGCCTGTAAGAAGTAGTACAATTCAAGTTTTAGTTATCGATTATTGACTTTTTAGCTGGCTTTGGTGCCTTGGACATTACCTAGGACTTTAAGATTCTGCATGAAAGGAGGACTAGCAGCCGAGTTGCACGAGAGAATGTGAAAAGTGTTCATATGTAGTAAAAACCTGAGAAATCCGTCCGTTTTCGTCATTTGTTATCGAAACGACTTAAGCCAGATCGTCACAATGACCGCTCTTCTCTCTGAAACGGTTGTACTTTTCGTCTGCAAAGCTATGTCGCGTGCTGCGGTGTGCGGGGACACTAGAAGCACCATAGTAGAACACAGATGAATCTTCTTAGTTGATGCAATTGCCAGTAAGAAGTAGTACTATTCAAGTATTGGGTATCGATTATTGACTTTTTAGCTGGCTTTGGTGCCTTGGACATTACCTAGGACCTTAAGATTCTGCATGAGAGGAGGACTAGCAGCCGAGTTGCACGAGAGAATGTGAAAAGTGTTCATATGTAGTAAAAACCTGAGTAATCCGTCCGTTTTCGTCATTTGTTATTGAACCGACTTAAAGCCAGATGGTCACATTAGCCGCTCTTCTGTCTGAAACGGTTACATTTATCGTCTGCAAAGCTATGTCGCGTGCTGCGGTATGCGGAGACACTAAAAGCACCATAGTAGAACACAGATGAAGCTTCTAAGTTGATGTAATAGCCAGTAAGAAGTAGTAGAATTCAAGTTTTAGGTATCGATTATTGACGTTTTAGCTGGCTTTGGTGCCTTGGACATGAGCTAGGACATTAAGATTCTGCATGAAAGGATGATTAGCAGCCGCGTTGCACGGGAGAATGTGAAAAGTGTTCATATGTAGTAAAAATTTGAGATATCCATCCGTTTTCGTCATTTGTTATCGAATCAACTTAAAGCCAGATCGTCACATTGGCCGCTCTTCTGTCTGAAACGATTACATTTATCGTCTGCAAAGCTATGTCGCGTGCTGCGGTATGCGGAGACACTAAAAGCACCATAGTAGACCACAGATGAAGCTTCTAAGTTGATGTAATAGCTAGTAAGAAGTAGTACAATTCAAGTTTTAGGTATCGATTACTGACCTTTTACCCTTCTTTGGTGCCTTGGACAAGAGCTAGGATCTTAAGATTTTGCATGAAAGGAGGACTAGCAGCCGCGTGGCACGGGAGAATGTGAAAAGAGTTCATATGTAGTAAAAACCTGAGCAATACGTCCGTTTTCGTCATTTGTTATGGAATCGACTTAAAGCCAGATCGACACATTTGCCGCTCTTCTCTCTATAAAGGTTGTAATTATCGTCTGCAAAGCTACGTCGCGTGCTGCGGCATGCGGAGACACTAAAAGCACCATGGTAGAACACAGATGAAGCTTCTAAGTTGATATAATAGCCAGTAAGAAGTAGTACAATTCAAGTTTTATGTATCGATTATCGGCTTTGTACCCTTCTTTGGTGCCTTGGACATGAGCTAGGAACTTAAGATTTTGCATGAAAGGAGGACTAGCCGCCGCGTTGCACGGGAGAATGTGAAAAGTGTTCATATGTAGTAAAAACCTAAGAAATCCGTCCGTTTCGTCATTTGTTATCGAAATGACTTAAAGCCAGATTGTCACATTGGCCGCTCTTCTGTCTGAAACTTTTACATTTATCGTCTGCAAAGCTATGTCGCGTGCTGCGGTATGCGGAGACACTAAAAGCACCATAGTAGAACACAGATGACGCTTCTAAGTTAATGTAATAGCCAGTAAGAAGTAGTACAATTTAAGTTTTAGGTATCGATTATTGACTTTTTACCCTTCTTTGCTGCCTTGGACATGAGCTAGGAACTTCAGATTTTGCATGAAAGGAGGACTAGCAGCCGCGTTGCACGAGAGATTGTAAAAAGTGTTCAAATGTAGTAAAAACCTGAGAAATCCGTCCGTTTTCGTCATTTGTTATCGAAACGGCTTAAAGCCAGATCTACACATTGGCCGCCCTTCTCTCTGAAACGGTTGTACTTATCGTCTGCAAACCTATGTCGCGTGTTGCGGTATGCGCAGACACTGACCGCACCATAGTAGAACTCAGATGAAGCTTCTAAGTTGATGTAATAGCCAGTAAGAAGTAGTTCAAATCAAGTTTTAGGTATCGATTATTGACTTGTTAGCTGGCTTTGGTGCCTTGGACATGAGCTAGGACCTTAAGATTCTGCATGAAAGGAGGATTAGCAGCCGAGTTGCATGGGAGAATGTGAAAAGTGTTCATATGTAGTAAAAACTTGAGAAATCCGTCAGTTTTCGTCATTTGTTATCGAATCGACTTAAAGCCAGATCATCACATTGGCCGCTATTCTGTCTGAAACGGTTACATTTATCGTCTGCAAAGCTATGTCGCGTGCTGCGGTATGCGGAGACACTAGAAGCATCATAGTAGACCACAGATGACGCTTCTAGGTTGTTGTAATATCCAGTAAGAAGCAGTACAATTCAAGTTTTAGGTATCGATTATAGCCTTTTTAGCTGGCTTTGGTGCCTTGGACACGAGCTAGGACTTTAAGATTCAGCACGGAAGGAGGACTCGTAGCCGAGTTGCACGGGAGAATGTGAAAAGTGTTCATATGTAGTAAAAACCTGAGAAATCCGTCCGTTTTCGTCATTTGTTATCCAATCGGCTTCAAGCCAGATTGTCACATTGGCCGCCCTTCTCTCTGAAACGGTTGTACTTATCGTCTGCAAACCTATGTCGCGTGTTGCGGTATGCGCAGACACTGACCGCACCATAGTAGATCTCAGATGAAGCTTCTAAGTTGATGTAATAGCCAGTAAGAAGTAGTTCAAATCAAGTTTTAGGTATCGATTATAAACTTTTTACCCTTCTTCGGTGCCTTGGAAATGAGCTAGGAACTTAAGATTTTGCATGAAAGGAGTACTAGCAGTCGCGTTGCACGGGAGAATGTGAAAAGTGTTCATATGTAGTAAAAACCTAAGAAATTCGACCGTTTCGTCATTTGTTATCGAATCGCCTTAAAGCCAGATCGTCACATTGGCCGCTCTTCTGTCTGAAACGATTACATTTATCGTCTGCAAAGCTATGTCGCGTGCTGCGGTATGCCGAGACACTAAAAGCACCATAGTAGAAAACAGATGAAGCTTCTAAGATGATGTAATAGCCTGTAAGAAGTAGTACAATTCAAGTTTTAAGTATCGATTATTGGCTTTGTACCCTTCTTTGGTGCCTTGGACATGAGCTAGGAACTTAAGATTTTGCATGAAAGGAGGACTAGCCGCCGCGTTGCACGGAAGAATGTGAAAAGTGTTCATATGTAGTAAAAACCTAAGAAATCCGTCCGTTTCGTCATTTGTTATCGAAATGACTTAAAGATAGATTGTCACATTGGCCGCTCTTCTGTCTGAAACGGTTACATTTATCGTCTGCAAAGCTATGTCGCGTGCTGCGGTATGCGGAGACACTAAAAGAACCATAGTAGAACACAGATGAAGCTCGTGAGTCGATGTAATAGCCAGTGAGAGGTAGTACAATTCAAGTTTTAGATATGGATTATTGACTTTTTACCCTTGTATGGTGCCTTGGACATGAGCTAGGAACTTAACATTTTGCATGAAAGGAGGACTAGCGGCTGCGTTGCACAGGCGAATGTGAAAAGTGTTCATATGTAGTAAAAACCTGAGAAATCCGTCCGTGTTCGTCATTTGTTATCGAATCGACTTAAAGCCAGATCGTCACATTGGCCGCTCTTCTCTCTGAAACGGTTGTACTTATCGTCTGCAAAGCTATGTCGCGTGCTGCGGTGTGCGGGGACACTAGAAGCACCATAGTAGAACACAGATGAATCTTCTTAGTTGATGCAATTGCCAGTAAGAAGTAGTACTATTCAAGTATTGGGTATCGATTATTGACTTTTTAGCTGGCTTTGGTGCCTTGGACATTACCTAGGACCTTAAGATTCTGCATTAGAGGAGGACTAGCAGCCGAGTTGCACGAGAGAATGTGAAAAGTGTTCATATGTAGTAAAAACCTGAGTAATCCGTCCGTTTTCGTCATTTGTTATTGAACCGACTTAAAGCCAGATGGTCACATTAGCCGCTCTTCTGTCTGAAACGGTTACATTTATCGTCTGCAAAGCTATGTCGCGTGCTGCGGTATGCGGAGACACTAAAAGCACCATAGTAGAACACAGATGAAGCTTCTAAGTTGATGTAATAGCCAGTAAGAAGTAGTAGAATTCAAGTTTTAGGTATCGATTATTGACGTTTTAGCTGGCTTTGGTGCCTTGGACATGAGCTAGGACATTAAGATTCTGCATGAAAGGATGATTAGCAGCCGCGTTGCACGGGAGAATGTGAAAAGTGTTCATATGTAGTAAAAATTTGAGATATCCATCCGTTTTCGTCATTTGTTATCGAATCAACTTAAAGCCAGATCGTCACATTGGCCGCTCTTCTGTCTGAAACGATTACATTTATCGTCTGCAAAGCTATGTCGCGTGCTGCGGTATGCGGAGACACTAAAAGCACCATAGTAGACCACAGATGAAGCTTCTAAGTTGATGTAATAGCCTGTAAGAAGTAGTACAATTCAAGTTTTAGTTATCGATTATTGACTTTTTAGCTGGCTTTGGTGCCTTGGACATTACCTAGGACTTTAAGATTCTGCATGAAAGGAGGACTAGCAGCCGAGTTGCACGAGAGAATGTGAAAAGTGTTCATATGTAGTAAAAACCTGAGAAATCCGTCCGTTTTCGTCATTTGTTATCCAATCGGCTTCAAGCCAGATTGTCACATTGGCCGCCCTTCTCTCTGAAACGGTTGTACTTTTCGTCTGCAAACCTATGTCGCGTGTTGCGGTATGCGCAGACACTGACCGCACCATAGTAGATCTCAGATGAAGCTTCTAAGTTGATGTAATAGCCAGTAAGAAGTAGTTCAAATCAAGTTTTAGGTATCGATTATAAACTTTTTACCCTTCTTCGGTGCCTTGGAAATGAGCTAGGAACTTAAGATTTTGCATGAAAGGAGTACTAGCAGTCGCGTTGCACGGGAGAATGTGAAAAGTGTTCATATGTAGTAAAAACCTAAGAAATTCGACCGTTTCGTCATTTGTTATCGAATCGCCTTAAAGCCAGATCGTCACATTGGCCGCTCTTCTGTCTGAAACGATTACATTTATCGTCTGCAAAGCTATGTCGCGTGCTGCGGTATGCCGAGACACTAAAAGCACCATAGTAGAAAACAGATGAAGCTTCTAAGATGATGCAATAGCCAATAAGAAGTAGCACTATTCAAGTTTTAATTATCGATTATTGACTTTTTACCCTTCTTTGGTGCCTTGGACATGAGCTAGGAACTTAAGATTTTGCATGAAAGGAGGACTAACAGCCGCGTTGCACGGGAGATTGTGAAAAGTGTTCATATGTAGTAAAAACCTGAGAAATCCGTCCGTTTTCGTCATTTGTTATCCAATCGGCTTCAAGCCAGATTGTCACATTGGCCGCCCTTCTCTCTGAAACGGTTGCATTTATCGTCTGCAAAGCTATGTCGCGTGATGCGGTGCGCGGAGACACTAAAAGCACCATAGTAGAACACAGATGAAACTTCTAAGTTGATGTAATAGTCAGTAAGAAGTAGTACAATTCAAGTTTTAAGTATCGATTATTGGCTTTGTACCCTTCTTTGGTGCCTTGGACATGAGCTAGGAACTTAAGATTTTGCATGAAAGGAGGACTAGCCGCCGCGTTGCACGGAAGAATGTGAAAAGTGTTCATATGTAGTAAAAACCTAAGAAATCCGTCCGTTTCGTCATTTGTTATCGAAATGACTTAAAGATAGATTGTCACATTGGCCGCTCTTCTGTCTGAAACGGTTACATTTATCGTCTGCAAAGCTATGTCGCGTGCTGCGGTATGCGGAGACACTAAAAGAACCATAGTAGAACACAGATGAAGCTCGTGAGTCGATGTAATAGCCAGTGAGAGGTAGTACAATTCAAGTTTTAGATATGGATTATTGACTTTTTACCCTTGTATGGTGCCTTGGACATGAGCTAGGAACTTAACATTTTGCATGAAAGGAGGACTAGCGGCTGCGTTGCACAGGCGAATGTGAAAAGTGTTCATATGTAGTAAAAACCTGAGAAATCCGTCCGTGTTCGTCATTTGTTATCGAATCGACTTAAAGCCAGATCGTCACATTGGCCGCTCTTCTCTCTGAAACGGTTGTACTTATCGTCTGCAAAGCTATGTCGCGTGCTGCGGTGTGCGGGGACACTAGAAGCACCATAGTAGAACACAGATGAATCTTCTTAGTTGATGCAATTGCCAGTAAGAAGTAGTACTATTCAAGTATTGGGTATCGATTATTGACTTTTTAGCTGGCTTTGGTGCCTTGGACATTACCTAGGACCTTAAGATTCTGCATTAGAGGAGGACTAGCAGCCGAGTTGCACGAGAGAATGTGAAAAGTGTTCATATGTAGTAAAAACCTGAGTAATCCGTCCGTTTTCGTCATTTGTTATTGAACCGACTTAAAGCCAGATGGTCACATTAGCCGCTCTTCTGTCTGAAACGGTTACATTTATCGTCTGCAAAGCTATGTCGCGTGCTGCGGTATGCGGAGACACTAAAAGCACCATAGTAGAACACAGATGAAGCTTCTAAGTTGATGTAATAGCCAGTAAGAAGTAGTAGAATTCAAGTTTTAGGTATCGATTATTGACGTTTTAGCTGGCTTTGGTGCCTTGGACATGAGCTAGGACATTAAGATTCTGCATGAAAGGATGATTAGCAGCCGCGTTGCACGGGAGAATGTGAAAAGTGTTCATATGTAGTAAAAATTTGAGATATCCATCCGTTTTCGTCATTTGTTATCGAATCAACTTAAAGCCAGATCGTCACATTGGCCGCTCTTCTGTCTGAAACGATTACATTTATCGTCTGCAAAGCTATGTCGCGTGCTGCGGTATGCGGAGACACTAAAAGCACCATAGTAGACCACAGATGAAGCTTCTAAGTTGATGTAATAGCCTGTAAGAAGTAGTACAATTCAAGTTTTAGTTATCGATTATTGACTTTTTAGCTGGCTTTGGTGCCTTGGACATTACCTAGGACTTTAAGATTCTGCATGAAAGGAGGACTAGCAGCCGAGTTGCACGAGAGAATGTGAAAAGTGTTCATATGTAGTAAAAACCTGAGAAATCCGTCCGTTTTCGTCATTTGTTATCCAATCGGCTTCAAGCCAGATTGTCACATTGGCCGCCCTTCTCTCTGAAACGGTTGTACTTATCGTCTGCAAACCTATGTCGCGTGTTGCGGTATGCGCAGACACTGACCGCACCATAGTAGATCTCAGATGAAGCTTCTAAGTTGATGTAATAGCCAGTAAGAAGTAGTTCAAATCAAGTTTTAGGTATCGATTATAAACTTTTTACCCTTCTTCGGTGCCTTGGAAATGAGCTAGGAACTTAAGATTTTGCATGAAAGGAGTACTAGCAGTCGCGTTGCACGGGAGAATAAGAAAAGTGTTCATATGTAGTAAAAACCTAAGAAATTCGTCCGTTTCGTCATTTGTTATCGAATCGCCTTAAAGCCAGATCGTCACATTGGCCGCTCTTCTGTCTGAAACGATTACATTTATCGTCTGCAAAGCTATGTCGCGTGCTGCGGTATGCGGAGACACTAAAAGCACCATAGTAGACCACAGATGAAGCTTCTAAGTTGATGTAATAGCCTGTAAGAAGTAGTACAATTCAAGTTTTAGTTATCGATTATTGACTTTTTAGCTGGCTTTGGTGCCTTGGACATTACCTAGGACTTTAAGATTCTGCATGAAAGGAGGACTAGCAGCCGAGTTGCACGAGAGAATGTGAAAAGTGTTCATATGTAGAAAAAACCTGAGAAATCCGTCCGTTTTCGTCATTTGTTATCGAAACGACTTAAGCCAGATCGTCACAATGACCGCTCTTCTCTCTGAAACAGTTGTACTTATCGTCTGCAAAGCTATGTCGCGCGCTGCGGTATGCAAAGACTCTAAAAGCACCAAAGTAGAACACAGATGAAGCTTCTAAGTTGATGTAATAGCCAGTAAGAAGTAGCACAATTCTAGTTTTAGGTATCGATTATTGACTTTTTAGCTGGCTTTGGTGCCTTGGACATGAGCTAGGACCGAAAGATTCTGCTTGAAAGGAGGACTAGCAGCCGAGTTGCATGGGAGAATGTGAAAAGTGTTCATATGTAGTAAAAACCTGAGAAATCTGTCCGCTTTCGTCATTTGTTATCGAATCGACTTAAAGACAGATCGTCACATTAGCCGCTCTTCTGTCTGAAACGGTTACATTTATCATCGGCAAAGCTATGTCGCGTGCTGCGGTATGCGGAGACACTAAAAGCACCATAGTAGACCACAGATGAAGCTTCTAAGTTGATGTAATAGCTAGTAAGAAGTAGTACAATTCAAGTTATAGGTATCGATTACTGACCTTTTACCCTTCTTTGGTGCCTTGGACAAGAGCTAGGATCTTAAGATTTTGCATGAAAGGAGGACTAGCAGCCGCGTGGCACGGGAGAATGTGAAAAGAGTTCATATGTAGTAAAAACCTGAGCAATACGTCCGTTTTCGTCATTTGTTATGGAATCGACTTAAAGCCAGATCGACACATTTGCCGCTCTTCTCTCTATAAAGGTTGTAATTATCGTCTGCAAAGCTACGTCGCGTGCTGCGGCATGCGGAGACACTAAAAGCACCATAGTAGAACACAGATGAAGCTTCTAAGTTGATATAATAGCCAGTAAGAAGTAGTACAATTCAAGTTTTATGTATCGATTATCGGCTTTGTACCCTTCTTTGGTGCCTTGGACATGAGCTAGGAACTTAAGATTTTGCATGAAAGGAGGACTAGCCGCCGCGTTGCACGGGAGAATGTGAAAAGTGTTCATATGTAGTAAAAACCTAAGAAATCCGTCCGTTTCGTCATTTGTTATCGAAATGACTTAAAGCCAGATTGTCACATTGGCCGCTCTTCTGTCTGAAACTTTTACATTTATCGTCTGCAAAGCTATGTCGCGTGCTGCGGTATGCGGAGACACTAAAAGCACCATAGTAGAACACAGATGACGCTTCTAAGTTAATGTAATAGCCAGTAAGAAGTAGTACAATTTAAGTTTTAGGTATCGATTATTGACTTTTTACCCTTCTTTGCTGCCTTGGACATGAGCTAGGAACTTCAGATTTTGCATGAAAGGAGGACTAGCAGCCGCGTTGCACGAGAGATTGTGAAAAGTGTTCATATGTAGTAAAAACCTGAGAAATCCGTCCGTTTTCGTCATCTGTTATCGAATCGTCTTAAAGCCAGATCTACACATTGGCCGCCCTTCTCTCTGAAACGGTTGTACTTATCGTCTGCAAACCTATGTCGCGTGTTGCGGTATGCGCAGACACTGACCGCACCATAGTAGAACTCAGATGAAGCTTCTAAGTTGATGTAATAGCCAGTAAGAAGTAGTTCAAATCAAGTTTTAGGTATCGATTATTGACTTGTTAGCTGGCTTTGGTGCCTTGGACATGAGCTAGGACCTTAAGATTCTGCATGAAAGGAGGATTAGCAGCCGAGTTGCATGGGAGAATGTGAAAAGTGTTCATATGTAGTAAAAACTTGAGAAATCCGTCAGTTTTCGTCATTTGTTATCGAATCGACTTAAAGCCAGATCATCACATTGGCCGCTATTCTGTCTGAAACGGTTACATTTATCGTCTGCAAAGCTATGTCGCGTGCTGCGGTATGCGGAGACACTAGAAGCATCATAGTAGACCACAGATGACGCTTCTAGGTTGTTGTAATATCCAGTAAGAAGCAGTACAATTCAAGTTTTAGGTATCGATTATAGCCTTTTTAGCTGGCTTTGGTGCCTTGGACACGAGCTAGGACTTTAAGATTCAGCACGGAAGGAGGACTCGTAGCCGAGTTGCACGGGAGAATGTGAAAAGTGTTCATATGTAGTAAAAACCTGAGAAATCCGTCCGTTTTCGTCATTTGTTATCCAATCGGCTTCAAGCCAGATTGTCACATTGGCCGCCCTTCTCTCTGAAACGGTTGTACTTATCGTCTGCAAACCTATGTCGCGTGTTGCGGTATGCGCAGACACTGACCGCACCATAGTAGATCTCAGATGAAGCTTCTAAGTTGATGTAATAGCCAGTAAGAAGTAGTTCAAATCAAGTTTTAGGTATCGATTATAAACTTTTTACCCTTCTTCGGTGCCTTGGAAATGAGCTAGGAACTTAAGATTTTGCATGAAAGGAGTACTAGCAGTCGCGTTGCACGGGAGAATGTGAAAAGTGTTCATATGTAGTAAAAACCTAAGAAATTCGTCCGTTTCGTCATTTGTTATCGAATCGCCTTAAAGCCAGATCGTCACATTGGCCGCTCTTCTGTCTGAAACGATTACATTTATCGTCTGCAAAGCTATGTCGCGTGCTGCGGTATGCGGAGACACTAAAAGCACCATAGTAGACCACAGATGAAGCTTCTAAGTTGATGTAATAGCCTGTAAGAAGTAGTACAATTCAAGTTTTAGCTATCGATTATTGACTTTTTAGCTGGCTTTGGTGCCTTGGACATTACCTAGGACTTTAAGATTCTGCATGAAAGGAGGACTAGCAGCCGAGTTGCACGAGAGAATGTGAAAAGTGTTCATATGTAGTAAAAACCTGAGAAATCCGTCCGTTTTCGTCATTTGTTATCGAAACGACTTAAGCCAGATCGTCACAATGACCGCTCTTCTCTCTGAAACAGTTGTACTTATCGTCTGCAAAGCTATGTCGCGCGCTGCGGTATGCAAAGACTCTAAAAGCACCAAAGTAGAACACAGATGAAGCTTCTAAGTTGATGTAATAGCCAGTAAGAAGTAGCACAATTCTAGTTTTAGGTATCGATTATTGACTTTTTAGCTGGCTTTGGTGCCTTGGACATGAGCTAGGACCGAAAGATTCTGCTTGAAAGGAGGACTAGCAGCCGAGTTGCATGGGAGAATGTGAAAAGTGTTCATATGTAGTAAAAACCTGAGAAATCTGTCCGCTTTCGTCATTTGTTATCGAATCGACTTAAAGACAGATCGTCACATTAGCCGCTCTTCTGTCTGAAACGGTTACATTTATCATCGGCAGAGCTATGTCGCGTGCTGCGGTATGCGGAGACACTAAAAGCACCATAGTAGACCACAGATGAAGCTTCTAAGTTGATGTAATAGCTAGTAAGAAGTAGTACAATTCAAGTTATAGGTATCGATTACTGACCTTTTACCCTTCTTTGGTGCCTTGGACAAGAGCTAGGATCTTAAGATTCTGCTTGAAAGGAGGACTAGCAGCCGCGTGGCACGGGAGAATGTGAAAAGAGTTCATATGTAGTAAAAACCTGAGCAATACGTCCGTTTTCGTCATTTGTTATGGAATCGACTTAAAGCCAGATCGACACATTTGCCGCTCTTCTCTCTATAAAGGTTGTAATTATCGTCTGCAAAGCTACGTCGCGTGCTGCGGCATGCGGAGACACTAAAAGCACCATAGTAGAACACAGATGAAGCTTCTAAGTTGATATAATAGCCAGTAAGAAGTAGTACAATTCAAGTTTTATGTATCGATTATCGGCTTTGTACCCTTCTTTGGTGCCTTGGACATGAGCTAGGAACTTCAGATTTTGCATGAAAGGAGGACTAGCCGCCGCGTTGCACGGGAGAATGTGAAAAGTGTTCATATGTAGTAAAAACCTAAGAAATCCGTCCGTTTCGTCATTTGTTATCGAAATGACTTAAAGCCAGATTGTCACATTGGCCGCTCTTCTGTCTGAAACTTTTACATTTATCGTCTGCAAAGCTATGTCGCGTGCTGCGGTATGCGGAGACACTAAAAGCACCATAGTAGAACACAGATGACGCTTCTAAGTTAATGTAATAGCCAGTAAGAAGTAGTACAATTTAAGTTTTAGGTATCGATTATTGACTTTTTACCCTTCTTTGCTGCCTTGGACATGAGCTAGGAACTTCAGATTTTGCATGAAAGGAGGACTAGCAGCCGCGTTGCACGAGAGATTGTGAAAAGTGTTCATATGTAGTAAAAACCTGAGAAATCCGTCCGTTTTCGTCATTTGTTATCGAATCGGCTTAAAGCCAGATCTACACATTGGCCGCCCTTCTCTCTGAAACGGTTGTACTTATCGTCTGCAAACCTATGTCGCGTGTTGCGGTATGCGCAGACACTGACCGCACCATAGTAGAACTCAGATGAAGCTTCTAAGTTGATGTAATAGCCAGTAAGAAGTAGTTCAAATCAAGTTTTAGGTATCGATTATTGACTTGTTAGCTGGCTTTGGTGCCTTGGACATGAGCTAGGACCTTAAGATTCTGCATGAAAGGAGGATTAGCAGCCGAGTTGCATGGGAGAATGTGAAAAGTGTTCATATGTAGTAAAAACTTGAGAAATCCGTCAGTTTTCGTCATTTGTTATCGAATCGACTTAAAGCCAGATCATCACATTGGCCGCTATTCTGTCTGAAACGGTTACATTTATCGTCTGCAAAGCTATGTCGCGTGCTGCGGTATGCGGAGACACTAGAAGCATCATAGTAGACCACAGATGACGCTTCTAGGTTGTTGTAATATCCAGTAAGAAGCAGTACAATTCAAGTTTTAGGTATCGATTATAGCCTTTTTAGCTGGCTTTGGTGCCTTGGACACGAGCTAGGACTTTAAGATTCAGCACGGAAGGAGGACTCGTAGCCGAGTTGCACGGGAGAATGTGAAAAGTGTTCATATGTAGTAAAAACCTGAGAAATCCGTCCGTTTTCGTCATTTGTTATCCAATCGGCTTCAAGCCAGATTGTCACATTGGCCGCCCTTCTCTCTGAAACGGTTGTACTTATCGTCTGCAAACCTATGTCGCGTGTTGCGGTATGCGCAGACACTGACCGCACCATAGTAGATCTCAGATGAAGCTTCTAAGTTGATGTAATAGCCAGTAAGAAGTAGTTCAAATCAAGTTTTAGGTATCGATTATAAACTTTTTACCCTTCTTCGGTGCCTTGGAAATGAGCTAGGAACTTAAGATTTTGCATGAAAGGAGTACTAGCAGTCGCGTTGCACGGGAGAATGTGAAAAGTGTTCATATGTAGTAAAAACCTAAGAAATTCGTCCGTTTCGTCATTTGTTATCGAATCGCCTTAAAGCCAGATCGTCACATTGGCCGCTCTTCTGTCTGAAACGATTACATTTATCGTCTGCAAAGCTATGTCGCGTGCTGCGGTATGCGGAGACACTAAAAGCACCATAGTAGACCACAGATGAAGCTTCTAAGTTGATGTAATAGCCTGTAAGAAGTAGTACAATTCAAGTTTTAGTTATCGATTATTGACTTTTTAGCTGGCTTTGGTGCCTTGGACATTACCTAGGACTTTAAGATTCTGCATGAAAGGAGGACTAGCAGCCGAGTTGCACCAGAGAATGTGAAAAGTGTTCATATGTAGTAAAAACCTGAGAAATCCGTCCGTTTTCGTCATTTGTTATCGAAACGACTTAAGCCAGATCGTCACAATGACCGCTCTTCTCTCTGAAACAGTTGTACTTATCGTCTGCAAAGCTATGTCGCGCGCTGCGGTATGCAAAGACACTAAAAGCACCAAAGTAGAACACAGATGAAGCTTCTAAGTTGATGTAATAGCCAGTAAGAAGTAGCACAATTCTAGTTTTAGGTATCGATTATTGACTTTTTAGCTGGCTTTGGTGCCTTGGACATGAGCTAGGACCGAAAGATTCTGCTTGAAAGGAGGACTAGCAGCCGAGTTGCATGGGAGAATGTGAAAAGTGTTCATATGTAGTAAAAACCTGAGAAATCTGTCCGCTTTCGTCATTTGTTATCGAATCGACTTAAAGACAGATCGTCACATTAGCCGCTCTTCTGTCTGAAACGGTTACATTTATCATCGGCAAAGCTATGTCGCGTGCTGCGGTATGCGGAGACACTAAAAGCACCATAGTAGACCACAGATGAAGCTTCTAAGTTGATGTAATAGCTAGTAAGAAGTAGTACAATTCAAGTTTTAGGTATCGATTACTGACCTTTTACCCTTCTTTGGTGCCTTGGACAAGAGCTAGGATCTTAAGATTTTGCATGAAAGGAGGACTAGCAGCCGCGTGGCACGGGAGAATGTGAAAAGAGTTCATATGTAGTAAAAACCTGAGCAATACGTCCGTTTTCGTCATTTGTTATGGAATCGACTTAAAGCCAGATCGACACATTTGCCGCTCTTCTCTCTATAAAGGTTGTAATTATCGTCTGCAAAGCTACGTCGCGTGCTGCAGCATGCGGAGACACTAAAAGCACCATAGTAGAACACAGATGAAGCTTCTAAGTTGATATAATAGCCAGTAAGAAGTAGTACAATTCAAGTTTTATGTATCGATTATCGGCTTTGTACCCTTCTTTGGTGCCTTGGACATGAGCTAGGAACTTCAGATTTTGCATGAAAGGAGGACTAGCCGCCGCGTTGCACGGGAGAATGTGAAAAGTGTTCATATGTAGTAAAAACCTAAGAAATCCGTCCGTTTCGTCATTTGTTATCGAAATGACTTAAAGCCAGATTGTCACATTGGCCGCTCTTCTGTCTGAAACTTTTACATTTATCGTCTGCAAAGCTATGTCGCGTGCTGCGGTATGCGGAGACACTAAAAGCACCTTAGTAGAACACAGATGACGCTTCTAAGTTAATGTAATAGCCAGTAAGAAGTAGTACAATTTAAGTTTTAGGTATCGATTATTGACTTTTTACCCTTCTTTGCTGCCTTGGACATGAGCTAGGAACTTCAGATTTTGCATGAAAGGAGGACTAGCAGCCGCGTTGCACGAGAGATTGTGAAAAGTGTTCATATGTAGTAAAAACCTGAGAAATCCGTCCGTTTTCGTCATTTGTTATCGAATCGGCTTAAAGCCAGATCTACACATTGGCCGCCCTTCTCTCTGAAACGGTTGTACTTATCGTCTGCAAACCTATGTCGCGTGTTGCGGTATGCGCAGACACTGACCGCACCATAGTAGAACTCAGATGAAGCTTCTAAGTTGATGTAATAGCCAGTAAGAAGTAGTTCAAATCAAGTTTTAGGTATCGATTATTGACTTGTTAGCTGGCTTTGGTGCCTTGGACATGAGCTAGGACCTTAAGATTCTGCATGAAAGGAGGATTAGCAGCCGAGTTGCATGGGAGAATGTGAAAAATGTTCATATGTAGTAAAAACTTGAGAAATCCGTCAGTTTTCGTCATTTGTTATCGAATCGACTTAAAGCCAGATCATCACATTGGCCGCTATTCTGTCTGAAACGGTTACATTTATCGTCTGCAAAGCTATGTCGCGTGCTGCGGTATGCGGAGACACTAGAAGCATCATAGTAGACCACAGATGACGCTTCTAGGTTGTTGTAATATCCAGTAAGAAGCAGTACAATTCAAGTTTTAGGTATCGATTATAGCCTTTTTAGCTGGCTTTGGTGCCTTGGACACGAGCTAGGACTTTAAGATTCAGCACGGAAGGAGGACTCGTAGCCGAGTTGCACGGGAGAATGTGGAAAGTGTTCATATGTAGTAAAAACCTGAGAAATCCGTCCGTTTTCGTCATTTGTTATCCAATCGGCTTCAAGCCAGATTGTCACATTGGCCGCCCTTCTCTCTGAAACGGTTGTACTTATCGTCTGCAAACCTATGTCGCGTGTTGCGGTATGCGCAGACACTGACCGCACCATAGTAGATCTCAGATGAAGCTTCTAAGTTGATGTAATAGCCAGTAAGAAGTAGTTCAAATCAAGTTTTAGGTATCGATTATAAACTTTTTACCCTTCTTCGGTGCCTTGGAAATGAGCTAGGAACTTAAGATTTTGCATGAAAGGAGTACTAGCAGTCGCGTTGCACGGGAGAATGTGAAAAGTGTTCATATGTAGTAAAAACCTAAGAAATTCGTCCGTTTCGTCATTTGTTATCGAATCGCCTTAAAGCCAGATCGTCACATTGGCCGCTCTTCTGTCTGAAACGATTACATTTATCGTCTGCAAAGCTATGTCGCGTGCTGCGGTATGCCGAGACACTAAAAGCACCATAGTAGAAAACAGATGAAGCTTCTAAGATGATGCAATAGCCAATAAGAAGTAGCACAATTCAAGTTTTAATTATCGATTATTGACTTTTTACCCTTCTTTGGTGCCTTGGACATGAGCTAGGAACTTAAGATTTTGCATGAAAGGAGGACTAACAGCCGCGTTGCACGGGAGATTGTGAAAAGTGTTCATATGTAGTAAAAACCTGAGAAATCCGTCCGTTTTCGTCATTTGTTATCCAATCGGCTTCAAGCCAGATTGTCACATTGGCCGGCTTCTCTCTGAAACGGTTGCATTTATCGTCTGCAAAGCTATGTCGCGTGATGCGGTGCGCGGAGACACTAAAAGCACCATAGTAGAACACAGATGAAACTTCTAAGTTGATGTAATAGCCAGTAAGAAGTAGTACAATTCAAGTTTTAAGTATCGATTATTGGCTTTGTACCCTTCTTTGGTGCCTTGGACATGAGCTAGGAACTTAAGATTTTGCATGAAAGGAGGACTAGCCGCCGCGTTGCACGGAAGAATGTGAAAAGTGTTCATATGTAGTAAAAACCTAAGAAATCCGTCCGTTTCGTCATTTGTTATCGAAATGACTTAAAGATAGATTGTCACATTGGCCGCTCTTCTGTCTGAAACGGTTACATTTATCGTCTGCAAAGCTATGTCGCGTGCTGGGGTATGCGGAGACACTAAAAGAACCATAGTAGAACACAGATGAAGCTCGTGAGTCGATGTAATAGCCAGTGAGAGGTAGTACAATTCAAGTTTTAGATATGAATTATTGACTTTTTACCCTTGTATGGTGCCTTGGACATGAGCTAGGAACTTAACATTTTGCATGAAAGGAGGACTAGCGGCTGCGTTGCACAGGCGAATGTGAAAAGTGTTCATATGTAGTAAAAACCTGAGAAATCCGTCCGTGTTCGTCATTTGTTATCGAATCGACTTAAAGCCAGATCGTCACATTGGCCGCTCTTCTCTCTGAAACGGTTGTACTTATCGTCTGCAAAGCTATGTCGCGTGCTGCGGTGTGCGGGGACACTAAAAGCACCATTGTAGAACACAGATGAATCTTCTTAGTTGATGCAATAGCCAGTAAGAAGTAGTACTATTCAAGTATTGGGTATCGATTATTGACTTTTTAGCTGGCTTTGGTGCCTTGGACATGAGCTAGGACATTAAGATTCTGCATGAAAGGAGGATTAGCAGCCGCGTTGCACGGGAGAATGTGAAAAGTGTTCATATGTACTAAAAACTTGAGAAATCCATCCGTTTTCGTCATTTGTTATCGAATCGACTTAAAGCCAGATCGTCACATTGGCCGCTCTTCTGTCTGAAACGACTACATTTATCGTCTGCAAAGCTATGTCGCGTGCTGCGGTATGCGGAGACACTAAAAGCACCATAGTAGAACACAGATGACGCTTCTAAGTTAATGTAATAGCCAGTAAGAAGTAGTACAATTTAAGTTTTAGGTATCGATTATAGCCTTTTTAGCTGGCTTTGGTGCCTTGGACACGAGCTAGGACTTTAAGATTCAGCACGGAAGGAGGACTCGTAGCCGAGTTGCACGGGAGAATGTGGAAAGTGTTCATATGTAGTAAAAACCTGAGAAATCCGTCCGTTTTCGTCATTTGTTATCCAATCGGCTTCAAGCCAGATTGTCACATTGGCCGCCCTTCTCTCTGAAACGGTTGTACTTATCGTCTGCAAACCTATGTCGCGTGTTGCGGTATGCGCAGACACTGACCGCACCATAGTAGATCTCAGATGAAGCTTCTAAGTTGATGTAATAGCCAGTAAGAAGTAGTTCAAATCAAGTTTTAGGTATCGATTATAAACTTTTTACCCTTCTTCGGTGCCTTGGAAATGAGCTAGGAACTTAAGATTTTGCATGAAAGGAGTACTAGCAGTCGCGTTGCACGGGAGAATGTGAAAAGTGTTCATATGTAGTAAAAACCTAAGAAATTCGTCCGTTTCGTCATTTGTTATCGAATCGCCTTAAAGCCAGATCGTCACATTGGCCGCTCTTCTGTCTGAAACGATTACATTTATCGTCTGCAAAGCTATGTCGCGTGCTGCGGTATGCCGAGACACTAAAAGCACCATAGTAGAAAACAGATGAAGCTTCTAAGATGATGCAATAGCCAATAAGAAGTAGCACAATTCAAGTTTTAATTATCGATTATTGACTTTTTACCCTTCTTTGGTGCCTTGGACATGAGCTAGGAACTTAAGATTTTGCATGAAAGGAGGACTAACAGCCGCGTTGCACGGGAGATTGTGAAAAGTGTTCATATGTAGTAAAAACCTGAGAAATCCGTCCGTTTTCGTCATTTGTTATCCAATCGGCTTCAAGCCAGATTGTCACATTGGCCGGCTTCTCTCTGAAACGGTTGCATTTATCGGCTGCAAAGCTATGTCGCGTGATGCGGTGCGCGGAGACACTAAAAGCACCATAGTAGAACACAGATGAAACTTCTAAGTTGATGTAATAGCCAGTAAGAAGTAGTACAATTCAAGTTTTAAGTATCGATTATTGGCTTTGTACCCTTCTTTGGTGCCTTGGACATGAGCTAGGAACTTAAGATTTTGCATGAAAGGAGGACTAGCCGCCGCGTTGCACGGAAGAATGTGAAAAGTGTTCATATGTAGTAAAAACCTAAGAAATCCGTCCGTTTCGTCATTTGTTATCGAAATGACTTAAAGATAGATTGTCACATTGGCCGCTCTTCTGTCTGAAACGGTTACATTTATCGTCTGCAAAGCTATGTCGCGTGCTGGGGTATGCGGAGACACTAAAAGAACCATAGTAGAACACAGATGAAGCTCGTGAGTCGATGTAATAGCCAGTGAGAGGTAGTACAATTCAAGTTTTAGATATGAATTATTGACTTTTTACCCTTGTATGGTGCCTTGGACATGAGCTAGGAACTTAACATTTTGCATGAAAGGAGGACTAGCGGCTGCGTTGCACAGGCGAATGTGAAAAGTGTTCATATGTAGTAAAAACCTGAGAAATCCGTCCGTGTTCGTCATTTGTTATCGAATCGACTTAAAGCCAGATCGTCACATTGGCCGCTCTTCTCTCTGAAACGGTTGTACTTATCGTCTGCAAAGCTATGTCGCGTGCTGCGGTGTGCGGGGACACTAAAAGCACCATTGTAGAACACAGATGAATCTTCTTAGTTGATGCAATAGCCAGTAAGAAGTAGTACTATTCAAGTATTGGGTATCGATTATTGACTTTTTAGCTGGCTTTGGTGCCTTGGACATGAGCTAGGACATTAAGATTCTGCATGAAAGGAGGATTAGCAGCCGCGTTGCACGGGAGAATGTGAAAAGTGTTCATATGTACTAAAAACTTGAGAAATCCATCCGTTTTCGTCATTTGTTATCGAATCGACTTAAAGCCAGATCGTCACATTGGCCGCTCTTCTGTCTGAAACGACTACATTTATCGTCTGCAAAGCTATGTCGCGTGCTGCGGTATGCGGAGACACTAAAAGCACCATAGTAGAACACAGATGACGCTTCTAAGTTAATGTAATAGCCAGTAAGAAGTAGTACAATTTAAGTTTTAGGTATCGATTATTGACTTTTTACCCTTCTTTGCTGCCTTGGACATGAGCTAGGAACTTCAGATTTTGCATGAAAGGAGGACTAGCAGCCGCGTTGCACGAGAGATTGTGAAAAGTGTTCATATGTAGTAAAAACCTGAGAAATCCGTCCGTTTTCGTCATTTGTTATCGAATCGGCTTAAAGCCAGATCTACACATTGGCCGCCCTTCTCTCTGAAACGGTTGTACTTATCGTCTGCAAACCTATGTCGCGTGTTGCGGTATGCGCAGACACTGACCGCACCATAGTAGAACTCAGATGAAGCTTCTAAGTTGATGTAATAGCCAGTAAGAAGTAGTTCAAATCAAGTTTTAGGTATCGATTATTGACTTGTTAGCTGGCTTTGGTGCCTTGGACATGAGCTAGGACCTTAAGATTCTGCATGAAAGGAGGATTAGCAGCCGAGTTGCATGGGAGAATGTGAAAAGTGTTCATATGTAGTAAAAACTTGAGAAATCCGTCAGTTTTCGTCATTTGTTATCGAATCGACTTAAAGCCAGATCATCACATTGGCCGCTATTCTGTCTGAAACGGTTACATTTATCGTCTGCAAAGCTATGTCGCGTGCTGCGGTATGCGGAGACACTAGAAGCATCATAGTAGACCACAGATGACGCTTCTAGGTTGTTGTAATATCCAGTAAGAAGCAGTACAATTCAAGTTTTAGGTATCGATTATAGCCTTTTTAGCTGGCTTTGGTGCCTTGGACACGAGCTAGGACTTTAAGATTCAGCACGGAAGGAGGACTCGTAGCCGAGTTGCACGGGAGAATGTGAAAAGTGTTCATATGTAGTAAAAGCCTGAGAAATCCGTCCGTTTTCGTCATTTGTTATCCAATCGGCTTCAAGCCAGATTGTCACATTGGCCGCCCTTCTCTCTGAAACGGTTGTACTTATCGTCTGCAAACCTATGTCGCGTGTTGCGGTATGCGCAGACACTGACCGCACCATAGTAGATCTCAGATGAAGCTTCTAAGTTGATGTAATAGCCAGTAAGAAGTAGTTCAAATCAAGTTTTAGGTATCGATTATAAACTTTTTACCCTTCTTCGGTGCCTTGGAAATGAGCTAGGAACTTAAGATTTTGCATGAAAGGAGTACTAGCAGTCGCGTTGCACGGGAGAATGTGAAAAGTGTTCATATGTAGTAAAAACCTAAGAAATTCGTCCGTTTCGTCATTTGTTATCGAATCGCCTTAAAGCCAGATCGTCACATTGGCCGCTCTTCTGTCTGAAACGATTACATTTATCGTCTGCAAAGCTATGTCGCGTGCTGCGGTATGCCGAGACACTAAAAGCACCATAGTAGAAAACAGATGAAGCTTCTAAGATGATGCAATAGCCAATAAGAAGTAGCACAATTCAAGTTTTAATTATCGATTATTGACTTTTTACCCTTCTTTGGTGCCTTGGACATGAGCTAGGAACTTAAGATTTTGCATGAAAGGAGGACTAACAGCCGCGTTGCACGGGAGATTGTGAAAAGTGTTCATATGTAGTAAAAACCTGAGAAATCCGTCCGTTTTCGTCATTTGTTATCCAATCGGCTTCAAGCCAGATTGTCACATTGGCCGCCCTTCTCTCTGAAACGGTTGCATTTATCGTCTGCAAAGCTATGTCGCGTGATGCGGTGCGCGGAGACACTAAAAGCACCATAGTAGAACACAGATGAAACTTCTAAGTTGATGTAATAGCCAGTAAGAAGTAGTACAATTCAAGTTTTATGTACCGATTATTGACTTTTTACATTTCTTTGGTGCCTTGGACATGTTCTAGGAACTTAAGATTAGCAGGAAAGGAGGACTAGCAGCCGCGTTGCATGGGAGAATGTGAAAAGTGTTCATATGTAGTAAAAAGCTGAGAAATCCGTCCGTTTTCGTCATTTGTTATCGAATCGTCTTAAAGCCAGATCGTCACATTGGCCGCACTTCTGTCTGAAACGGTTACATTTATCGTCTGCAAAGCTATGTCGTGTGCTGCTGTATGCGGAGACACTAAAAGCACCATAGTAGAACACAGATGAAGCTCCTAAGTCGCTGTAATAGCCAGTAAGAAGTAGTACAATTCAAGTTTTAGTTACGGATTATTGACTTTTTACCCTTCTTTGGTGCCTTGGACATGAGCTAGGAACTTAACATTTTGCATGAAAGGAGGACTAGCGGCCGCGTTGCACGGGCGAATTTGAAAAGTGTTCATATGTAGTAAGAACCAGAGAAATCCTTCCGTGATCGTCATTTGTTATCGACTCGACTTAAAACCAGATCGTCACATTGGCCGCTCTTCTCTCTGAAACGGTTGTACTTATCGTCTGCAAAGCTATGTCGCGTGCTGCGGTATGTGGGGACACTAAAAGCACCATAGTAGAACAAAGATGACGCTTCTAAGTTGATGTAATATCCAGTAAGAAGTAGTACAATTGAAGTTTTAGGTATCGAATATTGCGTTGTTAGCTGGCTTTGGTGTCTTGGACATGAGCAAGGACTTTAAGATTCGGCATGAAAGGAGGACTAGCAGCCGAGTTGCACGGGAGAATGTGAAAAGTGTTCATATGTAGTAAAAACCTGAGAAATCCGTCCGTTTTCGTCATTTGTTATTGAACCGACTTAAAGCCAGATGGTCACATTGGCCGCTATTCTGTCTGAAACGGTTACATTTATCGTCTGCAAAGCTATGTCGCGTGCTGCGGTATGCGGAGACACTAAAAGCACCATAGTAGACCACAGATGAAGCTTCTAAGTTGATGTAATAGCCAGTAAGATGTAGTAGAATTCAAGTTTTAGATATCGATTAATTTCTTGTTAGCTGGCTTTGGTGCCTTGGACATGAGCTAGGACCTTAAGATTCTGCATGAAAGGAGGACTAGCAGCCGAGTTGCACGGGAGAATGTGAAAAGTGTTCATATGTAGTAAAAACTTGAGAAATCCGTCAGTTTTCGTCATTTGTTATCGAATCGACTTAAAGCCAGATCGTCACATTGGCCGCTCTTCTGTCTGAAACGATTACATTTATCGTCTGCAAAGCTACGTCGCGTGCTGCGGTATGCGGAGACTCTAAAAGCACCATAGTAGAACACAGATGACGCTTCTAAGTTGATGTAATAGCTAGTAAGAAGTAGTACAATTCAAGTTTTAGGTATCGATTACTGACCTTTTACCCTTCTTTGGTGCCTTGGACAAGAGCTAGGATCTTAAGATTTTGCATGAAAGGAGGACTAGCAGCCGCGTGGCACGGGAGAAAGTGAAAAGAGTTCATCTGTAGTAAAAACCTGAGAAATACGTCTGTTTTCGTCATTTGTTATGGAATCGACTTAAAGCCAGATCGACACATTGGCCGCTCTTCTCTCCATAAAGGTTGTAACTATCGTCTGCAAAACTACGTCGCGTGCTGCGGCATGCGGAGACACTAAAAGCACCATAGTAGAACACAGATGAAGCTTCTAAGTTGATGTAATAGCCAGTAAGAAGTAGTACAATTCAAATTTTAAGTATCGATTATTTGCTTTGTACCCTTCTTTGGTGCCTTGGACATGAGCTAGGAACTTAAGTTTTTGCATGAAAGGAGGACTAGCCGCCGCGTTGCACGGGAGAATGTGAAAAGTGTTCATATGTAGTAAAAACCTAAGAAATTCGTCCGTTTCGTCATTTGTTATCGAATCGCCTTAAAGCCAGATCGTCACATTGGCCGCTCTTCTGTCTGAAACGATTACATTTATCGTCTGCAAAGCTATGTCGCGTGCTGCGGTATGCCGAGACACTAAAAGCACCATAGTAGAAAACAGATGAAGCTTCTAAGATGATGCAATAGCCAATAAGAAGTAGCACAATTCAAGTTTTAATTATCGATTATTGACTTTTTACCCTTCTTTGGTGCCTTGGACATGAGCTAGGAACTTAAGATTTTGCATGAAAGGAGGACTAACAGCCGCGTTGCACGGGAGATTGTGAAAAGTGTTCATATGTAGTAAAAACCTGAGAAATCCGTCCGTTTTCGTCATTTGTTATCCAATCGGCTTCAAGCCAGATTGTCACATTGGCCGGCTTCTCTCTGAAACGGTTGCATTTATCGGCTGCAAAGCTATGTCGCGTGATGCGGTGCGCGGAGACACTAAAAGCACCATAGTAGAACACAGATGAAACTTCTAAGTTGATGTAATAGCCAGTAAGAAGTAGTACAATTCAAGTTTTAAGTATCGATTATTGGCTTTGTACCCTTCTTTGGTGCCTTGGACATGAGCTAGGAACTTAAGATTTTGCATGAAAGGAGGACTAGCCGCCGCGTTGCACGGAAGAATGTGAAAAGTGTTCATATGTAGTAAAAACCTAAGAAATCCGTCCGTTTCGTCATTTGTTATCGAAATGACTTAAAGATAGATTGTCACATTGGCCGCTCTTCTGTCTGAAACGGTTACATTTATCGTCTGCAAAGCTATGTCGCGTGCTGGGGTATGCGGAGACACTAAAAGAACCATAGTAGAACACAGATGAAGCTCGTGAGTCGATGTAATAGCCAGTGAGAGGTAGTACAATTCAAGTTTTAGATATGAATTATTGACTTTTTACCCTTGTATGGTGCCTTGGACATGAGCTAGGAACTTAACATTTTGCATGAAAGGAGGACTAGCGGCTGCGTTGCACAGGCGAATGTGAAAAGTGTTCATATGTAGTAAAAACCTGAGAAATCCGTCCGTGTTCGTCATTTGTTATCGAATCGACTTAAAGCCAGATCGTCACATTGGCCGCTCTTCTCTCTGAAACGGTTGTACTTATCGTCTGCAAAGCTATGTCGCGTGCTGCGGTGTGCGGGGACACTAAAAGCACCATTGTAGAACACAGATGAATCTTCTTAGTTGATGCAATAGCCAGTAAGAAGTAGTACTATTCAAGTATTGGGTATCGATTATTGACTTTTTAGCTGGCTTTGGTGCCTTGGACATGAGCTAGGACATTAAGATTCTGCATGAAAGGAGGATTAGCAGCCGCGTTGCACGGGAGAATGTGAAAAGTGTTCATATGTACTAAAAACTTGAGAAATCCATCCGTTTTCGTCATTTGTTATCGAATCGACTTAAAGCCAGATCGTCACATTGGCCGCTCTTCTGTCTGAAACGACTACATTTATCGTCTGCAAAGCTATGTCGCGTGCTGCGGTATGCGGAGACACTAAAAGCACCATAGTAGAACACAGATGACGCTTCTAAGTTAATGTAATAGCCAGTAAGAAGTAGTACAATTTAAGTTTTAGGTATCGATTATTGACTTTTTACCCTTCTTTGCTGCCTTGGACATGAGCTAGGAACTTCAGATTTTGCATGAAAGGAGGACTAGCAGCCGCGTTGCACGAGAGATTGTGAAAAGTGTTCATATGTAGTAAAAACCTGAGAAATCCGTCCGTTTTCGTCATTTGTTATCGAATCGGCTTAAAGCCAGATCTACACATTGGCCGCCCTTCTCTCTGAAACGGTTGTACTTATCGTCTGCAAACCTATGTCGCGTGTTGCGGTATGCGCAGACACTGACCGCACCATAGTAGAACTCAGATGAAGCTTCTAAGTTGATGTAATAGCCAGTAAGAAGTAGTTCAAATCAAGTTTTAGGTATCGATTATTGACTTGTTAGCTGGCTTTGGTGCCTTGGACATGAGCTAGGACCTTAAGATTCTGCATGAAAGGAGGATTAGCAGCCGAGTTGCATGGGAGAATGTGAAAAGTGTTCATATGTAGTAAAAACTTGAGAAATCCGTCAGTTTTCGTCATTTGTTATCGAATCGACTTAAAGCCAGATCATCACATTGGCCGCTATTCTGTCTGAAACGGTTACATTTATCGTCTGCAAAGCTATGTCGCGTGCTGCGGTATGCGGAGACACTAGAAGCATCATAGTAGACCACAGATGACGCTTCTAGGTTGTTGTAATATCCAGTAAGAAGCAGTACAATTCAAGTTTTAGGTATCGATTATAGCCTTTTTAGCTGGCTTTGGTGCCTTGGACACGAGCTAGGACTTTAAGATTCAGCACGGAAGGAGGACTCGTAGCCGAGTTGCACGGGAGAATGTGAAAAGTGTTCATATGTAGTAAAAGCCTGAGAAATCCGTCCGTTTTCGTCATTTGTTATCCAATCGGCTTCAAGCCAGATTGTCACATTGGCCGCCCTTCTCTCTGAAACGGTTGTACTTATCGTCTGCAAACCTATGTCGCGTGTTGCGGTATGCGCAGACACTGACCGCACCATAGTAGATCTCAGATGAAGCTTCTAAGTTGATGTAATAGCCAGTAAGAAGTAGTTCAAATCAAGTTTTAGGTATCGATTATAAACTTTTTACCCTTCTTCGGTGCCTTGGAAATGAGCTAGGAACTTAAGATTTTGCATGAAAGGAGTACTAGCAGTCGCGTTGCACGGGAGAATGTGAAAAGTGTTCATATGTAGTAAAAACCTAAGAAATTCGTCCGTTTCGTCATTTGTTATCGAATCGCCTTAAAGCCAGATCGTCACATTGGCCGCTCTTCTGTCTGAAACGATTACATTTATCGTCTGCAAAGCTATGTCGCGTGCTGCGGTATGCCGAGACACTAAAAGCACCATAGTAGAAAACAGATGAAGCTTCTAAGATGATGCAATAGCCAATAAGAAGTAGCACAATTCAAGTTTTAATTATCGATTATTGACTTTTTACCCTTCTTTGGTGCCTTGGACATGAGCTAGGAACTTAAGATTTTGCATGAAAGGAGGACTAACAGCCGCGTTGCACGGGAGATTGTGAAAAGTGTTCATATGTAGTAAAAACCTGAGAAATCCGTCCGTTTTCGTCATTTGTTATCCAATCGGCTTCAAGCCAGATTGTCACATTGGCCGCCCTTCTCTCTGAAACGGTTGCATTTATCGTCTGCAAAGCTATGTCGCGTGATGCGGTGCGCGGAGACACTAAAAGCACCATAGTAGAACACAGATGAAACTTCTAAGTTGATGTAATAGCCAGTAAGAAGTAGTACAATTCAAGTTTTATGTACCGATTATTGACTTTTTACATTTCTTTGGTGCCTTGGACATGTTCTAGGAACTTAAGATTAGCAGGAAAGGAGGACTAGCAGCCGCGTTGCATGGGAGAATGTGAAAAGTGTTCATATGTAGTAAAAAGCTGAGAAATCCGTCCGTTTTCGTCATTTGTTATCGAATCGTCTTAAAGCCAGATCGTCACATTGGCCGCACTTCTGTCTGAAACGGTTACATTTATCGTCTGCAAAGCTATGTCGTGTGCTGCTGTATGCGGAGACACTAAAAGCACCATAGTAGAACACAGATGAAGCTCCTAAGTCGCTGTAATAGCCAGTAAGAAGTAGTACAATTCAAGTTTTAGTTACGGATTATTGACTTTTTACCCTTCTTTGGTGCCTTGGACATGAGCTAGGAACTTAACATTTTGCATGAAAGGAGGACTAGCGGCCGCGTTGCACGGGCGAATTTGAAAAGTGTTCATATGTAGTAAGAACCAGAGAAATCCTTCCGTGATCGTCATTTGTTATCGACTCGACTTAAAACCAGATCGTCACATTGGCCGCTCTTCTCTCTGAAACGGTTGTACTTATCGTCTGCAAAGCTATGTCGCGTGCTGCGGTATGTGGGGACACTAAAAGCACCATAGTAGAACAAAGATGACGCTTCTAAGTTGATGTAATATCCAGTAAGAAGTAGTACAATTGAAGTTTTAGGTATCGAATATTGCGTTGTTAGCTGGCTTTGGTGTCTTGGACATGAGCAAGGACTTTAAGATTCGGCATGAAAGGAGGACTAGCAGCCGAGTTGCACGGGAGAATGTGAAAAGTGTTCATATGTAGTAAAAACCTGAGAAATCCGTCCGTTTTCGTCATTTGTTATTGAACCGACTTAAAGCCAGATGGTCACATTGGCCGCTATTCTGTCTGAAACGGTTACATTTATCGTCTGCAAAGCTATGTCGCGTGCTGCGGTATGCGGAGACACTAAAAGCACCATAGTAGACCACAGATGAAGCTTCTAAGTTGATGTAATAGCCAGTAAGATGTAGTAGAATTCAAGTTTTAGATATCGATTAATTTCTTGTTAGCTGGCTTTGGTGCCTTGGACATGAGCTAGGACCTTAAGATTCTGCATGAAAGGAGGACTAGCAGCCGAGTTGCACGGGAGAATGTGAAAAGTGTTCATATGTAGTAAAAACTTGAGAAATCCGTCAGTTTTCGTCATTTGTTATCGAATCGACTTAAAGCCAGATCGTCACATTGGCCGCTCTTCTGTCTGAAACGATTACATTTATCGTCTGCAAAGCTACGTCGCGTGCTGCGGTATGCGGAGACTCTAAAAGCACCATAGTAGAACACAGATGACGCTTCTAAGTTGATGTAATAGCTAGTAAGAAGTAGTACAATTCAAGTTTTAGGTATCGATTACTGACCTTTTACCCTTCTTTGGTGCCTTGGACAAGAGCTAGGATCTTAAGATTTTGCATGAAAGGAGGACTAGCAGCCGCGTGGCACGGGAGAAAGTGAAAAGAGTTCATCTGTAGTAAAAACCTGAGAAATACGTCTGTTTTCGTCATTTGTTATGGAATCGACTTAAAGCCAGATCGACACATTGGCCGCTCTTCTCTCCATAAAGGTTGTAACTATCGTCTGCAAAACTACGTCGCGTGCTGCGGCATGCGGAGACACTAAAAGCACCATAGTAGAACACAGATGAAGCTTCTAAGTTGATGTAATAGCCAGTAAGAAGTAGTACAATTCAAATTTTAAGTATCGATTATTTGCTTTGTACCCTTCTTTGGTGCCTTGGACATGAGCTAGGAACTTAAGTTTTTGCATGAAAGGAGGACTAGCCGCCGCGTTGCACGGGAGAATGTGAAAAGTGTTCATATGTAGTAAAAACCTAAGAAATCCGTCCGTTTCGTCATTTGTTATCGAAATGACTTAAAGCCACATTGTCACATTGGCCGCTCTTCTGTCTGAAACGCTTACATTTATCGTCTGCAAAGCTATGACGCGTGCTGCGGTATGCGGAGACAGTAAAAGAACCATAGTAGAACACAGATGAAGCTCCTGAGTCGATGTAATAACCAGTGAGAGGTAGTACAATTCAAGTTTTAGATATGGATTATTGACTTTTTACCCTTGTTTGGTGCCTTGGACATGAGCTAGGAACTTAACATTTTGCATGAAAGTAGGACTAGCGGCTGCGTTGCACAGGCGAATGTGAAAAGTGTTCATATGTAGTAAAAACCTGAGAAAACCGTCCGTGTTCGTCATTTGTTATCGAATCGACTTAAAGCCAGATCGTCACATTGGCCGCTGTTCTCTCTGAAACGGTTGTACTTATCGTCTGCAAAGCTATGTCGCGTGCTGCGGTGTGCGGGGACACTAAAAGCACCATAGTAGAACACAGATGAATCTTCTTAGTTGATGCAATAGCCAGTAAGAAGTAGTACTATTCAAGTATTGGGTATCGATTATTGACTTTTTAGCTGGCTTTGGTGCCTTGGACATGACCTAGGACCTTAAGATTCTGCATGAAAGGAGGACTAGCAGCCGAGTTGCACGAGAGAATGTGAAAAGCGTTCATATGTAGTAAAAACCTGAGAAATCCGTCCGTTTTCGTCATTTGTTATTGAACCGACTTAAAGCCAGATGGTCACATTAGCCGCTCTTCTGTCTGAAACGGTTATATTTATCGTCTGCAAAGCTATGTCACGTGCTGCGGTATGCGGAGACACTAAACGCACCATAGCAGAACACAGATGAAGCTTCTAAGTTGATGTAATAGCCAATAAGAGGTAGTAGAATTCAAGTTTTAGGTATCGATTATTGACGTTTTAGCTGGCTTTGGTGCCTTGGACATGAGCTAGGACATTAAGATTCTGCATGAAATAAGGATTAGCAGCCGCGTTGCACGGGAGAATGTGAAAAGTGTTCATATGTAGTAAAAACTTGAGAAATCCATCCGTTTTCGTCATTTGTTATCGAATCGACTTAAAGCCAGATCGTCACATTGGCCGCTCTTCTGTCTGAAACGATTACATTTATCGTCTGCAAAGCTATGTCGCGTGCTGCGGTATGCGGAGACACTAAAAGCACCATAGTAGAACACAGATGACGCTTCTAAGTTAATGTAATAGCCAGTAAGAAGTAGTACAATTCAAGTTTTAGGTATCAATTATTGACTTTTTACCCTTCAATGGTGCCTTGGACTTGAGCTAGGAACTTAAGATTTTGCATGAAAGAAGGATTAGCAGCCGAGTTGCACGGGAGAATGTGAAAAGTGTTCACATCTAGTAAAAACCTGAGAAATCCGTCCGTTTTCTTCATTAGTTACCGAATCGACTTAATGACAGATCGTCACATTGGCCGCACTTGTGTCTGAAACGGTTACATTTATCGTCTGCAAAGTTATGTCACGTGCTGCGGTATGCGGAGACACTAAAAGCACCATAGTAGAACACAGATGAAGCTTCTAAGTTGATGTAATAGCCAGTAAGAAGTAGTTCAAATCAAGTTTTAGGTATCGATTATAAACTTTTTACCCTTCTTCGGTGCCTTGGAAATGAGCTAGGAACTTAAGATTTTGCATGAAAGGAGTACTAGCAGTCGCGTTGCACGGGAGAATGTGAAAAGTGTTCATATGTAGTAAAAACCTAAGAAATTCGTCCGTTTCGTCATTTGTTATCGAATCGCCTTAAAGCCAGATCGTCACATTGGCCGCTCTTCTGTCTGAAACGATTACATTTATCGTCTGCAAAGCTATGTCGCGTGCTGCGGTATGCCGAGACACTAAAAGCACCATAGTAGAAAACAGATGAAGCTTCTAAGATGATGCAATAGCCAATAAGAAGTAGTACAATTCAAGTTTTAATTATCGATTATTGACTTTTTACCCTTCTTTGGTGCCTTGGACATGAGCTAGGAACTTAAGATTTTGCATGAAAGGAGGACTAACAGCCGCGTTGCACGGGAGATTGTGAAAAGTGTTCATATGTAGTAAAAACCTGAGAAATCCGTCCGTTTTCGTCATTTGTTATCCAATCGGCTTCAAGCCAGATTGTCACATTGGCCGCCCTTCTCTCTGAAACGGTTGTACTTATCGTCTGCAAAGCTATGTCGCGTGTTGCGGTATGCGGAGACACTAAAAGCACCATAGTAGAACACAGATGAAGCTTCTAATTTGATGTAATAGCCAGTAAGAAGTAGTACAATTCAAATTTTAAGTATCGATTATTTGCTTTGTACCCTTCTTTGGTGCCTTGGACATGAGCTAGGAACTTAAGATTTTGCATGAAAGGAGGACTAGCAGCCGAGTAGCACGGGAGAATGTGAAAAGTGTTCATATGTAGTAAAAACCTGAGAAACAAGTCCGTTTTCGTCATTTGTTATCGAATCGACTTAAAGCCAGATCGTCACATTGGCCGCACTTCTGTCTGAAACGGTTACATTTATCGTCTGCAAAGCTATGTCGCGTGCTGCGGTATGCGGAGGCACTTAAAGCACCATAGTAGAACACAGATGAAGCTTCTAAGTTGATGTAACAGCCAGTAAGATGTAGTAGAATTCAAGTTTTAGGTATCAATTATTGACATTTTAGCTGGCTTTGGTGCCTTGGACATGAGCTAGGACCTTAAGATTCTGCATGAAAGGAGGATTAGCAGCCGCGTTGCTTGGGAGAATGTGATAAGTGTTCATATGTAGTAAAAACTTGAGAAATCCGTCCGTTTTCGTCATTTCTTATCGAATCGACTAAAAAACCCAGATCGTCACATTGGCCGCACTTCTGTCTGAAACGGTTAGATTTATCGTTTGCAGAGCTATGCCGCGTGCTGCGATATGCGGATACACTAAAAGCTCCATAGTAGATCACAGATGAAGCTTCTAAGTTGATGTAATAGCCAGTAAGAAGTAGTACAAATCAAGTTTTAGGTATCGATTATAAACTTTTTACCATTCTTCGGTGCCTTGGAAATGATCTAGGAACTTAAGATTTTGCATGAAAGGAGGACTAGCAGTCGCGTTGCACGGGAGAATGTGAAAAGTGTTCATATGTAGTAAAAACCTGAGAAATCTGTCCGTTTTCGTCATTTGTTATCGAAACGACTTAAGCCAGATCGTCACAATGACCGCTCTTCATTCTGAAACAGTTTTACTTATCGTCTGCAAAGCTATTTCGCGTGCTGCGGTATGCGAAGACACTAAAAGCACCAAAGTAGAACACAGATGAAGCTTCAAAGTTGATGTAATATCCAGTAAGAAGTAGCACAATTCCAGTTTTAGGTATCGATTATTGACTTTTTAGTTAGCTTTGGTGCCTTGGACATGAGATAGGACCGCAAGATTCTGCTTGAAAGGAGGACTAGCAGCCGAGTTGCATGGGAGAATGTGAAAAGTGTTCATATGTAGTAAAAACCTGAGAAATCTGTCCGTTTTCGTCATTTGTTATCGAATCGACTTAAAGCCAGATTGCCACATTGGCCGCTCTACTGTCTGAAACGGTTACATTTATCGTCTGCAAAGCTATGTCGCGTATTGCGGTATGCCGAGACACTAAAAGCAACATAGTAGAACACAGATGAAGCTTCTAAGATGATGCAATAGCCAATAAGAAGTAGTACAATTCAAGTTTTAATTATCGATTATTGACTTTTTACCCTTCATTGGTGCCTTGGACATGAGCTAGGTACTTAAGATTTTGCATGAAAGGAGGACTAGCAGCCGAGTTGCAGGGGAGAATGTGAAAAGTGTTCATGTGTAGTAAAAACCTGAGAAATCCGTCCGTTTCGTCATTTGTTATCGAATCGACTTAAAGCCAGATCGTCACATTGACCGCTCTTCTGTCTGAAACGATTACATTTATCGTCTGCAAAGCTAAGTCGCGTGCTGCGGTATGCGGAGACACTAAAAGCACCATAGTAAAACACAGATGAAGCTTCTAAGTTGATGTAATAGCCAGTAAGAAGTAGTACAATTCAAGATTTAAGTATAGATTATTGGCTTCTTACCCTTCTTTGGTGCCTTGGACATGAGCTAGGAACTTAAGATTTTGCATGAAAGGAGGACTAGCAGCCGCGTTGCACGGGAGAATGTGAAAAGTGTTCATATGTAGTAAAAACCTAAGAAATCCGTCCGTTTCCTCATTTGTTATCGAAATGACTTAAAGCCAGATTATCACATTGGCCGCTCTTCTGTCTGAAACGGTTACATTTATCGTCTGCAAAGCTATGTCGTGTGCTGTGGTATGCGCAGACACTAAAAGAACCATAGTAGAACACAGATGAAACTCCTGAGTCGATGTAATAGCCAGTGAGAGGTAGTACAATTCAAGTTTTAGGTATGGATTATTGACTTTTTACCCTTCTTTGGTGCCTTGGACATGAGCTAGGAACTTAACATTTTGCATGAAAGGAGGACTAGCGGCTGCGTTGCACAGGCGAATGTGAAACGGTGTTCATATGTAGTAAAAACGTGAGGAATCCGTCCGTTTTCGTCATTTGTTATCGAATCGGCTTAAAGCCAGATCTTCACATAGGCCGCAATTCTCTCTGAAACGGTTGTACTTATCGTCTGCAAACCTATGTCGCGTGTTGCAGTATGCGCAGACACTGAACGCACCATAGTAGAACTCAGATGAAGCTTCTAAGTTGACGTAATAGCCAGTAAGAAGTAGTTCAAATCAAGTTTTAGGTATCGATTATAAACTTTTTACCCTTCTTCGGTGCCTTGGAAATGAGCTAGGAACTTTAGATTTTGCATGAAAGGAGGACTAGCAGTCGCGTTTCACGGGAGAATGTGAAAAGTGTTCATATGTAGTAAAAACCTAAGAAATTCGTCCGTTTAGTCATTTGTTATCGAATCGCCTTAAAGCCAGATCGTTAGATTGGCCGCTCGTCTCTCTGAAACGATTACATTTATCGTCAGCAAAGCTATGTCGCGTGCTGCGGTATGCCGAGACACTAAAAGCACCATAGTAGAAAACAGATGAAGCTTCTAAGATGATGCAATAGCCAATAAGAAGTAGTACAATTCAAGTTTTAATTATCGATTATTAACTTTTTACCCTTCTTTGGTACCTTGGACATGAGCTAGGAACTTAAGATTTTGCATGAAAGGAGGACTAACAGCCGCGTTGCACAGGAGATTGTGAAGAGTGTTCATATGTAGTAAAAACCTGAGAAATCCGTCCGTTTTCGTCATTTGTTATCGAATCGGCTTAAAGCCAGACCGTCACATTGGCCGCCCTTCTCTCTGAAACGGTTGTACTTATCGTCTGCAAAGCTATGTCGCGTGTTGCGGTATGCGGAGGCACTAAAAGCACCATAGTAGAACACAGATGAAGCTTCTAAGTTGATGTAATATCCAGTAAGAGGTAGCACAATTCAAGTTTTAGGTATCGATTATTGACTTTTTAGCTGGCCTTGGTGCCTTGGACATGAGCTAGGACCGTAAGATTCTGCTTGAAAGGAGGACTAGCAGCCGAGTTGCATGGGAGAATGTGAAAAGTGTTCATATGTAGTAAAAACCTGAGAAATCCGTCCGTCTTCGTCATTTCTCATCAAATCGACTTAAAGCCAGATCGTCACATTGGTCGCTCTTCTCTCTGAAACGGTTACATTTATCGTCTGCAAAGCAATGTCGCGTGCTGCGGTATGCGGAGACACTAACAGCACCATAGTAGAACACTGATGAAACTTCTAAGTTGATGTAATAGCCAGTAAGAAGTAGTGCAATAACGTTTTAGATATCGATTATTGACTTTTTAGCTGGCTTTGGGACTTGGACATGAGCTAGGACCTTAAGATTTTGCATCAAGGGAGGACTAGCAGCTGCGAAGCACGGGAGAATGTGCAAAGTGTTCATATGTAGTAAAAACCTGAGAAATCCGTACATTTTCGTCATTTCTTATAAAATCGACTTAAAGCCAGATCGTCACATTGGTCGCCCTTCTCTCTGAAACGGTTACATTTATCGTCTGCAAAGCAATGTCGCGTGCTGCGGTATGCGGAGAAACTAACAGCACCATAGAAGAACACTGATGAAACTTCTAAGTTGATGTAATAGCCAGTAAGAAGTAGTGCAATAACGTTTTAGATATCGATTATTGACTTTTTAGCTGGCTTTGGGGTCTTAGACATGAGCTAGGACCTTAAGACTTTGCATCAAAGGAGGACTAGCAGCTGCGTTGCACGGGAGAATGTGAAAAGTGTTCATATGTAGTAAAAACTGGGAAATCCGTCCATTTTCGTCATTTCTTATCAAATCGACTTAAAGCCAGATCGTCACATTGGTCGCTCTTCTGTCTGAAACCGTTACATTTATCGTCTGCAAAGCTATGTCGCGTGCTGCGGTATGCAGAGACACTAACGGCACCATAGTAGAACACTGATGAAACTTCTAACTTGTTGTAATAGCCAGTAAGAAGTATTGCAATAACGTTTTAGATATCGATTATTGACTTTTTATCTGGCTTTGGGGTCTTGGACATAAGCTAGGACCTTAAGACTTTGCATCAAAGGAGGACTAGCAGCTCCATTGCACGGGAGAATGTCAAAAGTGTTCATATGTAGTGAAAACCTGAGAAATCCGTCCGTTTTCGTCATTTCTTATCAAATCGACTTAAAGCCAGATCGTCACATTGGTCGCTCTTCTCCCTGAAACGGTTACATTTATCGTCTGCAAAGCTATGTCGCGTGCTGCGGTATGCGGAGACACTAACAGGTTCATAGTAGAACACAGATGAAACTTCAAAGTTGCTGTAATAGCCAGTAAGAAGTAGTACAATAACGTTTTAGATACCGATTATTGACTTTTTAGCTGGCTTTGGGGCCTTGGACATGAGCTAGGACCTTAAGATTTTGCATCAAAGGAGAACTAGCAGCTGTGTTGCACGGGAGAATGTGAAAAGTGTTCATATGCAGTGAAAACCTGAGAAATCCGTCCGTATTCGTCATTTCTTATCAAATCGACTTAAAGCCAGATCGTCACATTGGTCGCTCTTCTCCCTGAAACGGTTACATTTATCGTCTGCAAAGCTACGTCGCGTGCTGAGGTATGCGGAGACACTAACAGCACCTTAATAGAACACAGATGAAATTTCTCAGTTATTGTAATAGCCTGTAAGGAGTAGTACAATAACGTTTTAGATATCGATTATTGACTTTTTAGCTGGCTTTGGGGCCTTCGACATGAGCTAGGACCTTAAGATTTTGCATCAAAGGAGGACTAGATGCTCCGTTGCACGTGAGAATGTAAAAAGTGTTCATGTGCAGTAAAAACCTGAGAAATCCGTCCGTTTTCGTAATTTCTTATCAAATCGACTTAAAGCCAGGACGTCACATTGGACGCTCTTCTCTCTGAAAAGGTTACATTACTCGTCTGCAAAGCAAAGTCGCGTGCTGCGGTATGCGGAGACACTAACAGCACCATAGTAGAACACTAATGAAACTTCTAAGTTGATGTAATAGCCAGTAAGAAGTAGTGCAATAACGTTTTAGATATCGATTATTGACTTTTTAGCTGGCTTTGGGGACTTGGACATGAGCTAGGACCTTAAGATTTTGCATCAAGGGAGGCCTAGCAGCTGCATTGCACGGGAGAATGTGAAAAGTGTTCATATGTAGTAAAAACTGGGAAATCCGTCCATTTTCGTCATCTCTTATCAAATCGACTTAAAGCCAGATCGTCACATTGGTCGCTCTTCTGTCTGAAACGGTTACATTTATCGTCTGCAAAGCTATGTCGCGTGCTGCGGTATGCAGAGACACTAACAGCACCATATTAGAACACTGATGAAACTTCTAACTTGTTGTAATAGCCAGTAAGAAGTATTGCAATAACGTTTTAGATATCGATTATTGACTTTTTAGCTGGCTTTGTGGTCTTGGACATGAGCTAGGACCTTAAGACTTTGCATCAAAGGAGGACTAGCAGCTCCGTATCACGTAAGAATGTCAAAAGAGTTCATATGTAGTGAAAACCTGAGAAATCCATCCGTTTTCGTCATTTCGTATCAAATCGACTTAAAGCCAGATCGTCACATTGATCGCTCTTCTCTCTGAAACGGTTACATTTATCGTCTGCAAAGCTATGTCGCGTGCTGCGGTATGCGGAGACACTAACAGGACCATAGTAGAACACAGATGAAACTTCTAAGTTGATGTAATAGCCAGTAAGAAGTAGTACAATAACGTTTTAGACACCGATTATTGACTTTGTAGCTGGCTTTGGGGCCTTGGACATGTGCTAGAAACTTAAGATTTTGCATCAAAGGAGAACTAGCAGCTGCGTTGCACGGGAGAATGTGAAAAATGTTCATATGTAGTAAAAACCTGAGAAATCCGTCCATTTTCGTCATTTCTTATCAAATCGACTTAAAGCCAGATCGTCACATTGGTCGCCCTTCTCTCTGAAACGGTTACATTTATCGTCTGCAAAGCAATGTCGCGTGCTGCGGTATGCAGAGACACTAACAGCACCATATTAGAACACTGATGAAACTTCTAACTTGTTGTAATAGCCAGTAAGAAGTATTGCAATAACGTTTTAGATATCGATTATTGACTTTTTAGCTGGCTTTGTGGTCTTGGACATGAGCTAGGACCTTAAGACTTTGCATCAAAAGAGGACTAGCTGCTGCGTTGCACGGGAGAATGTGAAAAGTGTTCATATGTAGTAAAAACCTGAGAAATCCGACCGTTATCGTCATTTCTTATCAAATCGACTTAAAGCCAGATCGTCACATTGGTCGCTCTTCTCTCTGAAACGGTTACATTTATTGTCTGCAAAGCTATGTCGCGTGCTGCGGTATGCGGAGACACTAACAGCACCATAGTAGAAAACAGATGAAACTTCTAAGTTGATGTAATAGCCTGTAAGAAGTAGTACAATAACGTTTTAGATTCCGATTATTGACTTTTTAGCTTGCTTTGGGGCCTTGGACATGAGGTAGGACCTTAAGATTTTGCATCAAACGAGGACTAGATGCTCCGTTGCACGGAGAATGTAAAAAGTGTTCATATGCAGTAAAAACCTGAGAAATCCGTCCGTTTTCGTAATTTCTTATCAAATCGACTTAAAGCCAGGACGTCACATTGGACGCTCTTTTCTCTGAAAAGGTTATATTACTCGTCTGCAAAGCTATGTCGCGTGCTGCGGTATGCGGAGACACTAACAGCACCATAGTAGAACACAGATGAAACTTCTAAGTTGATGTAATAGCCAGTAAGAAGTAGTACAATAACGTTTTAGATATCGATTATAGACTTTTTAGCTGGCTTTGGGGCCTAGGACATGAGCTAGGACCTTAAGATTTTGCATCAAAGGAGGACTAGCAGCTGCGTTGCCCGGGAGAATGTCAAAAGTGTTCATATGTAGTAAAAACCTTAGAAATCCGTCCGTTTTTGTCATTTCTTATCAAATCGACTTAAAACCAGGTCTTCACATTGGTCGCTCTTCTTTGTGAAACTGTCACATTTATCGTCTGCAAAGCTATGTCGCGTTCTGCGGTAAGCGGAGACCCTAACAGCACCATAGTAGAAAACAGATGAAACTTCTAAGTTGATGTTATAGCCAGTAAGGAGCAGTACAATAACGTTTTAGATATCGATTATTGACTTTTTAGCTGGCTTTGGGGCCTTGGACATGAGCTAGGACCTTAAGATTTTGCATCAAACGAGGACTAGATGCTCCGTTGCACGGAGAATGTAAAAAGTGTTCATATGCAGTAAAAACCTGAGAAATCCGTCCGTTTTCGTAATTTCTTATCATATCGACTTAAAGCCAGGACGTCACATTGGACGCTCTTCTCTCTGAAAAGGTTATATTACTCGTCTGCAAAGCTATGTCGCGTGCTGCGGTATGCGGAGACACTAACAGCACCATAGTAGAACACAGATGAAACTTCTAAGTTGATGTAATAGCCAGTAAGAAGTAGTACAATAACGTTTTAGATATCGATTATTGACTTTTTAGCTGGCTTTGGGGCCTAGGACATGAGCTAGGACCTTAAGATTTTGCATCAAAGGAGGACTAGCAGCTGCGTTGCCCGGGAGAATGTCAAAAGTGTTCATATGTAGTAAAAACCTGAGAAATCCGTCCGTTTTCGTCATTTCGAATCAAATCGACTTAAAGCCAGATTGTCACATTGGTCGTTCTTCTCCCTGAAATGGTTACATTTATCGTCTGCAAAGCTATGTCGCGTGCTGCGGTATGCGGAGACACTAGCAGCACCATAGTAGAACACTGATGAAACTTCTAAGTTGATGTAATAGCCAGTAAGAAGTAGTACAATAACGTTTTAGAAACCGATTATTGACTTTTAAGCTGGCTTTGGGGCCTTGGACATGAGCTAGGACCTTAAGATTTTGCATCAAAGGAGGACTAGCAGCTGCGTTGCCCGGGAGAATGTGAAGAGTGTTCATATGTACAAAACATGAGAAATCCGTCCGTTTTCGTCATTTCTTATCAATTCGACTTAAAGCCAGGTCTTCACATTGGTCGCTCTTGTCTCTGAAACGGTCACATTTATCGTCTGCAAAGCTATGTCGCGTGCTGCGGTATGTGGAGACACTAAGAGCACCATAGTAGAACACAGACGAAGCTTCTAAGTTGATGTTATAGCCAGTAAGAAGTAGTAATATAACGTTTTAGATACCGATTATTGACTTTTTAGCTGGCTTTGGGGCCTCGGACATGAGCTAGGACCTTAAGATTTTGCATCAAAGGAGAACTAGCAGCTGCGTTGCACGGGAGAATGTGAAAAGTGTTCATATGTAGTAAAAACCTGAGAAATCCGTCCGTTTTCGTCATTTCTTATCAAATCGACTTAAAGCCACATCGTCACATTGGTCGCTCTTCTCCCTGAAATGGTTACATTTATCGTCTGCAAAGCTATGTCGCGTGCTGCGGTATGCGGAGACACTAGCAGCACCATAGTAGAACACTGATGAAACTTCTAAGTTGATGTAATAGCCAGTAAGAAGTAGTACAATAACGTTTTAGAAACCGATTATTGACTTTTAAGCTGGCTTTGGGGTCTTGGACATGAGCTACGACCTTAAGATTTTGCATCAAAGGAGGACTAGCAGCTGCGTTGCCCGGGAGAATGTGAAGAGTGTTCATATGTACTAAAACATGAGAAATCCGTCCGTTTTCGTCATTTCTTATCAATTCGACTTAAAGCCAGGTCTTCACATTGGTCGCTCTTCTCTCTGAAACGGTCACATTTATCGTCTGCAGAGCTATGTCGCGTGCTGCGGTATGTGGAGACACTAAGAGCACCATAGTAGAACACAGACGAAGCTTCTAAGTTGATGTTATAGCCAGTAAGAAGTAGTAATATAACGTTTTAGATACCGATTATTGACTTTTTAGCTGGCTTTGGGGTCTTGGACATGATCTAAGACCTTAAGATTTTGCATGAAACTAAGACTAGCAGCCTCGTTGCACGGGAGTATGTGAAAAGAGTTCATATGTAGTAAAAGCCTGAGAAATCTGTCCGTTTTCGTCATTTCTTATAAAAGCGACTTAAAGCCAGATCGTCACATTGGTGGCTCTTCTCTCTGAAACGGTTACATTTATTGTCTGCAAAGCTATGTTGCGTGCTGCGGTATGCAGAGACACAAACAGTACCATAGTAGAACACTGATGAAACTTCTAAGTTGATGTAATAGCCAGTAAGAAGTAGTGCAATAACGATTTAGATATCGATTATTGACTTTTTAGCTGGCTTTGGGGTCTTGGACATGAGTTAGTACCTTAAGACTTTGCATCAAAGGAGCACTAGCAGCTGCGTTGCACGGGAGAAGGTAAAAAGTGTTCAAATGTAGCAAAAACCTGAGAAATCCGTCCGTTTTCGTCATTTCGTATCAAATCGACTTAAAGCCAGATCGTCACATTGGTCGCTCTTCTCCCTGAAATGGTTACATTTATCGTCTGCAAAGCTATGTCGCGTGCTGCGGTATGCGGAGACACTAGCAGCACCATAGTAGAACACTGATGAAACTTCTAAGTTGATGTAATAGCCAGTAAGAAGTAGTACAATATCGTTTTAGAAACCGATTATTGACTTTTAAGCTGGCTTTGGGGCCTTGGACATGAGCTAGGACCTTAAGATTTTGCATCAAAGGAGGACTAGCAGCTGCGTTGCCCGGGAATATGTGAAGAGTGTTCATATGTACTAAAACATGAGAAATCCGTCCGTTTTCGTCATTTCTTATCAATTCGACTTAAAGCCAGGTCTTCACATTGGTCGCTCTTCTCTCTGAAACGGTTACATTTATCGTCTGCAAAGCAATGTCGCGTGCTGCGGTATGCAGAGACACTAACAGCACCACAGGAGAACAGTGATGAAACTTCTAAGTTGATGTAATAGCCAGTAAGAAGTAGTGCAATAACGTTTTAGATATCGATTATTGACTTTTTAGCTGGCTTTGTGGTCTTGGACATGAGCTAGGACCTTACGACTTTGCATCAAAGGAGGACTAGCAACTGCGTTGCACGGGAGAATGTGAAAAGTGTTCATATGTAGTAAAAACCTGAGAAATCCGACCGTTATCGTCATTTCTTATCAAATCGACTTAAAGCCAGATCGTCACATTGGTCGCTCTTCTCTCTGAAACGGTTACATTTATTGTCTGCAAAGCTATGTCGCGTGCTGCGGTATGCGGAGACACTAACAGCACCATAGTAGAAAACAGATGAAACTTCTAAGTTGATGTAATAGCCTGTAAGAAGTAGTACAATAACGTTTTAGATTCCGATTATTGACTTTTTAGCTTGCTTTGGGGCCTTGGACATGAGCTAGGTCCTTAAGATTTTGCATCAAAGGAGAACTTGCAGCTGCGTTGCACGGGAGAATGTGAAAAGTGTTCATATGTAGTGAAAACCTGAGAAATCTGTCCGTTTTCGTCATTTCTTATCAAATCGACTTAAAGCCAGATCGTCACATTGGTCGCACTTCTCCCTGAAACGGTTACATTTATCGTCTGCAAAGCTACGTCGCGTGCTGCGGTATGCGGAGACACTAACAGCACCTTAATAGAACACAGATGAAATTTCTCAGTTATTGTAATAGCCAGTAAGGAGTAGTACAATAACGTTTTAGATATCGATTATTTACTTTTTAGCTGGCTTTGGTGCCTTGGACATGAGCTAGAACCTTAAGATTTTGCATCAAACGAGGACTAGATGCTCCGTTGCCCGGGAGAATGTCAAAAGTGTTCATATGCAGTAAAAACCTGAGAAATCCGTCCGTTGTCGTAATTTCTTATCAAATCGACTTAAAGCCAGGACGTCACATTGGACGCTCTTCTGTCTGAAAAGGTTACATTACTCGTCTGCAAAGCTATGTCGCGTGCTGCGGTATGCGGAGACACTAACAGCACCATAGTAGAAAACAGATGAAACTTCTAAGTTGATGTTATAGCCAGTAAGAAGTAGTACAACAACTTTAGATATCGATTATTCACTTTTTAGCTGGCTTTGGGGACTTGGGCATGAGCTAGGACCTTAAGATTTTGCATCAAAAGATGACTAGCAGTTGCGTTGCACGGGAGAATGTAAATAGTGTTCATATGTAGTAAAAACCTGAGAAATCCGTCCGTTTTCGTCATTTGTTACCGAATCGACTTAATGTCAGATCGTCTCTTTGGCCGCTCATATCTCTGAAACGGTTACATTTATCGTCTGCAAAGCTATGTCGCGTGCTGCGGTATGCGGAGACACTAACAGCACCATAGTAGAAAACAGAAGAAGCTTCCAAGTTGATGTAATAGCCAGTAAGAAGCAGTACAAATCAGGTTTTACTCATCGATTATTGCCTTTTGTGCCGGCTTTGGTGCCTTGGACATGAGCTAGGAACTTACGATTTTGCATAAAAGAAGGACTAGCATCAGCGTTGTTCGGGAGAATACGAAAAGTGTTCATATGTAGTAAAAACCCGAGAAATCCGTCCTTTGTCGTCATTTGTTATCGAGACGACTTAAAGCCAGATCGTCACATTGGTCGCTCTTCTCTCTGAAACGGTTACATTTATCGTCTGCAAAGCTACGTCGCGTGCTGCGGTATGCGGAGACACTAACAGCACCATAGCGGAACACAGATGAAACTTCTAAGTTGATGTAATAGGCAGTGAGAAGTAGTACAATTCAAGTTTTATGTATCGATTTTTGACTTTTTACCCTTCTTTGGTGCCTTGGACATGAGCTAGGTACTTAAGATTTTGCATGAAAGGAGGACTAGCAGCCGCGTTGCACGGGAGAATGTGAAAAGTGTTCATATGTAGTAAAAACCTGAGAAATCCGTCCGTTTTCGTCATTTCTTATCAAATCGACTTAAAGCCAGATCGTCACATTGGTCGCTCTTCTCCCTGAAACGGTTACATTTATCGTCTGCAAAGCTACGTCGCGTGCTGCGGTATGCGGAGACACTAACAGCACCTTAATAGAACACAGATGAAATTTCTCAGTTATTGTAATAGCCAGTAAGGAGTAGTACAATAACGTTTTAGATATCGATTATTGACTTTTTAGCTGGCTTTGGGCCCTTGGACACGAGCTAGTACCTTAAGATTTTGCATCAAACGAGGACTAGATGCTCCGTTGCACGGAGAATGTAAAAAGTGTTCATATGCAGTAAAAACCTGAGAAATCCGTCCGTTTTCGTAATTTCTTATCAAATCGACTTAAAGCCAGGACGTCACATTGGACGCTCTTCTCTCTGAAAAGGTTACATTACTCGTCTGCAAAGCTATGTCGCGTGCTGCGGTATGCGGAGACACTAACAGCACCATAGTAGAACACAGATGAAACTTCTAAGTTGATGTAATAGCCAGTAAGAAGTAGTACAATAACGTTTTAGATATCGATTATTGACTTTTTAGCTGGCTTTGGGGACTTGGGCATGAGCTAGGACCTTAAGATTTTGCAGCAAAGGAGGACTAGCAGCTGCGTTGCACGGGAGAATGTGAAAAGTGTTCATATGTAGTAAAAACCTGAGAAATCCGTCCGTTTTCGTCATATCGTATCAAATCGACTTAAAGCCAGATCGTCACATTGGTCGCTCTTCTCCCTGAAATGGTTACATTTATCGTCTGCAAAGCTATGTCGCGTGCTGCGGTATGCGGAGACACTAGCAGCACCATAGTAGAACACTGATGAAACTTCTAAGTTGATGTAATAGCCAGTAAGAAGTAGTACAATAACGTTTTAGAAACCGATTATTGTCTTTTAAGCGGCTTTGGGGCCTTAGACATGAGCTAGGACCTTAAGATTTTGCATCAAAGGAGGACTAGCAGCTGCGTTGCCCGGGAGAATGTGAAGAGTGTTCATATGTACTAAAACATGAGACATCCGTCCGTTTTCGTCATTTCTTATCAATTCGACTTAAAGCCAGGTCTTCACATTGGTCGCTCTTCTCTCTGAAACGGTCACATTTATCGTCTGCAAAGTTATGTCGCGTGCTGCGGTATGTGGAGACACTAAGAGCACCATAGTAGAACACAGACGAAGCTTCTAAGTTGATGTTATAGCCAGTAAGAAGTAGTAATATAACGTTTTAGATACCGATTATTGACTTTTTAGCTGGCTTTGGGGCCTCGGACATGAGCTAGGACCTTAAGATTTTGCATCAAAGGAGAACTAGCAGCTGCGTTGCACGGGAGAATGTGAAAAGTGTTCATATGTAGTAAAAACCTGAGAAATCCGTCCGTTTTCGTCATTTCTTATCAAATCGACTTAAAGCCAGATCGTCACATTGGTCGCTCTTCTCCCTGAAATGGTTACATTTATCGTCTGCAAAGCTATGTCGCGTGCTGCGGTATGCGGAGACACTAGCAGCACCATAGTAGAACACTGATGAAACTTCTAAGTTGATGTAATAGCCAGTAAGAAGTAGTACAATAACGTTTTAGAAACCGATTATTGACTTTTAAGCTGGCTTTGTGGCCTTGGACATGAGCTAGGACCTTAAGATTTTGCATCAAAGGAGGACTAGCAGCTGCGTTGCCCGGGAGAATGTGAAGAGTGTTCATATGTACTAAAAAACGAGAAATCCGTCCGTTTTCGTCATTTCTTATCAATTCGACTTAAAGCCAGGTCTTCACATTGGTCGCTCTTCTCTCTGAAACGGTCACATTTAATGTCTGCAAAGCTATGTCGCGTGCTGCGGTATGTGGAGACACTAAGAGCACCATAGTAGAACACAGACGAAACTTCTAAGTTGATGTTATAGCCAGTAAGAAGTAGTAATATAACGTTTTAGATACCGATTATTGACTTTTTAGCTGGCTTTGGGGCCTCGGACATGAGCTAGGACCTTAAGATTTTGCATCAAAGGAGAACTAGCAGCTGCGTTGCACGGGAGAATGTGAAAAGTGTTCATATGTAGTAAAAACCTGAGAAATCCGTCCGTTTTCGTCATTTCTTATCAAATCGACTTAAAGCCAGATCGTCACATTGGTCGCCCTTCTCTCTGAAACGGTTACATTTATCGTCTGCAAAGCAATGTCGCGTGCTGCGGTATGCAGAGACACTAACAGCACCAGAGTAGAACAGTGATGAAACTTCTAAGTTGATGTAATAGCCAGTAAGAAGTAGTGCAATAACGTTTTAGATATCGATTATTGACTTTTTAGCTGGCTTTGTGGTCTTGGGCATGAGCTAGGACCTTAAGACTTTGCATCAAAGGAGGACTAGCAGCTGCGTTGCACGGGAGAATGTGAAAAGTGTTCATATGTAGTAAAAACCTGAGAAATCCGTCCGTTATCGTCATTTCTTATCAAATCGACTTAAAGCCAGATCGTCACATTGGTCGCTCTTCCCTCTGAAACGGTTACATTTATTGTCTGCAATGCGATGTCGCGTGCTGCGGTATGCGGAGACACTCACAGCACCATAGTAGAAAACAGATGAAACTTCTAAGTTGATGTAATAGCTTGCAAGAAGTAGTACAATAACGTTTTAGATACCGATTATTGTCTTTTTAGCTGGCTTTGGGGTCTTGGACATAAGCTAGGACCTTAAGATTTTCCATCAAAGGAGAACTAGCAGCTGCGTTGCACGGGAGAATGTGAAAAGCGTTCATATGTAGTAAAAACCTGAGAAATCCGTCCATTTTCGTCATTTCTTATCAAATCGACTTAAAGCCAGATCGTCACATTGGTCGCTCTTCTCCCTGAAACGGTTACATTTATCGTCTGCAAAGCTACGTCGCGTGCTGCGGTATGCGGAGACACTAACAGCACCATAGTAGAACACAGATGAAATTTCTCAGTTATTGTAATAGCCAGCAAAGAGTAGTACAATAACGTTTTAGATATCGATTATTGACTTTTTAGCTGGCTTTGGGGCCTTGGACATGAGCTAGGACCTTAAGATTTTGCATCAAAAGATGACTAGCAGCTGCGTTGCACGGGAGAATGTAAATAGTGTTCATATGTAGTAAAAACCTGAGAAATCCGTCCGTTTTCGTCATTTGTTTCCGAATCGACTTAATGTCAGATCGTCTCATTGGCCGCTCATATCTCTGAAACGGTTACATTTATCGTCTGCAAAGCTATGTCGCGTGCTGCGGTATGCGGAGACACTAACAGCACCATAGTAGAAAACAGAAGAAGCTTCCAAGTTGATGTAATAGCCAGTAAGAAGCAGTACAAATCAGGTTTTACTCATCGATTATTGCCTTTTGTGCCGGCTTTGGTGCCTTGGACATGAGCTAGGACCTTACGATTTTGCATAAAAGAAGGACTAGCATCTGCGTTGTTCGGGAGAATACGAAAAGTGTTCATATGTAGTAAAAACCCGAGAAATCCGTCCTTTGTCGTCATTTGTTATCGAGTCGACTTAAAGCCAGATCGTCACATTGGTCGCTCTTCTCTCTGAAACGGTTACATTTATCGTCTGCAAAGCTATGTCGCGTGCTGTGGTATGCGCAGACACTAAAAGAACCATAGTAGAACACAGATGAAGCTCCTGAGTCGATGTAATAGCCAGTGAGAGGTAGTACAATTCAAATTTTTAGGTGTGGATTATTGACTTTTTACCCTTCTTTGGTGCCTTGGACATGAGCTAGGAACTTAACATTTTGCATGAAAGGAGGACTAGCGGCTGCGTTGCACAGGCGAATGTGAAACGGTGTTCATATGTAGTAAAAACGTGAGGAATCCGTCCGTTTTCGTCATTTGTTATCGATTCGGCTTAAAGCCAGATCTTCACATAGGCCGCAATTCTCTCTGAAACGGTTGTACTTATCGTCTGCAAACCTATGTCGCGTGTTGCGGTATGCGCAGACACTGAACGCACCATAGTAGAACTCAGATGAAGCTTCTAAGTTGATGTAATAGCCAGTAAGAAGTAGTTCAAATCAAGTTTTAGGTATCGATTATAAACTTTTTACCCTTCTTCGGTGCCTTGGAAATGAGCTAGGAACTTTAGATTTTGCATGAGAGGAGGTCTAGCAGTCGCGTTTCACGGGAGAATGTGAAAAGTGTTCATATGTAGTAAAAACCTAAGAAATTCGTCCGTTTAGTCATTTGTTATCGAATCGCCTTAAAGCCAGATCGTCAGATTGGCCGCTCGTCTCTCTGAAACGATTACATTTATCGTCAGCAAAGCTATGTCGCGTGCTGCGGTATGCCGAGACACTAAAAGCACCATAGTAGAAAACAGATGAAGCTTCTAAGATGATGCAATAGCCAATAAGAAGTAGTACAATTCAAGTTTTAAATATCGATTATTGACTTTTTACCCTTCTTTGGTGCCTTGGACATGAGCTAGGAACTTAAGATTTTGCATGAAAGGAGGACTAACAGCCGCGTTGCACGGGAGATTGTGAAAAGTGTTCATATGTAGTAAAAACCTGAGAAATCCGTCCGTTTTCGTCATTTGTTATCGAATCGGCTTAAAGCCAGACCGTCACATTGGCCGCCCTTCTCTCTGAAACGGTTGTACTTATCGTCTGCAAAGCTATGTCGCGTGTTGCGGTATGCGGAGGCACTAAAAGCACCATAGTAGAACACAGATAAAGCTTCTAAGTTGATGTAATATCCAGTAAGAGGTAGCACAATTCAAGTTTTAGGTATCGATTATTGACTTTTTAGCTGGCTTTGGTGCCTTGGACATGAGCTAGGACCGTAAGATTCTGCTTGAAAGGAGGACTAGCAGCCGAGTTGCATGGGAGAATGTGAAAAGTGTTCATATGTAGTAAAAACCTGAGAAATCCGTCCGTTTTCGTCATTTCGTATCAAATCGACTTAAAGCCAGATCGTCACATTGGTCGCTCTTCTCCCTGAAATGGTTACATTTATCGTCTGCAAAGCTATGTCGCGTGCTGCGGTATGCGGAGACACTAACAGGTTCATAGTAGAACACAGATGAAACTTCTAAGTTGATGTAATAGCCAGTAAGAAGTAGTACAATAACGTTTTAGATACCGATTATTGACTTTTTAGCTGGCTTTGGGGCCTTGGACATGAGCTAGGACCTTAAGATTTTGAATCAAAGGAGAACTAGCAGCTGTGTTGCACGGGAGAATGTGAAAAGTGTTCATATGCAGTGAAAACCTGAGAAATCCGTCCGTATTCGTCATTTCTTATCAAATCGACTTAAAGCCAGATCGTCACATTGGTCGCTCTTCTCCCTGAAACGGTTACATTTATCGTCTGCAAAGCTACGTCGCGTGCTGCGGTATGCGGAGACACTAACAGCACCTTAATAGAACACAGATGAAATTTCTCAGTTATTGTAATAGCCAGTAAGGAGTAGTACAATCACGTTTTAGATATCGATTATTGACTTTTTAGCTGGCTTTGGGGCCTTCGACATGAGCTAGGACCTTAAGATTTTGCATCAAAGGAGGACTAGATGCTCCGTTGCACGGGAGAATTTAAATAGTGTTCATGTGCAGTAAAAACCTGAGAAATCCGTCCGTTTTCGTAATTTCTTATCAAATCGACTTAAAGCCAGGACGTCACATTGGACGCTCTTCTCTCTGAAAAGGTTACATTACTCGTCTACAAAGCTATGTCGCGTGCTGCGGTATGCGGAGACACTAACAGCACCATAGTAGAACACAGATGAAACTTCTAAGTCGATGTAATAGCCAGTAAGAGGTAGTACAATAACGTTTTAGATATCGATTATTGACTTTTTAGCCGGCTTTGGGGCCTAGGACATGAGCTAGGACCTTCAGATTTTGCATCAAAGGAGGACCAGCAGCTGCGTTGCCCGGGAGAATGTGAAAAGTGTTCATATGTAGTAAAAACCTTAGAAATCCGTCCGTTTTTGTCATTTCTTATCAAATCGACTTAAAACCAGGTCTTCACATTGGTCGCTCTTCTCTCTGAAACGGTCACATTTATCGTCTGCAAAGCTATGTCGCGTGCTGCGGTAAGCGGAGACCCTAACAGCACCATAGTAGAAAACAGATGAATCTTCTAAGTTGATGTTATAGCCAGTAAGAAATAGTACAATAACTTTTAGATATCGATTATTGACTTTTTAGCTGGCTTTGGGGACTTGGACATGAGCTAGGACCTTAAGATTTTGCATCAAGGGAGGACTAGCAGCTGCATTACAGGGGAGAATGTGAAAAGTGTTCATATGTAGTAAAAACTGGGAAATCCGTCCATTTTCGTCATTTCTTATCAAATCGACTTAAAGCCAGATCGTCACATTGGTCGCTCTTCTGTCTGAAACGGTTACATTTATCGTCTGCAAAGCTATGTCGCGTGCTGCGGTATGCAGAGACACTAACAGCACCATAGTAGAACACTGATGAAACTTCTAACTTGTTGTAATAGCCAGTAAGAAGTATTGCAATAACGTTTTAGATATCGATTATTGACTTTTTATCTGGCTTTGGGGTCTTGGACATGAGCTAGGACCTTAAGACTTTGCATCAAAGGAGGACTAGCAGCTCCGTATCACGTAAGAATGTCAAAAGTGTTCATATGTAGTGAAAACCTGAGAAATCCATCCGTTTTCGTCATTTCTTATCAAATCGACTTAAAGCCAGATCGTCACATTGATCGCTCTTCTCTCTGAAACGGTTACATTTATCGTCTGCAAAGCTATGTCGCGTGCTGCGGTATGCGGAGACACTAACAGGACCATAGTAGAACACAGATGAAACTTCTAAGTTGGTGTAATAGCCAGTAAGAAGTAGTACAATAACGTTTTAGATACCGATTATTGACTTTTTAGCTGGCTTTGGGGCCTTGGACATGAGCTAGGACCTTAAGATTTTGCATCAAAGGAGAACTAGCAGCTGCGTTGCACGGGAGAATGTGAAAAATGTTCATATGTAGTAAAAACCTGAGAAATCCGTCCATTTTCGTCATTTCTTATCAAATCGACTTAAAGCCAGATCGTCACATTGGTCGCTCTTCTCTCTGAAACGGTTACATTTATTGTCTGCAAAGCTATGTCGCGTGCTGCGGTATGCGGAGACACTAACAGCACCATAGTAGAAAACAGATGAAACTTCTAAGTTGATGTAATAGCCTGCAAGAGGTAGTACAATAACGTTTTAGATTCCGATTATTGTCTTTTTAGCTTGCTTTGGGGCCTTGGACATGAGCTAGGACCTTAAGATTTTGCATCAAAGGAGAACTTGCAGCTGCGGTGCACGGGAGAATGTGAAAAGTGTTCATATGTAGTGAAAACCTGAGAAATCCGTCCGTTTTCGTCATTTCTTATCAAATCGACTTAAAGCCAGATCGTCACATTGGTCGCTCTTCTCCCTGAAACGGTTACATTTATCAACTGCAAACCTACGTCGCGTGCTGCGGTATGCGGAGACACTAACAGCACCTTAATAGAACACAGATGAAATTTCTCAGTTATTGTAATAGCCAGTAAGGAGTAGTACAATAACGTTTTAGATATCGATTATTGACTTTTTAGCTGGCTTTGGGGCCTTGGACATGAGCTAGGACCTTAAGATTTTGCATCAAACGAGGACTAGATGCTCCGTTGCACGGAGAATGTAAAAAGTGTTCATATGCAGTAAAAACCTGAGAAATCCGTCCGTTTTCGTAATTTCTTATCAAATCGACTTAAAGCCAGGACGTCACATTGGACGCTCTTCTCTCTGAAAAGGTTACATTACTCGTCTGCAAAGCTATGTCGCGTGCTGCGGTAAGCGGAGACCATAACAGCACCATAGTAGAAAACAGATGAAACTTCTAAGTTGATGATATAGCCAGTAAGAAGTAGTACAATAACTTTAGATATCGATTATTCACTTTTTAGCTGGCTTTGGGGTCTTGGACATGAGTTAGTATCTTAAGACTTTGCATCAAAGGAGCACTAGCAGCTGCGTTGCACGGGAGAAGGTAAAAAGTGTTCAAATGTAGCAAAAACCTGAGAAATCCGTCCGTTTTCGTCATTTCGTATCAAATCGACTTAAAGCCAGATCGTCACATTGGTCGCTCTTCTCTCTGAAACGGTTACATTTATCGTCTGCAAAGCTATGTCGCGTGCTGTGGTATGCGGAGACACTAACAGCACCATAGTAGAAAACAGATGAAACTTCTAAGTTGATGTAATAGCCAGTAAGAAGTAGTAATATAACGTTTTAGATACCGATTATTGACTTTTTAGCTGGCTTTGGGGACTTGGACATGAGCTAGGACCTTAAGATTTTGCATCAAAAGATGACTAGCAGCTGCGTTGCACGGGAGAATGTAAATAGTGTTCATATGTAGTAAAAACCTGAGAAATCCGTCCGTTATCGTCATTTGTTACCGAATCGACTTAATGTCAGATCGTCTCATTGGCCGCTCATATCTCTGAAACGGTTACATTTATCGTCTGCAAAGCTATGTCGCGTGCTGCGGTATGCGGAGACACTAACAGCACCATAGTAGAACACAGAAGAAGCTTCCAAGTTGATGTAATAGCCAGTAAGAAGCAGTACAAATCAGGTTTTACTTATCGATTATTGCCTTTTGTGCCGGCTTTGGTGCCTTGGACATGAGCTAGGACCTTACGATTTTGCATAAAAGAAGGACTAGCATCAGCGTTGTTCGGGAGAATACGAAAAGTGTTCATATGTAGTAAAAACCAGAGAAATCCGTCCTTTGTCGTCATTTGCTATCGAGTCGACTTAAAGCCAGATCGTCACATTGTCTGCTCTTCTCTCTGAAACGGTTACATTTATCGTCTGCAAAGCTATGTCGCGTGCTGCGGTATGCGGAGACACAAAAAGCACCATAGTAGAACACTGAAATAGCTTCTAAGTTTATGTAATAGCAAGTAAAATGTAGTACAATTCACGTTTTAGTTATCGATTATTGACTTTTTGGCCGGCTTTGGTGCCTTGGACGTGAGCTAGGACCTTAAGATTTTGCATGAAAGGAGGACTAGTAGCTGCGATACACGGGAGAGTGTGAAAAGTGTTCATTTGTAGTAAAAACCTAAGGTATTCGGCCGGTTTCGTCATTTGCTATCAAATCGACTTAAGGCCAGATCGTCACATTGGCCTCTCTTCTCTCTGAAACAATTACATTTATCGTCTGCAAAGTTATGTCACGTGCTGCGGTATGCGGAGACACTAAAAGCACCGCAGTAGAACACAGATGAAGCTTCTAAGTTGATGAAATAGCCAGTAAGATGTAGTACAATTCGTATTTTGGGTATAGATTATTGACTTTTTACCTTTCTTTGGAGCCTTGGACTTGAGCTAAGAACTTAAGATTTTGCATGAAAGGAGGACTAGCACCCGCGTTGCACGGGAGAATGTGAAAAGTGTTCGTATGTAGTAAATACCTGAGAAATCCGTCCGTTTTCGTCATTTGTTATCGAATCGACTTAAAGCCACATCGTCTCATTGGCCGCACTTCTGTATGAAACGGTTACATTTATCGTCTGCAAAGCTATGTCGCGTGCTGCGGTATGCGGAGACACTAAAAGCACCATAGTAGAACACAGATGAAGCTTCTAAGTTGATGTAATAACCAGTAAGATGTAGTACAATTGAAGTTTTAGGTATTGATTATTGACTTTTCACCCTTCTTTGGTGCCTTTGACATGGGCTAGGAACATAAGATTTTGCATGAAAGGTGGACTAGCAGCCGCGTTGCACGGGAGAATGTGAAAAGTGTTCATATGTGGTAAAAACTTGAGAAATTCGTCCGTTTTCGTCATTTGTTATCAAATCAACTTAAACCCAGATCGTCACATTGGGCACACTTCTGTCTGAAGCGGTTATATTTATCGTCTGCAAAGCTATGTCGCGTGCTGCGGTATACAGAGACACTAAAAGCACCATAGTAGAACACAGATGAAGCTTCTAAGTTGACGTAATAGCCAGTAAGATGTAGTACAATTCGTGTTTTAGGTATAGATTATTGACTTTTTACACTTCTTTGGTGCTTTGGACTTGAGCTAGGAACTTAAGATTTTGCATGAAAGGAGGACTAGCACCCGCGTTGTACGGGAGAATGTGAAAAGTGTTCATATGTAGTAAATACCTGAGAAATCAGTCCGTTTTCGTCATTTGTTGTCGAATCGACTTAAAGCCAGATCGTCACATTAGCCGCACTTCTGTCTGAAACGGTTACATTTATCGTCTGCATAGCTATGTCGTGTGCTGCGGTATGCGGAGACACTAAAAGCACCATAGTAGAACACAGATGAAGCTTCTAAGTTGATGTAATAGCCAGTAAGAAGTAGTACACTTCAATTTTCAGGTATTGATTATTGACTTTTTACCCTTCTTTGGTGCCTTGGACAAAACCTAGGAACTTAAGATTTTGCATTAAAGGAGGAATAGCAGCCGCGTAGCACGGGCGAATGTGAAAAATGTTCATATGTAGTAAAAACCTGAGAAACCTGTCCGTTTTCGTCATTTGTTATCGAATCGTCTTAAAGCCAGATCGTCACATTGGCCGCTCTTCTCTCTGAAACGGTTGTACTTATCGCCTGCAAAGCTATGTCACGTGCTGCGGTATGCGGAGACACTAAAAGCACCATAGTAGAACACAGATGAAGCTTCTAAGTTGATGTAATAGCCAGTAAGAAGTAGTACTATTCAAGTTTTAGGTATCGATTATTGACTTTTTACCCTTCTTTGGCGACTCGGACATGAGCTAGGAACTTAAGATTTTGCATGAAAGGAGGACTAGCAGCCGCGTTGCTCGAGCGAATGTGAAAAGTGTTCATATGTGGTAAGAACCTGAGAAATCCGTCCGTTCTCGTCATTTGTTATCGAATCGACTTAAAGCCAGATCGTCTCTTTGGCCGCTCTTCTGTCTGAAACGGTTACATTTATCGTTTGCAAAGCTATGTCGCGTGCTGCGGTATTAGGAGACAATAAAAGCACAATAGTAGAACACAGATGAAGCTTCTTAGTTGATGTAATAGCCCGTAAGATGTAGTAAAATTCAAGTTTTAGGTATCGATTATTGACTTTTTACCCTTCTATGGTGCCTTGGACTTGAGCTAGGAACTTAAGATTTTGCATGAAAGGTGGACTAGCAGCCGCGTTGCACGGGAGAATGTGAAAAGTGTTCATATGTGGTAAAAACTTGAGAAATCCGTCCGTTTTCGTCATTTGTTATGGAATCGACTTAAACCCACATCGTCACATTGGGCACACTTCTGTCTGAAACGGTTATATTTATCGTCTGCAAAGCTATGCCGCGTGCTGCGGTATGCGGAGACACTAAAGGCACCATAGTAGAACACAGATGAAGCTTCTAAGTTGATGTAATAGCCAGTAAGAAGTAGTAAACTTCAAGTTTTATTTATCGATTATTGACTGTTAACCTTCTTTGGTGCCTTGGACATGAGCTACGAACTTAAGATTTTGCATGAAATGAGGACTAGTAGCCCTGTTGCACGGGAGAATGTGAAAAGAGTTCATATGTAGTAAGAACCTTAGAAGTCCGTCCGTTTTCGTCATCTGTTATCAAATCGACTTAAAGCCAGATCGTCACATTGGCCGCTCTTCCTTCGAGAAACGGTTTCATTTATCGTGTGCAAAGCTATGTCGCGTGCTGTGATATGTGGAGACACTAAAAGCACCATAGTAGAACACAGATGAAGCTTCTAAGTTGATGATAGCCAGTAAGAAGTAGTACAATTCAAGTTTTAGGCATGGATTATTGACATTTAAGCTGGCTTTGGTGCCTTGGACATGAGCTAGGACCTTGAGATTCTGCATCAAAGGGGGACTAGCAGCCGCGTTGCATGGGAGATTGTGGAAAGTGTTCATATGTAGTAAAACCCTGAGAAATCCGTCAGTTTTCGTCATTTGTTATCGAATCGACTTAAAGACAGATCGTCACATTGGCCGCTCTTCACTCTGAAACTTGTGTACTTACCGTCTGCAAAGCTATGTCGCGTGCTGCGGTATGCGGAGACACTAAAAGCACCATAGTAGAACACAGATGCAGCTTCTAAGTTGATGTAATAGCCAGTAAGAAGTAGTACAATTCAAGTTTTATTTATCGATTATTGACTGTTTACCCTTCTTTGGTGACTTGGGCATGGGTTAGGAACTTAGGACTTTGCCTGAAATGAGGACTAGTAGCCCTGTTGCACGGGAGAATGAGAAAAGTGTCCATATGTAGTAAAAACCTGAGAAATCCGTCCGTTTTCGTCACTTGTTAACGAATCGACTTAAAGCCAGATCGTCACATTGGCCGCTCTTCCCTCTGAAACGGTTGTAATTATCGACTGCAATGCTATGTCGCGTGCTGCGGTATGCGGAGACAATGAAAGCACCATAGTAGAACACAGTTGAAGCTTCTAAGTAGATGTAATAGCCAGTAAGAAGTAGTACAATTCAGGTTTTAGGAATCGATTATTGACTTTTTATCCTTCTTTGGTGCCTTGGACATGAGCTAGGAACTTAAGATTTTGCATGAAAGGAGGACTAGCAACCGCGTTGCACGGGAGAATGTGGAAAGTGTTCATATGTAGTAAAACCCTGAGAAATCCGTCCGTTTTCGACATTTGTTATCGAATCGACTAAAAGACAGATCGTCACATTGGCCGCTCTTCACTCTGAATCGGGTGTACTTACCGTCTGCAAAGCTATGTCGCGTGCTGCGGTATGCGGACACACTAAAAGCACCATAGTAGAACACAGATGAAGCTTCTAAGTTGATGTAATAGCCAGTAAGAAGTAGTACAATTCAAGTTTTAGGCATGGATTATTGACTTTTAAGCTGGCTTTGGTGCCTTGGACATGAGCTAGGACCTTGAGATTCTGCATCAAAGGAGGACTAGCAGCCGCGTTGCACGGGAGAATGTGAAAAATGTTCATATGTAGAAAACCCTGAGATATTCGTCCGTTTTCGTCAATTGTTATCGAATCGACTTAAAGCCAGATCGTCTCATTGGCCGCTCTTCTCTCTGAAACGGTTGTACTTATCGTCTGCAAAGCTATGTCGCGTGCTGCGGTATGCGGAGACAATGAAAGCACCATAGTAGAACACAGTTGAAGTTTCTAAGTAGATGTAATAGCCAGTAAGAAGTAGTACAATTCAAGTTTTATTTATCGATAATTGACTGTTTACCCTTCTTTGGTGCCTTGGACATGAGCTAGGAACTTAAGATTTTGCATGATATGAGGACTAGTAGCCCTGTTGCACGGGAGAATGAAAAAAGTGTCCATATGTAGTAAAAACCTGAGAAATCCGTCCGTTTTCGTCAATTGTTAACGAATCGACTTAAAGCCAGATCGTCACATTGGCCGCTCTTCTCTCTGAAACGGTTGTAATTATCGACTGCAAAGCTATGTCGCGTGCTGCGGTATGCGGAGACAATGAAAGCACCATAGTAGAACACAGTTGAAGCTTCTAAGTTGATGTAATAGCCAGTAAGAAGTAGTACACTTCAATTTTCAGGTATTGATTATTGACTTTTTACCCTTCTTTGGTGCCTTGGACAAAACCTAGGAACTTAAGATTTTGCATTAAAGGAGGAATAGCAGCCGCGTAGCACGGGCGAATGTGAAAAATGTTCATATGTAGTAAAAACCTGAGAAACCTGTCCGTTTTCGTCATTTGTTATCGAATCGTCTTAAAGCCAGATCGTCACATTGGCCGCTCTTCTCTCTGAAACGGTTGTACTTATCGCCTGCAAAGCTATGTCACGTGCTGCGGTATGCGGAGACACTAAAAGCACCATAGTAGAACACAGATGAAGCTTCTAAGTTGATGTAATAGCCAGTAAGAAGTAGTACTATTCAAGTTTTAGGTATCGATTATTGACTTTTTACCCTTCTTTGGCGACTCGGACATGAGCTAGGAACTTAAGATTTTGCATGAAAGGAGGACTAGCAGCCGCGTTGCTCAGGCGAATGTGAAAAGTGTTCATATGTGGTAAGAACCTGAGAAATCCGTCCGTTCTCGTCATTTGTTATCGAATCGACTTAAAGCCAGATCGTCTCTTTGGCCGCTCTTCTGTCTGAAACGGTTACATTTATCGTTTGCAAAGCTATGTCGCGTGCTGCGGTATTAGGAGACAATAAAAGCACAATAGTAGAACACAGATGAAGCTTCTTAGTTGATGTAATAGCCCGTAAGATGTAGTAAAATTCAAGTTTTAGGTATCGATTATTGACTTTTTACCCTTCTATGGTGCCTTGGACTTGAGCTAGGAACTTAAGATTTTGCATGAAAGGTGGACTAGCAGCCGCGTTGCACGGGAGAATGTGAAAAGTGTTCATATGTGGTAAAAACTTGAGAAATCCGTCCGTTTTCGTCATTTGTTATGGAATCGACTTAAACCCACATCGTCACATTGGGCACACTTCTGTCTGAAACGGTTATATTTATCGTCTGCAAAGCTATGCCGCGTGCTGCGGTATGCGGAGACACTAAAGGCACCATAGTAGAACACAGATGAAGCTTCTAAGTTGATGTAATAGCCAGTAAGAAGTAGTAAACTTCAAGTTTTATTTATCGATTATTGACTGTTAACCTTCTTTGGTGCCTTGGACATGAGCTACGAACTTAAGATTTTGCATGAAATGAGGACTAGTAGCCCTGTTGCACGGGAGAATGTGAAAAGAGTTCATATGTAGTAAGAACCTTAGAAGTCCGTCCGTTTTCGTCATCTGTTATCAAATCGACTTAAAGCCAGATCGTCACATTGGCCGCTCTTCCTTCGAGAAACGGTTTCATTTATCGTGTGCAAAGCTATGTCGCGTGCTGTGATATGTGGAGACACTAAAAGCACCATAGTAGAACACAGATGAAGCTTCTAAGTTGATGATAGCCAGTAAGAAGTAGTACAATTCAAGTTTTAGGCATGGATTATTGACATTTAAGCTGGCTTTGGTGCCTTGGACATGAGCTAGGACCTTGAGATTCTGCATCAAAGGGGGACTAGCAGCCGCGTTGCATGGGAGATTGTGGAAAGTGTTCATATGTAGTAAAACCCTGAGAAATCCGTCCGTTTTCGACATTTGTTATCGAATCGACTAAAAGACAGATCGTCACATTGGCCGCTCTTCACTCTGAATCGGGTGTACTTACCGTCTGCAAAGCTATGTCGCGTGCTGCGGTATGCGGACACACTAAAAGCACCATAGTAGAACACAGATGAAGCTTCTAAGTTGATGTAATAGCCAGTAAGAAGTAGTACAATTCAAGTTTTAGGCATGGATTATTGACTTTTAAGCTGGCTTTGGTGCCTTGGACATGAGCTAGGACCTTGAGATTCTGCATCAAAGGAGGACTAGCAACCGCGTTGCACGGGAGAATGTGAAAAATGTTCATATGTAGAAAACCCTGAGATATTCGTCCGTTTTCGTCAATTGTTATCGAATCGACTTAAAGCCAGATCGTCTCATTGGCCGCTCTTCTCTCTGAAACGGTTGTACTTATCGTCTGCAAAGCTATGTCGCGTGCTGCGGTATGCGGAGACAATGAAAGCACCATAGTAGAACACAGTTGAAGTTTCTAAGTAGATGTAATAGCCAGTAAGAAGTAGTACAATTCAAGTTTTATTTATCGATAATTGACTGTTTACCCTTCTTTGGTGCCTTGGACATGAGCTAGGAACTTAAGATTTTGCATGATATGAGGACTAGTAGCCCTGTTGCACGGGAGAATGAAAAAAGTGTCCATATGTAGTAAAAACCTGAGAAATCCGTCCGTTTTCGTCAATTGTTAACGAATCGACTTAAAGCCAGATCGTCACATTGGCCGCTCTTCTCTCTGAAACGGTTGTAATTATCGACTGCAAAGCTATGTCGCGTGCTGCGGTATGCGGAGACAATGAAAGCACCATAGTAGAACACAGTTGAAGCTTCTAAGTTGATGTAATAGCCAGTAAGAAGTAGTACACTTCAATTTTCAGGTATTGATTATTGACTTTTTACCCTTCTTTGGTGCCTTGGACAAAACCTAGGAACTTAAGATTTTGCATTAAAGGAGGAATAGCAGCCGCGTAGCACGGGCGAATGTGAAAAATGTTCATATGTAGTAAAAACCTGAGAAACCTGTCCGTTTTCGTCATTTGTTATCGAATCGTCTTAAAGCCAGATCGTCACATTGGCCGCTCTTCTCTCTGAAACGGTTGTACTTATCGCCTGCAAAGCTATGTCACGTGCTGCGGTATGCGGAGACACTAAAAGCACCATAGTAGAACACAGATGAAGCTTCTAAGTTGATGTAATAGCCAGTAAGAAGTAGTACTATTCAAGTTTTAGGTATCGATTATTGACTTTTTACCCTTCTTTGGCGACTCGGACATGAGCTAGGAACTTAAGATTTTGCATGAAAGGAGGACTAGCAGCCGCGTTGCTCAGGCGAATGTGAAAAGTGTTCATATGTGGTAAGAACCTGAGAAATCCGTCCGTTCTCGTCATTTGTTATCGAATCGACTTAAAGCCAGATCGTCTCTTTGGCCGCTCTTCTGTCTGAAACGGTTACATTTATCGTTTGCAAAGCTATGTCGCGTGCTGCGGTATTAGGAGACAATAAAAGCACAATAGTAGAACACAGATGAAGCTTCTTAGTTGATGTAATAGCCCGTAAGATGTAGTAAAATTCAAGTTTTAGGTATCGATTATTGACTTTTTACCCTTCTATGGTGCCTTGGACTTGAGCTAGGAACTTAAGATTTTGCATGAAAGGTGGACTAGCAGCCGCGTTGCACGGGAGAATGTGAAAAGTGTTCATATGTGGTAAAAACTTGAGAAATCCGTCCGTTTTCGTCATTTGTTATGGAATCGACTTAAACCCACATCGTCACATTGGGCACACTTCTGTCTGAAACGGTTATATTTATCGTCTGCAAAGCTATGCCGCGTGCTGCGGTATGCGGAGACACTAAAGGCACCATAGTAGAACACAGATGAAGCTTCTAAGTTGATGTAATAGCCAGTAAGAAGTAGTAAACTTCAAGTTTTATTTATCGATTATTGACTGTTAACCTTCTTTGGTGCCTTGGACATGAGCTACGAACTTAAGATTTTGCATGAAATGAGGACTAGTAGCCCTGTTGCACGGGAGAATGTGAAAAGAGTTCATATGTAGTAAGAACCTTAGAAGTCCGTCCGTTTTCGTCATCTGTTATCAAATCGACTTAAAGCCAGATCGTCACATTGGCCGCTCTTCCTTCGAGAAACGGTTTCATTTATCGTGTGCAAAGCTATGTCGCGTGCTGTGATATGTGGAGACACTAAAAGCACCATAGTAGAACACAGATGAAGCTTCTAAGTTGATGATAGCCAGTAAGAAGTAGTACAATTCAAGTTTTAGGCATGGATTATTGACATTTAAGCTGGCTTTGGTGCCTTGGACATGAGCTAGGACCTTGAGATTCTGCATCAAAGGGGGACTAGCAGCCGCGTTGCATGGGAGATTGTGGAAAGTGTTCATATGTAGTAAAACCCTGAGAAATCCGTCAGTTTTCGTCATTTGTTATCGAATCGACTTAAAGACAGATCGTCACATTGGCCGCTCTTCACTCTGAAACTTGTGTACTTACCGTCTGCAAAGCTATGTCGCGTGCTGCGGTATGCGGAGACACTAAAAGCACCATAGTAGAACACAGATGCAGCTTCTAAGTTGATGTAATAGCCAGTAAGAAGTAGTACAATTCAAGTTTTATTTATCGATTATTGACTGTTTACCCTTCTTTGGTGACTTGGGCATGGGTTAGGAACTTAGGACTTTGCCTGAAATGAGGACTAGTAGCCCTGTTGCACGGGAGAATGAGAAAAGTGTCCATATGTAGTAAAAACCTGAGAAATCCGTCCGTTTTCGTCACTTGTTAACGAATCGACTTAAAGCCAGATCGTCACATTGGCCGCTCTTCCCTCTGAAACGGTTGTAATTATCGACTGCAATGCTATGTCGCGTGCTGCGGTATGCGGAGACAATGAAAGCACCATAGTAGAACACAGTTGAAGCTTCTAAGTAGATGTAATAGCCAGTAAGAAGTAGTACAATTCAGGTTTTAGGAATCGATTATTGACTTTTTATCCTTCTTTGGTGCCTTGGACATGAGCTAGGAACTTAAGATTTTGCATGAAAGGAGGACTAGCAACCGCGTTGCACGGGAGAATGTGGAAAGTGTTCATATGTAGTAAAACCCTGAGAAATCCGTCCGTTTTCGACATTTGTTATCGAATCGACTAAAAGACAGATCGTCACATTGGCCGCTCTTCACTCTGAATCGGGTGTACTTACCGTCTGCAAAGCTATGTCGCGTGCTGCGGTATGCGGACACACTAAAAGCACCATAGTAGAACACAGATGAAGCTTCTAAGTTGATGTAATAGCCAGTAAGAAGTAGTACAATTCAAGTTTTAGGCATGGATTATTGACTTTTAAGCTGGCTTTGGTGCCTTGGACATGAGCTAGGACCTTGAGATTCTGCATCAAAGGAGGACTAGCAGCCGCGTTGCACGGGAGAATGTGAAAAATGTTCATATGTAGAAAACCCTGAGATATTCGTCCGTTTTCGTCAATTGTTATCGAATCGACTTAAAGCCAGATCGTCTCATTGGCCGCTCTTCTCTCTGAAACGGTTGTACTTATCGTCTGCAAAGCTATGTCGCGTGCTGCGGTATGCGGAGACAATGAAAGCACCATAGTAGAACACAGTTGAAGTTTCTAAGTAGATGTAATAGCCAGTAAGAAGTAGTACAATTCAAGTTTTATTTATCGATAATTGACTGTTTACCCTTCTTTGGTGCCTTGGACATGAGCTAGGAACTTAAGATTTTGCATGATATGAGGACTAGTAGCCCTGTTGCACGGGAGAATGAAAAAAGTGTCCATATGTAGTAAAAACCTGAGAAATCCGTCCGTTTTCGTCAATTGTTAACGAATCGACTTAAAGCCAGATCGTCACATTGGCCGCTCTTCTCTCTGAAACGGTTGTAATTATCGACTGCAAAGCTATGTCGCGTGCTGCGGTATGCGGAGACAATGAAAGCACCATAGTAGAACACAGTTGAAGCTTCTAAGTAGATGTAATAGCCAGTAAGAAGTAGTACAATTCAAGTTTTAGGTATCGATTATTGACTTTTTACCCTTCTATGGTGCCTTGGACCTGAGCTAGGAACTTAAGATTTTGCATGAAGGAGGACTAGCAACCGCGTCGCTCGGGTCAATTTGGAAAGTGTTCGTATGTAGTAAAAACCTGAGAAATCCGTCCGTTTTCGTCAATTGTTATCGAATCGACTTAAAGCCAGATCGTCACATTGGCCGCTCTTCTCTCTGAAACGGTTGTAATTATCGACTGCAAAGCTATGTAGCGTGCTGCGGTATGCGGAGACACTAAAAGCACCATAGTAGAACACAGATGAAGCTTCTAAGTTGATGTAATAGCCAGAAAGAAGTAGTACAATTCAAGTTTTAGACATGGATTATTGACTTTTAAGCTGGCTTTGGTGCCTTGGACATGAGCTAGGACCTTGAGATTCTGCATCAAAGGAGGACTAGCAGCCGCGTTGCATGGGAGAATGTGGAAAGTGTTCATATGTAGTAAAACCCTGAGAAATCCGTCCGTTTTCGACATTTGTTATCGAATCGACTTAAAGACAGATCTTCACATTGGCCGCTCTTCACTCTGAAACGGGTGTACTTATCGTCTGCAAAGCTATGTCGCGTGCTGCGGTATGCGGAGACACTAAAAGCACCATAGTAGAACACAGTAGAAACTTCTACGTTGATGTAATAGCCAGTAAGAAGTAGTAAAATTCAAGTTTTAGTTATCGATTATTGACTTATTACCCTTCTTTGGTGGCTTGGACGTGAGCTAGGACCTTAAGATTCGACATGAGAGGATGACTAGCAGCCGAGTTGCACGGGAGATCCTGAAAAGTGTTCATATGTGGTAAAAACCTGAGAAATCCGTCCATTTTCGTCATTTGTTATCAAATCGACTAAAAGCCAGATCGTCACAATGGCCGCTCTTCTCTCTGAAACGGTTACATTTATCGTGTGCCAACCTATGTCGCGTGCTGCGATATGCGGAGACTCTAAAAGCACCATAGTAGAACACAGTTGAAGCTTCTGAGTTGATGTAATAGACAGTAGAAGTAGTACAGTTCAAGTTTTAGGTATCGATAATTGAGTTTTTTTACTCTTCTTTGGTGCCTTGGACATGACCTAGGAACTTAAGATTTTGCATGAAATGAGGACTAGTAGCCCTGTTGCACGTGAGAACTTGAAAAGTGTTCATATGTAGTAAAAACCTGTGAAATCTGTAACTTTTTTTCATTTGTTATCGAATCTACTTAAAGCCCGATCGTCACATTGGCCGCACTTCTGTCTGAAACAGTTACATTTATCGTCTGCAAAGCTATGTCGTGTGCTGCGGTATGCGGAGACACTAAATGCACAATAGTAGAACACAGATGAAGCTTCTAAGTTGATGTAATAGTCAGTAAGAAGTAGTGCAATTCAAGTTTTAGGCATGGATTATTGTCCTTTAAGCTGGCTTTGGTGCCTTGGACATGAGCTAGGAACTTAAGATTTTGCATGAAAGGAGGACTAGCAACCGCGTCGCTCGGGACAATTTGGAAAGTGTTCATATGTAGTAAAAAACTGAGACATCCGTCCGTTTTCGTCATTTGTTAACGAATCGACTTAAAGCCAGATCGTCACATTGGCCGCTCTTCACTCTGAAACGTGTGTACTTACCGTCTGCAAAGCTATGTCGCGTGCTGCGGTATGCGGAGACACTAAAAGCACTATAGTAGAACACAGTTGAAACTTCTAAGTTGATGTAATAGCCAGTAATAAGTAGTACAATTCAAGTTTTAGTTATCGATTATTGACTTATTACCCTTCTTTGGTGGCTTGGGCATGAGCTAGGACCTTAAGATTCGACATGAAAGAGAGGTCTAGCAGCCGAGTTGCACGGGAGAACGTGAAAAGTGTTCATATGTAGTAAAAACCTGTGAAATCCGTCCCTTTTTTTCATTTGTTATCGAATCGACTTAAAGCCACATCCTCACATTGGCCGCTCTTCTCTCTGATACGGTTGTACGTATCGTCTGCAAAGCTATGTCGCGTGCAGCGGTGTGCGGAGACACTAAAGGCACCATAGTAGAATACATATGAAGCTTCTAAGTTGATGTAATAGCCAGTAAGAAGTAGTACAATTCAAGTTTTATTTATCGATTATTGACTGTTTACCCTTCTTCGGTGATTTGGACATGAGCTAGGAAATTAAGATTTAGCATTTATGGAGGACTAGCAGCCGCGTTGCACGGGAGAATGTGGAAAGTGTTCATATGTAGTAAAAACCTGAGAAATCCGTCCGTTTTCGTCAATTGTTATCTAATCGACTTAAAGCCAGATCGTCACATTGGCCGCTCTTCTCTCTGAAACGGTTGTACTCATCGTCTGCAAAGCTATGTCGCGTGCTGCGGTATGCAGAGACAATGAAAGCACCATAGTAGAACACAGTTGAAGCTTCTAAGTAGATGTAATAGCCAGTAAGAAGTAGTACAATTCAATTTTTAGGTATCGATTTTGACTTTTTTACCCTTCTTTTGTGCCTTGGACATGAGCTAGGAACTTACGATTTTGCATAAAAGGAAGACCACCAGCCGACTTGCACGGGAGAATGTGGAAAGTGTTCATATGTAGTAAAAACCTGAGATATCCGTCCGTTTTCGTCATTTGTTATCGAATCGACTTAAAGCAAGATCGTCACATTGGTCGCTTTTCTCTCTGAAACGGGTGTACTTATCGTCTGCAAAGCCATGTCGTGTGCTGCGGTATACGGAGACACTAAAAGCACCATAGTAGAACACAGATGAAGCTTCTAAGTTGATGTATTAGCCAGTAATAAGTAGTACAATTCAAGGTTTAGGTATCGATTATTGACTTTTTTACACTTCTCTGTGGCTTGGACATGAGCTAGGACCTTAAGATTCGACATGAAAGGAGGACTAGCAGCCGAGTTGCACGGGAGAACGTGAAAAGTTCATATGTAGTAAAAACCTGAGAAATCCGTCCCCTTTGGTCATTTGTTATCGAATCGACTTAAAGCCAGATCGTCACATTGGCCGCTCTTCTCTCTGAAACGGTTGTAATTATCGACTGCAAAGCTATGTCGCGTGCTGCGGTATGCGGAGACACTAAAAGCTCCATAGTAGAACACAGATGAAGCTTCTAAGTTGATGAAATAGCCAGTAAGAAGTAGTACAATTCAAGTTTTAGGCATGGATTATTGACTTTTAAGCTGGCTTTGGTGCCTTGGACATGAGCTAGGACCTTGAAATTCTGCATCAAAGGAGGACTAGCAGCCGCGTTGCACGGGAGAATGTGGAAAGTGTTCATATGTAGTAAAACCCTGAGAAATCAGTCCGTTTTACACATTTGTTATCGAATCGACTTAAAGACAGATCGTCACATTGGCCGCTCTTCACTCTGAAATGGGTGTACTTACCGTCTGCAAAGCTATGTCGCGTGCTGCGGTATGCGGAGACACTAAAAGCACCATAGTAGAACACAGATGAAGCTTCTAAGTTGATGCAATGGCCAGTAAGAAGTTGTAAAATTCAAGTTTTAGGTACCGATTATTGACTTTTTACCCTTCTTTGGTGCCTTAGACATGAGCTAGGAACTAAAGATGTTGCATGAAAGGAGGACTAGCAGCCGCGTTGCAAGGGAGAATGTGGAAAGTGTTCATATGTAGTAAAACCCTGAGAAATCCGTCCGTTTTCATCATTTGTTATCGAATCGACTTAACGCCAGATCGTCACATTGGCCGCTCTTCTCTCTGAAACGGTTGTACTTATCGTCCGCAAAAGCAATGTCGCGTGCTGCAATATGCGGAAACACTAAAAGCACTATAGTAGAACACAGTTGAAACTTCTAAGTTGATGTAATAGCCAGTATGAAGTAGTACAATTCAAGTTTTAGTTATCGATTATTGACTTATTACCCTTCTTTGGTGGCTTGGACATGAGCTAGGACCTTAAGATTCGACATGAGAGAGAGGTCTAGCAGCCGAGTTGCACGGGACAACGTGAAAAGTGTTCATATGTAGTAAAAACCTGTGAAATCCGTAACTTTTTTTCATTTGTTATCGAATCGACTTAAAGCCACATCCTCACATTGGCCGCTCTTCTCTCTGATACGGTTGTACTTATCGTCTGCAAAGCTATGTCGCGTGCTGCGGTATGCGGAGACACTAAAGGCACCATAGTAGAATACATATGGAGCTTCTAAGTTGATGTAATAGCCAGTAAGAAGCAGTACAATTCAAGTTTTATTTATCGATTATTGGCTGTTTACCCTTCTTTGGTGCCTTGGACATGAGCTAGGAACTTAAGATTTTGCATGAAATGAGGACTAGTAGCCCTGTTGCACGGGAGAATGTGAAACTTGTCCATATGTAGCAAAAACCTGAAAAGTCCGTCCGTTTTCGTCACTTGTTATCAAATCGACTTAAAGCCAGATCGTAACATTGGCAGCTCTTCCCTCTGAAACGGTAACATTTATCGCGTGCAAAGCTAAGTCGCGTGCTGTGATATGCGGAGACACTAAAAGCACCATAGTAGAACACAGATGAAGCTTCTAAGTTGATGTAATAGCCAGTAAGAAATAGTAAAAATCAAGTTTTAGGTATCGATTATTGACTTTTTACCCTTCTTTGGTGATTTGGACATGAGCTAGGAACTTAAGATTTTGCATGAAAGGAGGATTAGCAGCTGCGTTGCACGGGACAATGTGACAAGTGTTCATATGTACAAAAAACCTGAGAAATCCGTCCGTTTTCGTCATTTGCTATCGAATCGACTTAAAGCCAAATCGTCACATTGGCCGCTCTTCTCTCTACAACGGTTGTAATTATCGTCTGCAAAACTATGTCGCGGGCTGCGGTATGCGGAGACACTAAAAGCACCATAGTAGAACACGGATGAAGCTTCTAAGTTGATGTAATAGCCAGTAAGAAGTAGTACAATTCAAGTTTTATTTATCGATTATTGACTGTTTACCCTTCTTTGGTGCCTTGGACATGAACTAGGAAGTTAAGATTTTGCATGAAATGAGGACTAGCAGCCCTGTAGCACGGGAGAATGTGAAAAGTGTTCATATGTATTAAAAACCTGAGAAATCCGTCCGTTTTCGTCATTTGTTATCGAATCGACTTAAAACCAGATCGTCACATTGGCCGCTCTTCTCTCTGAAACGGTTGTACTTATCGTCTGCAAAGCTATGTCGCGTGCTGCGGTATGCGGAGACACTAAAAGCACAATAGTAGAACACAGATGAAGCTTCTAAGTTGATGTAATAGAGAGTAAGAAGTAGTACAATTCAAGTTTTAGGTATGGATTATTGTCTTTTAAGCTGGCTTTCCCCCCATGAACCATGGACCTTGCCGTTGGTGGGGAGGCTTGCGTGCCTCAGCGATACAGATGGCCGTACCGTAGGTGCAACCACAACGGAGGGGTATCTGTTGAGAGGCCAGACAAACGTGTGGTTCCTGAAGAGGGGCAGCAGCCTTTTCAGTAGTTGCGGGGGCAACAGTCTGGATGATTGACTGATCTGGCCTTGCAACATTAACCAAAACGGCGTTGCTGTGCTGGTACTGCGAACGGCTGAAAGCAAGGGGAAACTACAGCCGTAATTTTTCCCGAGGACATGCAGCTTTACTGTATGATTAAATGATGATGGCATCCTCTTGGGTAAAATATTCCGGAGGTAAAATAGTCCCCCATTCGGATCTCCGGGCGGGGACTACTCAGGAGGATGTCGTTATCAGGAGAAGGAAAACTGGCGTTCTACGGATCGGAGCGTGGAATGTCAGATCCCTTAATCGGGCAGGTAGGTTAGAAAATTTAAAAATTGAAATGGATAGGTTAAAGTTAGATATAGTGGGAATTAGTGAAGTTCGGTGGCAGGAGGAACAAGACTTCTGGTCAGGTGATGACAGGGTTATAAACACAAAATCAAATAGGGGTAATGCAGGAGTAGGTTTAATAATGAATAGGAAAATAGGAATGCGGGTAAGCTACTACAAACAGCATAGTGAACGCATTATTGTGGCCAAGATAGATACGAAGCCCACACCTACTACAATAGTACAAGTTTATATGCCAACTAGCTCTGCAGATGACGAAGAAATTGAAGAAATGTGCGATGAAATAAAAGAAATTATTCAGATAGTGAAGGGAGACGAAAATTTAATAGTAATGGGTGACTGGAATTCGAGTCTAGGAAAAGGGAGAGAAGGAAACATAGTAGGTGAATATGGATTGGGGCTAAGAAATGAAAGAGGAAGCCGCCTAGTAGAATTTTGTACAGAGCACAACTTAGTCATAGGTAACACTTGGTTTAAGAATCATGAAAGAAGGTTGTATACGTGGAAGAATCCTGGAGATACTAAAAGGTATCAGATAGATTATATAATGGTAAGACAGAGATTTAGGAACCAGGTTTTAAGTTGTAAGACATTTCCAGGGGCAGATGTGGACTCTGACCACAATCTATTGGTTATGACCTGTAGATTAAAACTGAAGAAACTGCAAAAATGTGGGAAATTAAGGAGATGGGACCTGGATAAACTGAAAGAACCAGAGGTTGTACAGAGTTTCAGGGAGAGCATTAGGGAACAATTGACAGGAATAGGGGAAAGAAATACAGTAGAAGAAGAATGGGTAGCTCTGAGGGATGAAGTAGTGAAGGCAGCAGAGGATAAAGTAGGTAAAAAGACGAGGGCTGCTAGAAATCCTTGGGTAACAGAAGAAATATTGAATTTAATTGATGAAAGGAGAAAATATAAAAATGCAGTAAATGAAGCAGGCAAAAAGGAATACAAACGTCTCAAAAATGAGATCGACAGGAAGTGCAAAATGGCTAAACAGGGATGGCTAGAGGACAAATGTAAGGATGTAGAAGCTTATCTCACTAGGGGTAAGATAGATACTGCCTACAGGAAAATTAAAGAGACCTTTGGAGAGAAGAGAACCACGTGTATGAATATCAAGAGCTCAGATGGCAACCTAGTTCTAAGCAAAGAAGGGAAGGCAGAAAGGTGGAAGGAGTATATAGAAGGTTTATACAAGGGTGATGTACTTGAGGACAATATTATGGAAATGGAAGAGGATGTAGATGAAGACGAAATGGGTGATACGATACTGCGTGAAGAGTTTGACAGAGCACTGAAAGACCTGAGTCGAAACAAGGCCCCCGGAATAGACAACATTCCATTAGAACTACTGACGGCTTTGGGAGAGCCAGTCATGACTAAACTCTACCAGCTGGTGAGCAAGATGTATGAGACAGGCGAAATACCCTCAGACTTCAAGAAGAATATAATAATTCCAATCCCAAAGAAAGCAGGTGCTGACAGATGTGAAAATTACCGAACTATCAGTTTAATAAGTCACAGCTGCAAAATACTAACGCGAATTCTTTACAGACGAATGGAAAAACTGGTAGATGCGGACCTCGGGGAGGATCAGTTTGGATTCCGTCGAAATGTTGGAACACGTGAGGCAATACTGACCTTACGACTTATCTTAGAAGAAAGATTAAGAAAAGGCAAACCTACGTTTCTAGCATTTGTAGACTTAGAGAAAGCTTTTGACAATGTTGACTGGAATATTCTTTTTCAAATTCTAAAGGTGGCAGGTGTAAAATACAGGGAGCGAAAGGCTATTTACAATTTGTACAGAAACCAGATGGCAGTCATAAGAGTCGAGGGGCATGAAAGGGAAGCAGTGGTTGGGAAAGGAGTGAGACAGGGTTGTAGCCTCTCCCCGATGTTATTCAATCTGTATATTGAGCAAGCAGTAAAGGAAACAAAAGAAAAATTTGGAGTAGGTATTAAAATTCATGGAGACGAAGTAAAAACTTTGAGGTTCGCCGATGACATTGTAATTCTGTCAGAGACGGCAAAGGACTTGGAAGAGCAGTTGAACGGAATTGACAGTGTCTTGAAAGGAGGATATAAGATGAACATCAACAAAAGCAAAACGAGGATAATGGAATGTAGTCCAATTAAATCGGGTGATGCTGAGGGAATTAGATTAGGAAATGAGACACTTAAAGTAGTAAAGGAGTTTTGCGATTTAGGAAGTAAAATAACTGATGATGGTCGAAGTAGAGAGGATATAAAATGTAGACTGGCAATGGCAAGGAAAGCGTTTCTGAAGAAGAGAAATTTGTTAACATCGAATATAGATTTAAGTGTCAGGAAGTCATTTTTGAAAATATTTGTTTGGAGTGTAGCCATGTATGGAAGTGAAACATGGACGATAACTAGTTTGGATAAGAAGAGAATAGAAGCTTTCGAAATGTGGTGCTACAGAAGAATACTGAAGATAAGGTGGATAGATCACGTAACTAATGAGGAGGTATTGAATAGGATTGGGGAGAAGAGAAGTTTGTGGCACAACTTGACTAGAAGAAGGGATCGGTTGGTAGGACGTTTTTAGGCATCAAGGGATCACAAATTTAACAATGGAGGGCAGTGTGGAGGGTAAAAATCGTAGAGGGAGACCGAGAGATGAGTACACTAAGCAGATTCAGAAGGACGTAGGTTGCAGTAGGTACTGGGAGATGAAGAAGCTTGCACAGGATAGAGTAGCATGGAGAGCTGCATCAAACCAGTCTCAGGACTGAAGACCACAACAACAACAACAACAACAACAAGCTGGCTTTGGTGCCTTGGACATGAGCTAGGACCTTAAGATTCAGCATGAAAGGAAGACTAGCAGCCGAGCTGCACGGGAGAATGTGAAAAGTGTTCATATGTAGAAAAAACCTGAGAAATCCGTCCGTTTTCGTCATTTGTTATCGAATCTACTTAAAGCCAGATCGTCACATTGGCCGCACTTCCGTCTGAAACAGTTACATTTGTCGTCTGCAAAGCTATGTCGCGTGCTGCGGTTTGCGGAAACACTAAAAGCACCATAGTAGAACACAGATGAAGCTTCTAAGTTGATGTAATAGCCAGTAAGAAGTAGTACAATTCAAGTTTTAGGCATGGATTATTGACCTTTAAGCTGGCTTTGGTGCCTTGGACATGAGCTAGGACCTTAACATTCTGCATGAAAAGAGGACTAGCAGCCGAGTTGCACGGGAGAACGTGAAAAGTGTTCATATGTAGTAAAAACCTGAGAAATGCGTCCCTTTTTGTCATTTGTTATCGAATCGACTTAAAGTCAGAACGTCACATTGGCCGCTCTTCTCTCTGAAACGGTTGTACTTATCGTCTGCAAAGCTATGTCGCGTGCTGCGGTATGCGGAGACACTAAATGCACAATAGTAGAACACAGATGAAGCTTCTAAGTTGATGTAATAGTAGGTAAGAAGTAGTGCAATTCAAGTTTTAGGCATGGATTATTGTCCTTTAAGCTGGCTTTGGTGCCTTGGACATGAGCTAGGAACTTAAGATTTTGCATGAAAGGAGGACTAGCAACCGCGTCGCTCGGGACTATTTGGAAAGTGTTCATATGTAGTAAAAAACTGAGACATCCGTCCGTTTTCGTCATTTGTTAACGAATCGACTTAAAGCCAGATCGTCACATTGGCCGCTCTTCTCTCTGAAACGAGTGTACTTATCATCTGCAAAGCTATGTCGCGTGCTGCGGTATGCGGAGACACTAAAGGCACCATAGTAGAATACAGATGAAGCTTCTAAGTTGATGTAATAGCCAGTAAGAAGTAGTACAATTCAAGTTTTATTTATCGTTTATTGACTGTTTACCCTTCTTCGGTGATTTGGACATGAGCTAGGAAATTAAGATTTAGCATTTATGGAGGACTAGCAGCCGCGTTGCACGGGAGAATGTGGAAAGTGTTCATATGTAGTAAAAACCTGAGAAATCCGTCCGTTTTCGTCAATTGTTATCTAATCGACTTGAAGCCAGATCGTCACATTGGCCGCTCTTCTCTCTGAAACGGTTGTACTCATCGTCTGCAAAGCTATGTCGCGTGCTGCGGTATGCAGAGACAATGAAAGCACCATTGTAGAACACAGTTGAAGCTTCTAAGTAGATGTAATAGCCAGTAAGAAGTAGTACAATTCAATTTTTAGGTATCGATTTTGACTTTTTTACCCTTCTTTTGTGCCTTGGACATGAGCTAGGGACTTACGATTTTGCATAAAAGGAAGACCAGCAGCCGCCTTGCATGGGAGAATGTGGAAAGTGTTCATATGTAGTAAAAACCTGAGATATCCGTCCGTTTTCGTCATTTGTTATCGAATCGACTTAAAGCAAGATCGTCACATTGGTCGCTTTTCTCTCTGAAACGGGTGTACTTATCGTCTGCAAAGCCATGTCGTGTGCTGCGGTATACGGAGACACTAAAAGCACCATAGTAGAACACAGATGAAGCTTCTAAGTTGATGTATTAGCCAGTAAGAAGTAGTACAATTCAAGGTTTAGGTATCGATTATTGACTTTTTTACCCTTCTCTGTGGCTTGGACATGAGCTAGGACCTTAAGATTCGACATGAAAGGAGGACTAGCAGCCGAGTTGCACGGGAGAACGTGAAAAGTTCATATGTAGTAAAAACCTGAGACATCCGTCCCCTTTGGTCATTTGTTATCGAATCGACTTAAAGCCAGATCGTCACATTGGCCGCTCTTCTCTCTGAAACGGTTGTAATTATCGACTGCAAAGCTATGTCGCGTGCTGCGGTATGCGGAGACACTAAAAGCTCCATAGTAGAAAACAGATGAAGCTTCTAAGTTGATGTAATAGCCAGTAAGAATTAGTACAATTCAAGTTTTAGGCATGGATTATTGACTTTTAAGCTGGCTTTGGTGCCTTGGACATGAGCTAGGACCTTGAAATTCTGCATCAAAGGAGGACTAGCAGCCGCGTTGCACGGGAGAATGTGGAAAGTGTTCATATGTAGTAAAACCCTGAGAAATCAGTCCGTTTTACACATTTGTTATCGAATCGACTTAACGCCAGATCGTCACATTGGCCGCTCTTCTCTCTGAAACGGTTGTACTTATCGTCCGCAAAGCAATGTCGCGTGCTGCAATATGCGGAAACACTAAAAGCACTATAGTAGAACACAGTTGAAACTTCTAAGTTGATGTAATAGCCAGTAAGAAGTAGTACAATTCAAGTTTTAGTTATCGGTTATTGACTTATTACCCTTCTTTGGTGGCTTGGACATGAGCTAGGACCTTAAGATTCGACATGAGAGAGGGGTCTAGCAGCCGAGTTGCACGGGAGAACGTGAAAAGTGTTCATATGTAGTAAAAACCTGTGAAATCCGTCCCTTTTTTTCATTTGTTATCGAATCGACTTAAAGCCACATCCTCACATTGGCCGCTCTTCTCTCTGATACGGTTGTACTTATCGTCTGCAAAGCTATGTCGCGTGCTGCGGTATGCGGAGACACTAAAGGCACCATAGTAGAATACATATGGAGCTTCTAAGTTGATGTAATAGCCAGTAAGAAGCAGTACAATTCAAGTTTTATTTATCGATTATTGGCTGTTTACCCTTCTTTGGTGCCTTGGACATGAGCTAGGAACTTAAGATTTTGCATGAAATGAGGACTAGTAGCCCTGTTGCACGGGAGAATGTGAAACTTGTCCATATGTAGCAAAAACCTGAAAAGTCCGTCCGTTTTCGTCACTTGTTATCAAATCGACTTAAAGCCAGATCGTAACATTGGCAGCTCTTCCCTCTGAAACGGTAACATTTATCGCGTGCAAAGCTAAGTCGCGTGCTGTGATATGCGGAGACACTAAAAGCACCATAGTAGAACACAGATGAAGCTTCTAAGTTGATGTAATAGCCAGTAAGAAATAGTAAAAATCAAGTTTTAGGTATCGATTATTGACTTTTTACCCTTCTTTGGTGATTTGGACATGAGCTAGGAACTTAAGATTTTGCATGAAAGGAGGATTAGCAGCTGCGTTGCACGGGACAATGTGACAAGTGTTCATATGTACAAAAAACCTGAGAAATCCGTCCGTTTTCGTCATTTGCTATCGAATCGACTTAAAGCCAAATCGTCACATTGGCCGCTCTTCTCTCTACAACGGTTGTAATTATCGTCTGCAAAACTATGTCGCGTGCTGCGGTATGCGGAGACACTAAAAGCACCATAGTAGAACACGGATGAAGCTTCTAAGTTGATGTAATAGCCAGTAAGAAGTAGTACAATTCAAGTTTTATTTATCGATTATTGACTGTTTACCCTTCTTTGGTGCCTTGGACATGAACTAGGAAGTTAAGATTTTGCATGAAATGAGGACTAGCAGCCCTGTAGCACGGGAGAATGTGAAAAGTGTTCATATGTATTAAAAACCTGAGAAATCCGTCCGTTTTCGTCATTTGTTATCGAATCGACTTAAAACCAGATCGTCACATTGGCCGCTCTTCTCTCTGAAACGGTTGTACTTATCGTCTGCAAAGCTATGTCGCGTGCTGCGGTATGCGGAGACACTAAAAGCACAATAGTAGAACACAGATGAAGCTTCTAAGTTGATGTAATAGTGAGTAAGAAGTAGTACAATTCAAGTTTTAGGTATGGATTATTGTCTTTTAAGCTGGCTTTCCCCCCATGAACCATGGACCTTGCCGTTGGTGGGGAGGCTTGCGTGCCTCAGCGATACAGATGGCCGTACCGTAGGTGCAACCACAACGGAGGGGTATCTGTTGAGAGGCCAGACAAACGTGTGGTTCCTGAAGAGGGGCAGCAGCCTTTTCAGTAGTTGCGGGGGCAACAGTCTGGATGATTGACTGATCTGGCCTTGCAACATTAACCAAAACGGCGTTGCTGTGCTGGTACTGCGAACGGCTGAAAGCAAGGGGAAACTACAGCCGTAATTTTTCCCGAGGACATGCAGCTTTACTGTATGATTAAATGATGATGGCATCCTCTTGGGTAAAATATTCCGGAGGTAAAATAGTCCCCCATTCGGATCTCCGGGCGGGGACTACTCAGGAGGATGTCGTTATCAGGAGAAGGAAAACTGGCGTTCTACGGATCGGAGCGTGGAATGTCAGATCCCTTAATCGGGCAGGTAGGTTAGAAAATTTAAAAATTGAAATGGATAGGTTAAAGTTAGATATAGTGGGAATTAGTGAAGTTCGGTGGCAGGAGGAACAAGACTTCTGGTCAGGTGATGACAGGGTTATAAACACAAAATCAAATAGGGGTAATGCAGGAGTAGGTTTAATAATGAATAGGAAAATAGGAATGCGGGTAAGCTACTACAAACAGCATAGTGAACGCATTATTGTGGCCAAGATAGATACGAAGCCCACACCTACTACAATAGTACAAGTTTATATGCCAACTAGCTCTGCAGATGACGAAGAAATTGAAGAAATGTACGATGAAATAAAAGAAATTATTCAGATAGTGAAGGGAGACGAAAATTTAATAGTAATGGGTGACTGGAATTCGAGTCTAGGAAAAGGGAGAGAAGGAAACATAGTAGGTGAATATGGATTGGGGCTAAGAAATGAAAGAGGAAGCCGCCTAGTAGAATTTTGTACAGAGCACAACTTAGTCATAGGTAACACTTGGTTTAAGAATCATGAAAGAAGGTTGTATACGTGGAAGAATCCTGGAGATACTAAAAGGTATCAGATAGATTATATAATGGTAAGACAGAGATTTAGGAACCAGGTTTTAAGTTGTAAGACATTTCCAGGGGCAGATGTGGACTCTGACCACAATCTATTGGTTATGACCTGTAGATTAAAACTGAAGAAACTGCAAAAATGTGGGAAATTAAGGAGATGGGACCTGGATAAACTGAAAGAACCAGAGGTTGTACAGAGTTTCAGGGAGAGCATTAGGGAACAATTGACAGGAATAGGGGAAAGAAATACAGTAGAAGAAGAATGGGTAGCTCTGAGGGATGAAGTAGTGAAAGCAGCAGAGGATAAAGTAGGTAAAAAGACGAGGGCTGCTAGAAATCCTTGGGTAACAGAAGAAATATTGAATTTAATTGATGAAAGGAGAAAATATAAAAATGCAGTAAATGAAGCAGGCAAAAAGGAATACAAACGTCTCAAAAATGAGATCGACAGGAAGTGCAAAATGGCTAAACAGGGATGGCTAGAGGACAAATGTAAGGATGTAGAAGCTTATCTCACTAGGGGTAAGATAGATACTGCCTACAGGAAAATTAAAGAGACCTTTGGAGAGAAGAGAACCACGTGTATGAATATCAAGAGCTCAGATGGCAACCTAGTTCTAAGCAAAGAAGGGAAGGCAGAAAGGTGGAAGGAGTATATAGAAGGTTTATACAAGGGTGATGTACTTGAGGACAATATTATGGAAATGGAAGAGGATGTAGATGAAGACGAAATGGGTGATACGATACTGCGTGAAGAGTTTGACAGAGCACTGAAAGACCTGAGTCGAAACAAGGCCCCCGGAATAGACAACATTCCATTAGAACTACTGACGGCTTTGGGAGAGCCAGTCATGACTAAACTCTACCAGCTGGTGAGCAAGATGTATGAGACAGGCGAAATACCCTCAGACTTCAAGAAGAATATAATAATTCCAATCCCAAAGAAAGCAGGTGCTGACAGATGTGAAAATTACCGAACTATCAGTTTAATAAGTCACAGCTGCAAAATACTAACGCGAATTCTTTACAGACGAATGGAAAAACTGGTAGATGCGGACCTCGGGGAGGATCAGTTTGGATTCCGTCGAAATGTTGGAACACGTGAGGCAATACTGACCTTACGACTTATCTTAGAAGAAAGATTAAGAAAAGGCAAACCTACGTTTCTAGCATTTGTAGACTTAGAGAAAGCTTTTGACAATGTTGACTGGAATATTCTTTTTCAAATTCTAAAGGTGGCAGGTGTAAAATACAGGGAGCGAAAGGCTATTTACAATTTGTACAGAAACCAGATGGCAGTCATAAGAGTCGAGGGGCATGAAAGGGAAGCAGTGGTTGGGAAAGGAGTGAGACAGGGTTGTAGCCTCTCCCCGATGTTATTCAATCTGTATATTGAGCAAGCAGTAAAGGAAACAAAAGAAAAATTTGGAGTAGGTATTAAAATTCATGGAGACGAAGTAAAAACTTTGAGGTTCGCCGATGACATTGTAATTCTGTCAGAGACGGCAAAGGACTTGGAAGAGCAGTTGAACGGAATGGACAGTGTCTTAAAAGGAGGATATAAGATGAACATCAACAAAAGCAAAACGAGGATAATGGAATGTAGTCCAATTAAATCGGATGATGCTGAGGGAATTAGATTAGGAAATGAGACACTTAAAGTAGTAAAGGAGTTTTGCGATTTAGGAAGTAAAATAACTGATGATGGTCGAAGTAGAGAGGATATAAAATGTAGACTGGCAATGGCAAGGAAAGCGTTTCTGAAGAAGAGAAATTTGTTAACATCGAATATAGATTTAAGTGTCAGGAAGTCATTTTTGAAAATATTTGTTTGGAGTTTAGCCATGTATGGAAGTGAAACATGGACGATAACTAGTTTGGACAAGAAGAGAATAGAAGCTTTCGAAATGTGGTGCTACAGAAGAATACTGAAGATAAGGTGGATAGATCACGTAACTAATGAGGAGGTATTGAATAGGATTGGGGAGAAGAGAAGTTTGTGGCACAACTTGACTAGAAGAAGGGATCGGTTGGTAGGACATGTTTTGAGGCATCAAGGGATCACAAATTTAGCATTGGAGGGCAGTGTGGAGGGTAAAAATCGTAGAGGGAGACCGAGAGATGAGTACACTAAGCAGATTCAGAAGGATGTAGGTTGCAGTAGGTACTGGGAGATGAAGAAGATTGCAAAGGATAGAGTAGCATGGAGAGCTGCATCAAACCAGTCTCAGGACTGAAGACCACAACAACAACAACAACAACAAGCTGGCTTTGGTGCCTTGGACATGAGCTAGGACCTTAAGATTCAGCATGAAAGGAAGACTAGCAGCCGAGCTGCACGGGAGAATGTGAAAAGTGTTCATATGTAGAAAAAACCTGAAAAATCCGTCCGTTTTCGTCATTTGTTATCGAATCTACTTAAAGCCAGATCCTCACATTGGCCGCACTTCCGTCTGAAACAGTTACATTTGTCGTCTGCAAAGCTATGTCGCGTGCTGCGGTATGCGGAAACACTAAAAGCACCATAGTAGAACACAGATGAAGCTTCTAAGTTGATGTAATAGCCAGTAAGAAGTAGTACAATTCAAGTTTTAGGCATGGATTATTGACCTTTAAGCTGGCTTTGGTGCCTTGGACATGAGCTAGGACCTTAAGATTCTGCATGAAAGGAGGACTAGCAGCCGAGTTGCACGGGAGAATGTGAAAAGTGTTCATATGTAGTAAAAACTTGAGATATCCATCCGTTTTCGTCATTTGTTATCGAATCAACTTAAAGCCAGATCGTCACATTGGCCGCTCTTCTGTCTGAAACGATTACATTTATCGTCTGCAAAGCTATGTCGCGTGCTGCTATATGCGGAGACACTAAAAGCACCATAGTAGAACACAGATGAAGCATCTAAGTTGATGTAATAACCAGTAAGAAGAAGTACAATTCAAGTTTTAGGAATCGGCTATTGACTTTTTACCCTTCTTTGGTGCCTTGGACATGAGCTAGGAACTTAAGACTTTGCATGTAAGGAGGACTAGCAGCCGCGTTACTCGGGAGAATTTGGAAAATGTTCATATGTGGTAAAAACCTGAGAAATCCGTCCGTTTTCGTCATTTGTTATCGAATCGACTTAAAGCCAGATCGTCACATTGGCCGCTCTTCTCTCTGAAACGGTTGTAATTATCGTCTGCAATGCTATGTCGCGTGCTGCGGCATGCGGAGACACTAAAAGCACCATAGTAGAACACAGATGAAACTTCTAAGTTGATGTTATAGCCAGTAAGAAGTAGTGCAATTCAAGTTTTATTTATCGATTATTGACTGTTTACCCTTCTTTAGGGCCTTGGACATGAGCTAGGAACTTAAGATTTTGCATGAAATGAGGACTAGTAGCCCTGTTGCACGGAAGAATGTGAAAAGTGTTCATATGTACAAAAAGCCTGAGAAATCCGGCCGTTTTCGTCATTTGTTATCGAATCGACGTAAAGCCAGATCGTCACATTGGCCGCTCTTCTCTCTACAAAGGTTGTAATTATCGTCTGCAAAGCTATGTCGCGTGCTGCGGTATGCGGAGCCACTAAAAGCACCATAGTAGAACACGGATGAAGCTTCTAAGTTGATGTAATAGCCAGTAAGAAGTAGTACAATTCAAGTTTTATAGATCGATTATTGACTGTTTACCAATCTTTGGTGCCTTGGACATGAGCTAGGAACTTACGATTTTGCATGAAATGTGGACTAGTAGCCCTGTTGCACGGGAGAATGTGAAAAGTGTTCATATGTAGTAAAAACCTGAGAAATCCGTCCGTTTTCGTCATTTGTTATCAAATCTACTTAAAGCCAGATCGTCACATTGGCCGCACTTCCGTCTGAAACAGTTACATTTGTCGTCTGCAAAGCTATGTCGCGTGCTGCAGTATGCGGAAACACTAAAAGCACCATAGTAGAACACAGATGAAGCTTCTAAGTTGATGTAATAGCCAGTAAGAAGTAGTACAATTCAAGTTTTAGGCATGGATTATTGACCTTTAAGCTGGCTTTGGTGCCTTGGACATGAGCTAGGACCTTAAGATTCTGCATGAAAGGAGGACTAGCAGCCGAGTTGCACGGGAGAACGTAAAAAGTGTTCATATGTACTAAAAACCTGAGAAATCCGTCAGTTTTTGTCATTTGTTATCGAATCGACTTAAAGCCAGATCGTCACATTGGCCGCTCTTCGCTCTGAAACTGTTACATTTATCGTGTGCAATGGTATGTCGCGTGCTGCTATATGCGGAGACACTAAAAGCACCATAGTAGAACACAGATGAAGCATCTAAGTCGATGTAATAACCAGCAAGAAGAAGTACAATTCAAGTTTTAGGAATCGGCTATTGACTTTTTACCCTTCTTTGGTGCCTTGGACATGAGCTAGGAACTTAAGATTTTGCATGAAAGGAGGACAAGCAGCCGCGTTACTCGGGAGAATTTGGAAAGTGTTCATATGTGGTAAAAACCTGAGAAATCCGTCCGTTTTCGTCATTTGTTATCGAATCGACTTAAAGCCAGATCGTCACATTGGCCGCTCTTCTCTCTGAAACGGTTGTAATTATCGTCTGCAATGCTATGTCGCGTGCTGCGGCATGCGGAGACACTAAAAGCACCATAGTAGAACACAGATGAAACTTCAAAGTTGATGTTATAGCCAGTAATAAGTAGTGCAATTCAAGTTTTATTTATCGATTATTGACTGTTTACCCTTCTTTAGGGCCTTGGACATGAGCTAGGAACTTAAGATTTTGCATGAAATGAGGACTAGTAGCCCTGTTGCACGGAAGAATGTGAAAAGTGTTCATATGTACAAAAAGCCTGAGAAATCCGGCCGTTTTCGTCATTTGTTATCGAATCGACTTAAAGCCAGATCGTCACATTGGCCGCTCTTCTCTCTACAAAGGTTGTAATTATCGTCTGCAAAGCTATGTCGCGTGCTGCGGTATGCGGAGCCACTAAAAGCACCATAGTAGAACACGGATGAAGCTTCTAAGTTGATGTAATAGCCAGTAAGAAGTAGTACAATTCAAGTTTTATTGATCGATTATTGACTGTTTACCAATCTTTGGTGCCTTGGACATGAGCTAGGAACTTACGATTTTGCATGAAATGTGGACTAGTAGCCCTGTTGCACGGGAGAATGTGAAAAGTGTTCATATGTAGTAAAAACCTGAGAAATCCGTCCGTTTTCGACCTTTGTTATCGAATCTACTTAAAGCCAGATCGTTACATTGGCCGCACTTCTGTCTGAAACAGTTACAATTATCGTCTGCAACGCTATGTCGCGTGCTGCGGTATGCGGAAACACTAAAAGCACCATAGCAGAACACAGATGAAGCTTCTTAGTTGATGTAATAGCCTGTAAGAAGTAGTACAATTCAAGTTTTAGGCATGGAATATTGACCTTTAAGCTGGCTTTGGTCCCTTGGACATGAACTAGGACCTTAAGATTCTGCATGAAGGGAGGACTAGCAGCCGAGTTGCACAGGAGAAAGTGAAAAATGTTCATATGTAGTAAAAACTTGAGAAATCTGTTACTTTTTGTCATTTGTTGTCGAATCGACTTAAAGGCAGATCGTCACATTGGCCATTCTTTTCTCTGAAACGGTTGTACTTGTCGTCGGCAAAGCTATGTCGCGTGCTGCTATATGCGGAGACACTAAATGCACCATGGTAGAACACAGATGAAGCTTCTAAGTTGATGTAATAGCCAGTAAGAAGTAGTGCAATTCAAGTTTTATTTATCGATTATTGACTGTTTACCCTTCTTTAGGGCCTTGGACATGAGCTAGGAACTTAAGATTTTGCATGAAATGAGGACTAGTAGCCCTGTTGCACGGAAGAATGTGAAAAGTGTTCATATGTACAAAAAGCCTGAGAAATCCGGCCGTTTTCGTCATTTGTTATCGAATCGACGTAAAGCCAGATCGTCACATTGGCCGCTCTTCTCTCTACAAAGGTTGTAATTATCGTCTGCAAAGCTATGTCGCGTGCTGCGGTATGCGGAGCCACTAAAAGCACCATAGTAGAACACGGATGAAGCTTCTAAGTTGATGTAATAGCCAGTAAGAAATAGTACAATTCAAGTTTTATAGATCGATTATTGACTGTTTACCAATCTTTGATGCCTTGGACATGAGCTAGGAACTTACGATTTTGCATGAAATGTGGACTAGTAGCCCTGTTGCACGGGAGAATGTGAAAAGTGTTCATATGTAGTAAAAACCTGAGAAATCCGTCCGTTTTCGTCATTTGTTATCAAATCTACTTAAAGCCAGATCGTCACATTGGCCGCACTTCCGTCTGAAACAGTTACATTTGTCGTCTGCAAAGCTATGTCGCGTGCTGCGGTATGCGGAAACACTAAAAGCACCATAGTAGAACACAGATGAAGCTTCTAAGTTGATGTAATAGCCAGTAAGAAGTAGTACAATTCAAGTTTTAGGCATGGATTATTGACCTTTAAGCTGGCTTTGGTGCCTTGGACATGAGCTAGGACCTTAAGATTCTGCATGAAAGGAGGACTAGCAGCCGAGTTGCACGGGAGAACGTAAAAAGTGTTCATATGTACTAAAAACCTGAGAAATCCGTCAGTTTTTGTCATTTGTTATCGAATCGACTTAAAGCCAGATCGTCACATTGGCCGCTCTTCGCTCTGAAACGGTTACATTTATCGTGTGCAATGGTATGTCGCGTGCTGCTATATGCGGAGACACTAAAAGCACCATAGTAGAACACAGATGAAGCATCTAAGTTGATGTAATAACCAGTAAGAAGAAGTACAATTCAAGTTTTAGCAATCGGCTATTGACTTTTTACCCTTCTTTGGTGCCTTGGACATGAGCTAGGAACTTAAGATTTTGCATGTAAGGAGGACTAGCAGCCGCGTTACTCGGGAGAATTTGGAAAGTGTTCATATGTGGTAAAAACCTGAGAAATCCGTCCGTTTTCGTCATTTGTTATCGAATCGACTTAAAGCCAGATCGTCACATTGGCCGCTCTTCTCTCTGAAACGGTTGTAATTATCGTCTGAAATGCTATGTCGCGTGCTGCGGCATGCGGAGACACTAAAAACACCATAGTAGAACACAGATGAAACTTCCAAGTTGATGTAATAGCCAGTAAGAAGTAGTACAATTCAAGTTTTATTGATCGATTATTGACTGTTTACCAATCTTTGGTGCCTTGGACATGAGCTAGGAACTTACGATTTTGCATGAAATGTGGACTAGTAGCCCTGTTGCACGGGAGAATGTGAAAAGTGTTCATATGTAGTAAAAACCTGAGAAATCCGTCCGTTTTCGTCCTTTGTTATCGAATCTACTTAAAGCCAGATCGTTACATTGGCCGCACTTCTGTCTGAAACAGTTACAATTATCGTCTGCAACGCTATGTCGCCTGCTGCGGTATGCGGAAACACTAAAAGCACCATAGCAGAACACAGATGAAGCTTCTTAGTTGATGTAATAGCCTGTAAGAAGTAGTACAATTCAAGTTTTAGGCATGGAATATTGACCTTTAAGCTGGCTTTGGTGCCTTGGACATGAACTAGGACCTTAAGATTCTGCATGAAGGGAGGACTAGCAGCCGAGTTGCACAGGAGAAAGTGAAAAATGTTCATATGTAGTAAAAACTTGAGAAATCTGTTACTTTTTGTCATTTGTTGTCGAATCGACTTAAAGGCAGATCGTCACATTGGCCATTCTTTTCTCTGAAACGGTTGTACTTGTCGTCGGCAAAGCTATGTCGCGTGCTGCTATATGCGGAGACACTAAATGCACCATGGTAGAACACAGATGAAGCTTCTAAGTTGATGTAACAGCCAGTAAGAAGTAGTACAAATCAAGGTTTAGTTATCGATTGTTGACTATGTACCCTTCTTTGGTGCCTTGGACATGAGCTAAGTACTTAAGACTTTGCATGAAAGCAGGACTAGCAACCGCGCTGCACGGGAGAATGTGAAAAGTGTTCATATGTACTAAAAACCTGAGAAATCCGACCGTTTTCGTCATTTGTTATCGAATCGACTTAAAGCCAGATCGTCACACTGACCGCACTTCTGACTGAAACGGTTACATTTATCGTCTGCAAAGCTATGTCGAATGCTGCGGGATGCGGAGACACTAAAAGAACCATAGTAGAACACATATGAAGGTTCTAAGTTGATGTAATAGACAGTAAGAAGTAGTAAAATTAAAGTTTTCGGTATCGATTATTGACTTTTTACCGTTCTTTGGTGCCTTGGACATGAGCTAGGAACTTAAGATTTTGCATAAGGAGGAGTAGCAGCCGCGTTGCACGGGAGAATGTGGAAAGTGTTCATATGTAGCAAAAACCTGAGACATCCGTCCGTTTTCGTCATTTGTTATCGAATCGACTTAAAGCCAGATCGTCACAATGACTGCTTTTCTCTCTGAAACGGTTGTACTTATCATCTGCAAAGCTATGTCGCGTGCTGCGGTATGCGCAGACACTAAAAGCACCATAGTAGAACACAGATGAAGCTTCTACGTTGATGTAATACCCAGTAAAAAGTAGCACAATTCAAGTTTTAGGTATCGATTATTGACTTTTAACCTGGCTTTGGTGGCTTGGACATGAGCTAGGACCTTAAGATTCTGCATGAAAGGAGGACTAGTAGCCGAGTTGCACGGGAGAATGTGAAAAGTGTTCATATGTACAAAAGGCCTGAGAAATCCGTCCGTTTTCGTCATTTGTTATCGAATCGACTTAAAGCCAGATCGTCACATTGGCCGCTGTTCTCTCTACAAAGTTTGTAATTATCGTCTGCAAAGCTATGTCGCGTGCTGCGGTATGCGGAGACACTAAAATCACCATAGTAGAACACGGATGAAGCTTCTAAGTTGATGTAATATCCAGTAAGAAGTAGTACAATTCAAGTTTTATTTATTGATTATTGACTGTTTACCAATCTTTGGTGTCTTGGACATGAGCTAGGAACTTAAGATTTTGCATCAAATGTGGACTAGTAGCCCTGTTGCACGGGAGAATGTGAAAAGTGTTCATATGTAGTAAAAACCTGATAAATACGTCCGTTTTCGTCTTTTGTTATCGAATCTAGTTAAAGCCAGATCGACACATTGGCCGCACTTCTGTCTGAAACAGTTACGTTTATCGTCTGCAAAGCTATGTCGCGTGCTGCGGTATGCGGAAACACTAAAAGCACCATAGTAGAACACAGATGAAGCTTCTAAGTTGATGTAATACCCAGTAAGAAGAAGTACAATTCAAGTTTTAGGAATCGGCTATTGACTTTTTACCCTTCTTTGGTGCCTTGGACATGAGCTAGGAACTTAAGATTTTGCATGTAAGGAGGACTAGCAGCCGCGTTACTCGGGAGAATTTGGAAAGTGTTCATATGTGGTAAAAACCTGAGAAATCCGTCCGTTTTCGTCATTTGTTATCGAATCGACTTAAAGCCAGATCGTCACATTGGCCGCTCTTCTCTCTGAAACGGTTGTAATTATCGTCTGCAATGCTATGTCGCGTGCTGCGGCATGTGGAGACACTAAAAACACCATAGTAGAACACAGATGAAACTTCTAAGTTGATGTTATAGCCAGTAAGAAGTAGTGCAATTCAAGTTTTATTTATCGATTATTGACTGTTTACCCTTCTTTAGGGCCTTGGACATGAGCTAGGAACTTAAGATTTTGCATGAAATGAGGACTAGTAGCCCTGTTGCACGGAAGAATGTGAAAAGTGTTCGTATGTACAAAAAGCCTGAGAAATCCGGCCGTTTTCGTCATTTGTTATCGAATCGACTTAATGCCAGATCGTAACATTGGCCGCTCTTCTCTCTACAAAGGTTGTAATTATCGTCTGTAAAGCTATGTCGCGTGCTGCGGTATGCGGAGACACTAAAAGCACCATAGTAGAACACGGATGAAGCTTCTAAGTTGATGTAATAGCCAGTAAGAAGTAGTACAATTCAAGTTTTATTGATCGATTATTGACTGTTTACCAATCTTTGGTGCCTTGGACATGAGCTAGGAACTTACGATTTTGCATGAAATGTGGACTAGTAGCCCTGTTGCACGGGAGAATGTGAAAAGTGTTCATATGTAGTAAAAACCTGAGAAATCCGTCCGTTTTCGTCCTTTGTTATCGAATCTACTTAAAGCCAGATCGTTACATTGGCCGCACTTCTGTCTGAAACAGTTACAATTATCGTCTGCAACGCTATGTCGCGTGCTGCGGTATGCGGAAACACTAAAAGCACCATAGCAGAACACAGATGAAGCTTCTTAGTTGATGTAATAGCCTGTAAGAAGTAGTACAATTCAAGTTTTAGGCATGGAATATTGACCTTTAAGCTGGCTTTGGTGCCTTGGACATGAACTAAGACCTTAAGATTCTGCATGAATGGAGGACTAGCAGCCGAGTTGCACAGGAGAAAGTGAAAAATGTTCATATGTAGTAAAAACTTGAGAAATCTGTTACTTTTTGTCATTTGTTGTCGAATCGACTTAAAGGCAGATCGTCACATTGGCCATCCTTTTCTCTGAAACGGTTGTACTTGTCGTCGGCAAAGCTATGTCGCGTGCTGCTATATGCGGAGACACTAAATGCACCATGGTAGAACACAGATGAAGCTTGTAAGTTGATGTAATAGCCAGTAAGAAGTAGTACAAATCAAGGTTTAGTTATCGATTGTTGACTATGTACCCTTCTTTGGTGCCTTGGACATGAGCTAAGTACTTAAGACTTTGCATGAAAGCAGGACTAGCAACCGCGCTGCACGGGAGAATGTGAAAAGTGTTCATATGTACTAAAAACCTGAGAAATCCGTCCGTTTTCGTCATTTGTTATCGAATCGACTTAAAGCCAGATCGTCACATTGACCGCACTTCTGACTGAAACGGTTACATTTATCGTCTGCAAAGCTATGTCGAATGCTGCGGGATGCGGAGACACTAAAAGAACCATAGTAGAACACATATGAAGGTTCTATGTTGATGTAATAGACAGTAAGAAGTAGTAAAATTCAAGTTTTAGGTATCGATTATTGACTTTTTACCGTTCTTTGGTGCCTTGGACATGAGCTAGGAACTTAAGATTTTGCATGAAGGAGGAGTAGCAGCCGCGTTGCACGGGAGAATGTGGAAAGTGTTCATATGTAGCAAAAACCTGATACATCCGTCCGTTTTCGTCATTTGTTATCGAATCGACTTAAAGCCAGATCGTCACAATGACTGCTTTTCTCTCTGAAACGGTTGTACTTATCATCTGCAAAGCTATGTCGCGTGCTGCGGTATGCGCAGACACTAAAAGCACCATAGTAGAACACAGATGAAGCTTCTACGTTGATGTAATACCCAGTAAAAAGTAGCACAATTCAAGTTTTAGGTATCGATTATTGACTTTTAACCTGGCTTTGGTGGCTTGGACATGAGCTAGGACCTTAAGATTCTGCATGAATGGAGGACTAGTAGCCGAGTTGCACGGGAGAATGTGAAAAGTTTTCATATGTACAAAAAGCCTGAGAAATCCGTCCGTTTTCGTCATTTGTTATCGAATCGACTTAAAGCCAGATCGTCACATTGGCCGCTCTTCTCTCTACAAAGTTTGTAATTATCGTCTGCAAAGCTATGTCGCGTGCTGCGGTATGCGGAGACACTAAAAGCACCATAGTAGAACACAGATGAAGCTTCTAAGTCGATGTAATAGCCAGTAAGAAGCAGTACAATTCAAGTTTTAGGTATCGATTATTGACTTTTTCCCTTCTTTGGTGCCTTGGACATGAGCTAGGAACTTATGATTTTTCATGAAAGGAGGACTAGCATCCGCGTTGAACTGGAGAATGTGAAAAGTGATCGTATGTAGTAAAAAACTGAGAAATCCATCCGTTTTCGTTATTTGTTATCGAATCGACTTAAAGCCAGATCGTCACATTGGCCGCACTTCTGTCTGAAACTGTTACATTTATCGTCTGCAAATCTATGTCGCGTGCTGCGGTATGCGGAGACACTCAAAAAACCATAGTAGAACACAGATGAAGCTTCTAAGTTGAGGTAATAGCCAGTAAGAAGTAGTACAATTCAAGTTTTAGGTATCCATTCTTGACTATTTACCCTTCTTTGGTGCCTTGGACATGAGCTAGGAACTTAAGGTTTTGCATGAAAGGAGGACCAGCAGCCGCGTTGCACGAGAGAATGTGAAAAGTTTTCATAAGTAGTAAAAACCTGAGAAATCCGTCCGTTTTCGTCATTTGTTATCGAATGGACTTAAAGCCAGATCGTCACATTGGCCGCTCTTCTCTCTGAAACGGTTGTACTTATCGTCTGCAAAGCTAAGCCGCGTGCTGCGTTATGCGGAGACACTAAAAGCACCATAGTAGAACACAGATGAAGCTTCTAAGTTGATGTAATAGCCAGTAAGAAGTAGTACAGTTCAAGTTTTAGGTATCGATTATTGACTTTTTAGATGGCTTTGGTGCCTTGGACATGAGCTAGGAACGTATGATTTTGCATGAAAGGAGGACTAGCAGCCGCGTTGCACGGGAGAATGTGAAAAGTGTTCATATGTAGTAAAAACCTGAGAAATCCGTCCGTTTTCGTCATTTGTTATCGAATCGACTTAAAGCCAGATCGTCACATTGGCCGCTCTTCTTTCTGAAATGGTTGTATTTTTCGTCTGCAAAGCTATGTCGCGTGCTGCGGTATGCGGAGACACTAAAAGCTCCATAGTAGAACACAGATGAAGTTTCTAAATTGATGTAATAGCCAGTAAGAAGTAGTACAATTCAAGTTTTAGGTATCCATTATTGACTTTTTACCCTTCTTTGTTGCCTTATACATGAGCTAGGAACTTAAGGTTTTGCATGAAAGGAGGATTAGCAGCCGCGTTGCACGGGAGAATGTGAAAAGTTTTCATAAGTAGTAAAAACATGAGAAATCTGTCCGTTTTCGTCATTTGTTATCGAATCGACTTAAAGCCAGATCGTCACATTGGCCGCTCTTCTCTCTGAAACCGTTGTACTTGTCGTCTGCAAAGCTATATCGCGTGCTGCGGTATGCGGAGACACTAAAAGCACCATAGTAGAACACAGATGAAGCTTCTAAGTTGATGTAATAGCCAGTAAGTAGTAGTACTATTAAAGTTTTAGGTATCGATTATTGACTTTTTAGATGGCTTTGGTGCCTTGGACATGAGCTAGGAACTTATGATTTTGCATGAAAGGAGGAGTAGCAGCCGCGTTGCACGGGAGAATGTGAAAAGTGTTCATATGTAGCAAAAACCTGAGAAATCCGTCCGTTTTAGTTATTTGTTATCGAATCGACTTAATGCCAGATCGTCACACTGGCCGCACTTCTGTCTGAACCGGTTACATTTATCGTCTGCAAAGCTATGTCGCGTGCTGCGGTATGCGGAGACACTAAAAGCACCATAGTAGAACACAGATGAAGCTTCTAAGTTGATGTAATAGCCAGTAAGATGTAGTAAAATTGATGTTTTAGGTATCGATTATTGACTTTTTACCCTTCTTTGGTGCCTTGGACATGAGCTAGGAACTTAAGATTTTGCATCAAAGGAGGACTAGCAGCCCCGTTGCACGGGAGAATGTGAAAAGTGTTCATATGTAGTAAAATCCCTGAGAAATCCGTCCGTTTTCGTTATTTGTTATCGACTCGACTTAAAGCCAGATCGTCACATTGGCCGCTCTTCTCTCTGAAACGGTTGTACTTATCGTCTGCAAAGCAATGTCGCATGCTGCGGTATGCGGAGACGCTAAAAGCACCATAGTAGAAGACAGATGAAGCATCTACGTTGATGTAATAGCCAGTAAGAAGTAGTACAATTCAAGTTTTAGGTATCCATTCTTGACTTTTTACCCTTCTTTGGTGCCTTGGACATGAGCTAGGAACTTAAGGTTTTGCATGAAAGGAGGACCAGCAGCCGCGTTGCACGGGAGAATGTGAAAAGTTTTCATAAGTAATAAAAACCTGAGAAACCCGTCCGTTTTCGTCATTTGTTATCGAATCGACTTAAAGCCAGATCGTCACATTGGCCGCTCTTGTCACTGAAACGGTTGTACTTATCGTCTGCAAGGCTATGTCGCGTGCTGCGTTATGCGGAAACACTAAAAGCACCATAGTAGAACACAGATGAAGCTTCTAAGCTGATGTAATAGCCAGTAAGAAGTAGTACAATTCAAGTTTTAGGTATAGGTTATTGACTTTTTAACCTTCTTTGGTGCCTTGGACTTGAGCTAGGAACTTATGATATTGCATGAAAGGAGGACTAGCAGCCGCGTTGCACGGGAGAATGTGAAAAGCGTTCGTATGTAGTAAAAACCTGAGAAATCCGTCCGTTTTCGTCATGTGTTATCGAATCGACTTAATGCCAGATCGTCACACTGGCCGCACTTCTGTCTGAAACGGTTACATTTATCGTCTGCAAAGGTATGTCGCGTGCTGCGGTATGCGGAGACACTAAAAGCACCATAGTAGAACACAGATGAAGCTTCTAAGTTGATGTAATAGCCAGTAAGAAGTAGTACAATTCAAGTTTTAGGTATAGGTTATTGACTTTTTACCCTTCTTTGGTGCCTTGGACTTGAGCTAGGAACTTATGATATTGCATGAAAGGAGGACTAGCAGCCGCGTTGCACGGGAGAATGTGAAAAGCGTTCGTAAGTAGTAAAAACCTGAGAAATCCGTCCGTTTTCGTCATGTGTTATCAAATCGACTTAATGCCAGATCGTCACACTGGCCGCACTTCTGTCTGAAACGGTTACATTTATCGTCTGCAAAGCTATGTCGCGTGCTGCGGTATGCGGAGACACTAAAAGCACGATAGTAGAACACAGATGAAGCTTCTAAGTTGATGTAATAGCCAGTAAGAAGTAGAAAAATTCAAGCTTTAGGTATCGATTATTGACTTTTTACCCATCTTTGGTGCCTTCGACATGAGCTAGGAACTTAAGATTTTGCATCAAAGGAGGACTAGCAGCCGCGTTGCACGGGAGAATGTGAAAAGTTTTCAGATGTAGTAAAAACCTGAGAAATCTGTCCGTTTTCGTCATTTGTTATCGAATCGACTTAAAGCCATATCGTCACATTGGCCGCTCTTCTTTCTGAAATGGTTGTATTTTTCGTCTGCAAAGCTATGTCGCGTGCTGCGGTATGCGGAGACACTTAAAGCACCATAGTAGAACACAGATGAAGCTTCTAAATTGATGTAATAGCCAGTAAGAAGTAGTACTATTCAAGTTTTAGGTATCCATTATTGACTTTTTACCCTTCTTTGTTGCCTTATACATGAGCTAGGAACTTAAGGTTTTGCATGAAAGGAGGATTAGCAGCCGCGTTGCACGGGAGAATGTGAAAAGTTTTCATAAGTAGTAAAAACATGAGAAATCTGTCCGTTTTCGTCATTTGTTATCGAATCGACTTAAAGCCAGATCGTCACATTGGCCGCTCTTCTCTCTGAAACCGTTGTACTTGTCGTCTGCAAAGCTATATCGCGTGCTGCGGTATGTGGAGACACTAAAAGCACCATAGTAGAACACAGATGAAGCTTCTAAGTTGATGTAATAGCCAGTAAGTAGTAGTACTATTAAAGTTTTAGGTATCGATTATTGACTTTTTAGATGGCTTTGGTGCCTTGGACATGAGCTAGGAACTTATGATTTTGCATGAAAGGAGGACTAGCAGCCGCGTTGCACGGGAGAATGTGAAAAGTGTTCATATGTAGCAAACACCTGAGAAATCCGTCCGTTTTAGTTATTTGTTATCGAATCGACTTAAAGCCAGATCGCCACACTGGCCGCACTTCTGTCTGAACCGGTTACATTTATCGTCTGCAAAGCTATGTCGCGTGCTGCGGTATGCGGAGACACTAAAAGCACCATAGTAGAACACAGATGAAGCTTCTAAGTTGATGTAATAGCCAGTAAGAAGCAGTACAATTCAAGTTTTAGGTATCCATTCTTGACTTTTTACCCTTCTTTGGTGCCTTGGACATGAGCTAGGAACTTAAGGTTTTGCATGAAAGGAGGACCAGCAGCCGCGTTGCACGGGAGAATGTGAAATGTTTTCATAAGTAGTAAAAACCTGAGAAACCCGTCCGTTTTCGTCATATGTTATCGAATCGACTTAAAGCCAGATCGTCACACTGGCCGTACTTCTGTCTGAAACGGTTACATTTATCGTCTGCAAAGCTATGTCGCGTGCTGCGGTATGCGGAGACTCTAAAAGCACCATAGTAGAACACAGATGAAGCTTCTAAGTTGATGTAATAGCCAGTAAGAAGTAGTACAATTCAAGTTTTAGGTATAGGTTATTGACTTTTTACCCATCTTTGGTGCCTTGGACTTGAGCTAGGAACTTATGATATTGCATGAAAGGAGGACTAGCAGCCGCGTTGCACGGGAGAATGTGAAAAGTGTTCATATGTAGTAAAAACCTGAGAAATCCGTCCGTTTTCGTCATTTGTTATCGAATCGACTTGAAGCCAGATCGTCACATTGGCCTCTCTTCTTTCTGAAACGGTTGTACTTATCGTCTGCAAAGCTATGTCGCGTGCTGCGGTATGCGGAAACACTAAAAGCACCATAGTAGAACACAGATGAAGCTTCGAAGTTGATGTAATAGCCAGTAAGAAGTAGAACAGTTCAAGTTTTAGGTATCGATTATTGACTTTTTAGATGGCTTTGGTGCCTTGGACATGAGCTAGGAACTTATGATTTTGCATGAAAGGAGGACTAGCAGCCGCGTTGCACGGGAGAATGTGAAAAGTGTTCATATGTAGCAAAAACCTGAGAAATCCGTCCGTTTTCGTCATTTGTTATCGAATCGACTTAAAGCCAGATCGTCACACTGGCCGTACTTCTGTCTGAAACGGTTACATTTATCGTCTGCAAAGCTATGTCGCGTGCTGCGGTATGCGGAGACTCTAAAAGCACCATAGTAGAACACAGATGAAGCTTCTAAGTTGATGTAATAGCCAGTAAGAAGTAGTACAATTCAAGTTTTATGTATAGGTTATTGACTTTTTACCCATCTTTGGTGCCTTGGACTTGAGCTAGGAACTTATGATATTGCATGAAAGGAGGACTAGCAGCCGCGTTGCACGGGAGAATGTGAAAAGTGTTCATATGTAGTAAAAACCTGAGAAATCCGTCCGTTTTCGTCATTTGTTATCGAATCGACTTAAAGCCAGATCGTCACATTGGCCGCTCTTCTCTCAGAAACGGTTGTACTTATCGTCTGCAAAGCTATGTCGCGTGCTGCGTTATGCGGAAACACTAAAAGCACCATAGTAGAACACAGATGAAGCTTCTAAGTTGATGTAATAGCCAGTAAGAAGTAGTACAGTTCAAGTTTTAGGTATCGATTATTGACTTTTTAGATGGCTTTGGTGCCTTGGACATGAGCTAGGAACTTATGATTTTGCATGAAAGGAGGATTAGCAGCCGCGTTACACTTGAGAATGTGAAAAGTTTTCATAAGTAGTAAAAACATGAGAAATCTGTCCGTTTTCGTCATTTGTTATCGAATCGACTTAAAGCCAGATCGTCACATTGGCCGCTCTTCTCTCTGAAACGGTTGTACTTGTCGTCTGCAAAGCTATATCGCGTGCTGCGGTATGAGGAGACACTAAAAGCACCATAGTAACACAGATGAAGCTTCTAAGTTGATGTAATAGCCAGTAAGTAGTAGTACTATTCAAGTTTTAGGTATCGATTATTGACTTTTTCCCTTCTTTGGTGCCTTGGACATGAGCTAGGAACTTATGATTTTGCATGAAAGGAGGAGCAGCAGCCGCGTTGCACGGGAGAATGTGGAAAGTGTTCATATGTAGCAAAAACCTGAGACATCCGTCCGTTTTCGTCATTTGTTATCGAATCGACTTAAAGCCAGATCGTCACATTGACCGCACTTCTGACTGAAACGGTTACATTTATCGTCTGCAAAGCTATGTCGAATGCTGCGGGATGCGAAGACACTAAAAGAACCATAGTAGAACACATATGAAGGTTCTATGTTGATGTAATAGACAGTAAGAAGTAGTAAAATTCAAGTTTTAGGTATCGATTATTGACTTTTTACCGTTCTTTGGTGCCTTGGACATGAGCTAGGAACTTAAGATTTTGCATGAAGGAGGAGTAGCAGCCGCGTTGCACGGGAGAATGTGGAAAGTGTTCATATGTAGCAAAAACCTGAGACATCCGTCCGTTTTCGTCATTTGTTATCGAATCGACTTAAAGCCAGATCGTCACAATGACTGCTTTTCTCTCTGAAACGGTTGTACTTATCATCTGCAAAGCTATGTCGCGTGCTGCGGTATGCGCAGACACTAAAAGCACCATAGTAGAACACAGATGAAGCTTCTACGTTGATGTAATACCCAGTAAAAAGTAGCACAATTCAAGTTTTAGGTATCGATTATTGACTTTTAACCTGGCTTTGGTGGCTTGGACATGAGCTAGGACCTTAAGATTCTGCATGAATGGAGGACTAGTAGCCGAGTTGCACGGGAGAATGTGAAAAGTTTTCATATGTACAAAAAGCCTGAGAAATCCGTCCGTTTTCGTCATTTGTTATCGAATCGACTTAAAGCCAGATCGTCACATTGGCCGCTCTTCTCTCTACAAAGTTTGTAATTATCGTCTGCAAAGCTATGTCGCGTGCTGCGGTATGCGGAGACACTAAAAGCACCATAGTAGAACACAGATGAAGCTTCTAAGTCGATGTAATAGCCAGTAAGAAGCAGTACAATTCAAGTTTTAGGTATCGATTATTGACTTTTTCCCTTCTTTGGTGCCTTGGACATGAGCTAGGAACTTATGATTTTTCATGAAAGGAGGACTAGCATCCGCGTTGAACTGGAGAATGTGAAAAGTGATCGTATGTAGTAAAAAACTGAGAAATCCATCCGTTTTCGTTATTTGTTATCGAATCGACTTAAAGCCAGATCGTCACATTGGCCGCACTTCTGTCTGAAACTGTTACATTTATCGTCTGCAAATCTATGTCGCGTGCTGCGGTATGCGGAGACACTCAAAAAACCATAGTAGAACACAGATGAAGCTTCTAAGTTGAGGTAATAGCCAGTAAGAAGTAGTACAATTCAAGTTTTAGGTATCCATTCTTGACTATTTACCCTTCTTTGGTGCCTTGGACATGAGCTAGGAACTTAAGGTTTTGCATGAAAGGAGGACCAGCAGCCGCGTTGCACGAGAGAATGTGAAAAGTTTTCATAAGTAGTAAAAACCTGAGAAATCCGTCCGTTTTCGTCATTTGTTATCGAATGGACTTAAAGCCAGATCGTCACATTGGCCGCTCTTCTCTCTGAAACGGTTGTACTTATCGTCTGCAAAGCTATGCCGCGTGCTGCGTTATGTGGAGACACTAAAAGCACCATAGTAGAACACAGATGAAGCTTCTAAGTTGATGTAATAGCCAGTAAGAAGTAGTACAGTTCAAGTTTTAGGTATCGATTATTGACTTTTTAGATGGCTTTGGTGCCTTGGACATGAGCTAGGAACGTATGATTTTGCATGAAAGGAGGACTAGCAGCCGCGTTGCACGGGAGAATGTGAAAAGTGTTCATATGTAGTAAAAACCTGAGAAATCCGTCCGTTTTCGTCATTTGTTATCGAATCGACTTAAAGCCAGATCGTCACATTGGCCGCTCTTCTTTCTGAAATGGTTGTATTTTTCGTCTGCAAAGCTATGTCGCGTGCTGCGGTATGCGGAGACACTAAAAGCTCCATAGTAGAACACAGATGAAGCTTCTAAATTGATGTAATAGCCAGTAAGAAGTAGTACAATTCAAGTTTTAGGTATCCATTATTGACTTTTTACCCTTCTTTGTTGCCTTATACATGAGCTAGGAACTTAAGGTTTTGCATGAAAGGAGGATTAGCAGCCGCGTTGCACGGGAGAATGTGAAAAGTTTTCATAAGTAGTAAAAACATGAGAAATCTGTCCGTTTTCGTCATTTGTTATCGAATCGACTTAAAGCCAGATCGTCACATTGGCCGCTCTTCTCTCTGAAACCGTTGTACTTGTCGTCTGCAAAGCTATATCGCGTGCTGCGGTATGCGGAGACACTAAAAGCACCATAGTAGAACACAGATGAAGCTTCTAAGTTGATGTAATAGCCAGTAAGTAGTAGTACTATTAAAGTTTTAGGTATCGATTATTGACTTTTTAGATGGCTTTGGTGCCTTGGACATGAGCTAGGAACTTATGATTTTGCATGAAAGGAGGAGTAGCAGCCGCGTTGCACGGGAGAATGTGAAAAGTGTTCATATGTAGCAAAAACCTGAGAAATCCGTCCGTTTTAGTTATTTGTTATCGAATCGACTTAATGCCAGATCGTCACACTGGCCGCACTTCTGTCTGAACCGGTTACATTTATCGTCTGCAAAGCTATGTCGCGTGCTGCGGTATGCGGAGACACTAAAAGCACCATAGTAGAACACAGATGAAGCTTCTAAGTTGATGTAATAGCCAGTAAGATGTAGTAAAATTGATGTTTTAGGTATCGATTATTGACTTTTTACCCTTCTTTGGTGCCTTGGACATGAGCTAGGAACTTAAGATTTTGCATCAAAGGAGGACTAGCAGCCCCGTTGCACGGGAGAATGTGAAAAGTGTTCATATGTAGTAAAATCCCTGAGAAATCCGTCCGTTTTCGTTATTTGTTATCGACTCGACTTAAAGCCAGATCGTCACATTGGCCGCTCTTCTCTCTGAAACGGTTGTACTTATCGTCTGCAAAGCAATGTCGCATGCTGCGGTATGCGGAGACGCTAAAAGCACCATAGTAGAAGACAGATGAAGCATCTACGTTGATGTAATAGCCAGTAAGAAGTAGTACAATTCAAGTTTTAGGTATCCATTCTTGACTTTTTACCCTTCTTTGGTGCCTTGGACATGAGCTAGGAACCTAAGGTTTTGCATGAAAGGAGGACCAGCAGCCGCGTTGCACGGGAGAATGTGAAAAGTTTTCATAAGTAATAAAAACCTGAGAAACCCGTCCGTTTTCGTCATTTGTTATCGAATCGACTTAAAGCCAGATCGTCACATTGGCCGCTCTTGTCACTGAAACGGTTGTACTTATCGTCTGCAAGGCTATGTCGCGTGCTGCGTTATGCGGAAACACTAAAAGCACCATAGTAGAACACAGATGAAGCTTCTAAGCTGATGTAATAGCCAGTAAGAAGTAGTACAATTCAAGTTTTAGGTATAGGTTATTGACTTTTTAACCTTCTTTGGTGCCTTGGACTTGAGCTAGGAACTTATGATATTGCATGAAAGGAGGACTAGCAGCCGCGTTGCACGGGAGAATGTGAAAAGCGTTCGTACGTAGTAAAAACCTGAGAAATCCGTCCGTTTTCGTCATGTGTTATCGAATCGACTTAATGCCAGATCGTCACACTGGCCGCACTTCTGTCTGAAACGGTTACATTTATCGTCTGCAAAGGTATGTCGCGTGCTGCGGTATGCGGAGACACTAAAAGCACCATAGTAGAACACAGATGAAGCTTCTAAGTTGATGTAATAGCCAGTAAGAAGTAGTACAATTCAAGTTTTAGGTATAGGTTATTGACTTTTTACCCTTCTTTGGTGCCTTGGACTTGAGCTAGGAACTTATGATATTGCATGAAAGGAGGACTAGCAGCCGCTTTGCACGGGAGAATGTGAAAAGCGTTCGTAAGTAGTAAAAACCTGAGAAATCCGTCCGTTTTCGTCATGTGTTATCAAATCGACTTAATGCCAGATCGTCACACTGGCCGCACTTCTGTCTGAAACGGTTACATTTATCGTCTGCAAAGCTATGTCGCGTGCTGCGGTATGCGGAAACACTAAAAGCACGATAGTAGAACACAGATGAAGCTTCTAAGTTGATGTAATAGCCAGTAAGAAGTAGAAAAATTCAAGCTTTAGGTATCGATTATTGACTTTTTACCCATCTTTGGTGCCTTCGACATGAGCTAGGAACTTAAGATTTTGCATCAAAGGAGGACTAGCAGCCGCGTTGCACGGGAGAATGTGAAAAGTTTTCAGATGTAGTAAAAACCTGAGAAATCTGTCCGTTTTCGTCATTTGTTATCGAATCGACTTAAAGCCAGATCGTCACATTGGCCGCTCTTCTTTCTGAAATGGTTGTATTTTTCGTCTGCAAAGCTATGTCGCGTGCTGCGGTATGCGGAGACACTTAAAGCACCATAGTAGAACACAGATGAAGCTTCTAAATTGATGTAATAGCCAGTAAGAAGTAGTACTATTCAAGTTTTAGGTATCCATTATTGACTTTTTACCCTTCTTTGTTGCCTTATACATGAGCTAGGAACTTAAGGTTTTGCATGAAAGGAGGATTAGCAGCCGCGTTGCACGGGAGAATGTGAAAAGTTTTCATAAGTAGTAAAAACATGAGAAATCTGTCCGTTTTCGTCATTTGTTATCGAATCGACTTAAAGCCAGATCGTCACATTGGCCGCTCTTCTCTCTGAAACCGTTGTACTTGTCGTCTGCAAAGCTATATCGCGTGCTGCGGTATGTGGAGACACTAAAAGCACCATAGTAGAACACAGATGAAGCTTCTAAGTTGATGTAATAGCCAGTAAGTAGTAGTACTATTAAAGTTTTAGGTATCGATTATTGACTTTTTAGATGGCTTTGGTGCCTTGGACATGAGCTAGGAACTTATGATTTTGCATGAAAGGAGGACTAGCAGTCGCGTTGCACGGGAGAATGTGAAAAGTGTTCATATGTAGCAAAAACCTGAGAAATCCGTCCGTTTTAGTTATTTGTTATCGAATCGACTTAAAGCCAGATCGCCACACTGGCCGCACTTCTGTCTGAACCGGTTACATTTATCGTCTGCAAAGCTATGTCGCGTGCTGCGGTATGCGGAGACACTAAAAGCACCATAGTAGAACACAGATGACGCTTCTAAGTTGATGTAATAGCCAGTAAGAAGTAGTACTATTCAAGTTTTAGGTATCCATTCTTGACTTTTTACCCTTCTTTGGTGCCTTGGACATGAGCTAGGAACTTAAGGTTTTGCATGAAAGGAGGACCAGCAGCCGCGTTGCACGGGAGAATGTGAAATGTTTTCATAAGTAGTAAAAACCTGAGAAATCCGTCCGTTTTCGTCATTTGTTATCGAATCGACTTAAAGCCAGATCGTCACATTGGCCGCTCTTCTCTCAGAAACGGTTGTACTTATCGTCTGCAAAGCTATGTCGCGTGCTGCGTTATGCGGAAACACTAAAAGCACCATAGTAGAACACAGATGAAGCTTCTAAGTTGATGTAATAGCCAGTAAGAAGTAGTACAGTTCAAGTTTTAGGTATCGATTATTGACTTTTTAGATGGCTTTGGTGCCTTGGACATGAGCTAGGAACTTATGATTTTGCATGAAAGGAGGATTAGCAGCCGCGTTACACTTGAGAATGTGAAAAGTTTTCATAAGTAGTAAAAACATGAGAAATCTGTCCGTTTTCGTCATTTGTTATCGAATCGACTTAAAGCCAGATCGTCACATTGGCCGCTCTTCTCTCTGAAACGGTTGTACTTGTCGTCTGCAAAGCTATATCGCGTGCTGCGGTATGAGGAGACACTAAAAGCACCATAGTAGAACACAGATGAAGCTTCTAAGTTGATGTAATAGCCAGTAAGTAGTAGTACTATTCAAGTTTTAGGTATCGATTATTGACTTTTTCCCTTCTTTGGTGCCTTGGACATGAGCTAGGAACTTATGATTTTGCATGAAAGGAGGAGTAGCAGCCGCGTTGCACGGGAGAATGTGAAAAGTGTTCATATGTAGTAAAAACCTGAGAAATCTGTCCGCTTTCGTCATTTATTATCGAATCGACTTAAAGCCAGATCGTCACATTGGCCGCTCTTCTGTCTGAAACGGTTACATTTATTGTCTGCAAAGCTATGTCGCGTGCTGCGGTATGCGGAGACACTAAAAGCACCATAGTAGAACACAGATGAAGCTTCTAAGTTGATGTAATAGCCAGTAAGAAGTAGTACAGTTCAAGTTTTAGGTATCGATTATTGACTTTTTAGCTATCTTTGGTGCCTTGGACATGATCTAGGACCTTAAGGATTTGCATGAAAGGATGACTAGCAGCCGCGGTGCACGGGAGAATGTGAAAAGTTTTCATAAGTATTAAAAACCTGAGAAATCTGTCCGTTTTGGTCATTTGTTATCAAATCGACTTGAAGCCAGATCGTCACACTGACCGCACTTCTGTCGGAAACGGTTGCATTTATCGTCTGCAAAGCTATGTCGCGTGCTGCGGTATGCGGAGACACTAAAAGCTTAATAGTAGAACACAGATGAAGTTTCTAAGTTGATGTAATAGCCAGTAAGAAGTAGAAAAATTCAAGCTTTAGGTATAGATTATTGACTTTTTACCCTTCTTTGGTGCCTTCGACATGAGCTACGAACTTAAGACTTTGCATCAAAGGAGGACTAGCAGCCCCGTTGCACGGGAGAATGTGAAAAGCGTTCGTATGTAGTAAAATACTGAGAAATCCGTATGTTTTCATCATTTGTTATCGAATCGACTTAAAGCCAGATCGTCACATTGGCCGCTCTTTTCTCTGAAATGGTTGCATTTTTCGTCTGCAAAGCTATGTCGCGTGCTGCGGTATGCGGAGACACTAAAAACACCATAGTAGAACACTGACGAAGCTTCTAAATTGATGTAGAAGCCAGTAAGAAGTAGTACAATTCAAGATTTAGGTATCCATTATTGACTTTCTACCCGTCTTTGTTGCCTTATACATGAGCTAGGAACGTAAGGTTTTGCATGAAAGGAGGATTAGCAGCCGCGTTGCACGGGAGAATGTGAAAAGTTTTCATAAGTAGTTAAAACCTGAGAAATCTGTCCGTTTTCGTCATTTGTTATCGAATCGACTTAAAGCCAGATCGTCACATTGACCGCTCTTCTCTCTGAAACGGTTGTACTTGTCGTCTGCAAAGCTATGTCGCGTGCTGTGGTATGCGGAGACACTAAAAGCACCATAGTAGAACACAGATGAAGCTTCTAAGTTGATGTAATAGCCGGTAAGAAGTAGTACAATTCAAGTTTTAGGTATCGATTATTGACTTTTTACCCTTCTTTGATGCCTTGGACATGAGCCAGGAACTTATGATTTTGCATGAACGGAGGACTAGCATCGGCTTTGCACGGGAGAATGTGAAAAGTGTTCATATGTAGCAAAAACCTGAGAAATCCGTCCGTTTTCCTTATTTGTAATCGAATCGACTTAAAGCGAGATCGTCACACTGGCCGCACTTCTGTCTGAAACAGTTACCTTTATCGTCTGCAAAGCTATGCCGCGTGCTGCGGTATGCGGGAACACTAAAAGCACCATAGTAGAACACAGAAGAAGCTTCTAAGTTGAAGTAATAGCCAGTAAGAAGTAGTACAATTCAAGTTTTAATTATCGATTATTCACTTTTTAGCCGGCTTTGGTGGCTTGGATAAGACCTAGGACCTTAAGATTTTGCATGAAAGGAGGACTAGGAGCCGCGTAGCACGGGAGAATGTCAAAAGTGTTCATATGGAGTAAAAACCTGAGAAATCCGTCCGTTTTCGTCATTTGTTATCGAATCGTCTTAAAGCCAGATCGTCACATTGGCCGCTTTTCTCTCTGAGACGGTTACATTTATCGTCTGCAAAGCTATGTCGCGTGTTGCGGTATGCGGAGACACTAAAAGCACCATAGTAGAACACAGAAGAAGCTTCTAAGTTGAAGTAATAGCCAGTAAGAAGTAGTACAATTCAAGTTTTAGGTATCGATTATTGACTTTTTACCCTTCTTTGCTGTCTTGGACATGAGCTAGGACCTTAAGATTCTGCATGAAAGGAGGACTAGCAGCCGAGTTGCACGGGAGAATGTGAAAAGTGTACATATGTAGTAAAAACCTGAGAAATCCGTCCGATTTCGTCATTTGTTATCGAATCGACTTAAAGCCCGATCGTCACATTGGCCGCTCTTCTCTCTAAAATGGTTGTACTTATCGTCTGAAAAGCTATGTCGCGTGCTGCAGTATGCGAAGACACCAAAAGCACCATAGTAGAACACAGATGAAGCTTCTAAGTTGATGTAATTGCCAGTAAGAAGTAGTTCAATTCAAGTTTCAGGTATCGATTATTGACATTTTAGCTGGCTTTGGTGCCTTCGACATGAGCTAGGACCTTAAGGTTCTGCATGAAAGGAGGACTAGGAGCCGAGTTGCACGGGAGAATGTGAAAAGTGTTCATATGTAGAAAAAACCTGAGAAATCCGTCTGTTTTCGTCGTTTGTTATCGAATCGACTTAAAGCCAGATCGTCACATTGGCCGCTCTTCTCTCTGAAACGGTTGTACTTGTTGTCTGCAAAGCTATGTCGCGTGCTGTGGTATGCGGAGACACTATAAGCACCATAGTAGAACACAGATGAAGCTTCTAAGTTGATGTAATACCCAGTAAGAAGTAGTACAATTCAAGTTTTACGTATCGATTATTGCCTTTTTACCTTCTTTGGTGCCTTGGACATGAGCTACGAACTTAAGATTTTGCATCAAACGAGGACTAACTGCCGCGTTGCACGGGAGAATGTGAAAAATTTTCATATGTAGTAAGAACCTGAGAAATCTGTCCGTTTTCGTCATTTGTTATCGAATCGACTTAAAGCCAGATCGTCACATTGGCCGCTCTTCTCTCTGAAACGGTTGTACTTATCGTCTGCAAGGCTATGTCGCTTGCTGTGTTATGCGGAAACACTAAAAGCACCATAGTAGAACACAGATGAAGCTTCTAAGTTGATGTAATAGCCAGTAAGAAGTAGTACAGTTCAAGTTTTAGGTATCGATTATTGACTTTTTAGATGGCTTTGGTGCCTTGGACTTGAGCTAGGACCTTATGATTTTGCATGAAAGGAGGACTAGCAGCCGCGTTGCACGGCAGAATGTGGAAAGTGTTCATATGTAGCAAAAACCTGAGAAATCCGTCCGTTTTCGTCATTTGTTATCGAATCGACTTAATGCCAGATCGTCACACTGGCCGCTCTTCTCTCTGAAACGGTTACATTTATCGTCTGCAAAGCTATGTCGCGTGATGCGGTATGCGGAGACACTAAAAGCACCATAGTAGAACACAGATGAAGTTTCTAAGTTAATGTAATAGCCAGTAAGAAGTAGTACAATTCAAGTTTTAGGTATAGGTTATTGACTTTTTACCCTTCTTTGGTGCCTTGGACATGAGCTAGGAACTTAAGATTTTGCATCAAAGGAGGACTAGCAGCCCCGTTGCACGGGAGAATGTGATAAGTTTTCATATGTAGTAAAAACCTGATAAATCTGTCCCCTTTCGTCATTTGTTATCGAACCGACTTAAAGCCAGATCGTCACATTGGCCGCTCTTCTGTCTGAAACGGTTACATTTATTGTCTGTAAAGCTATGTCGCGTGCTGCAGTATGCGGAGACACTAAAAGCACCATAGTAGAACACAGATGAAGCTTCTAAGTTGATGTATAGCCAGTAAGAAGTAGTACAATTCAAGTTTTAGGTATCGATTATTGACTTTTTACCCTTCTTTGCTGTCTTGGACATGAGCTAGGACCTTACGATTCTGCATGAAAGGAGGACTAGCAGCCGAGTTGCACGGGAGAATGTGAAAAGTGTTCATATGTAGTAAAAACCTGAGAAATCCGTCCGTTTTCGTCATTTGTTATCGAATCGACTTAAAGCCCGATCGTCACATTGGCCGCTCTTCTCTCTAAAATGGTTGTACTTATCGTCTGAAAAGGTATGTCGCGTGCTGCAGTATGCGAAGACACCAAAAGCACCATAGTAGAACACAGATGAAGATTCTAAGTTGATGTATAGCCAGTAAGAAGTAGTACAATTCAAGTTTTAGGTATCGATTATTGACTTTTTACCCTTCTTTGGTACCTTGGACATGAGCTAGGAACTTAAGATTTTGCATGAAAGTGGGACTAGCAGCCGCGTTGCACGGGAGAATGTGCAAAGTGGTCATATATAGTAAAAACCTGAGAAATCCGTCCGTTTTCGTCATTTGTTATCGAATCGACATAAAGCCAGATCGTCACATTGGCCGCTCTTCTCTCTGAAACGGGTGTAATTATCGTCTGCAAAGCTATGTCACGTGCTGCGGTATGCGGAGTCACTAAAAGCACCATAATAGAACACAGATGAAGCTTCTAAGTTGATGTAATCGCCAGTAAGAAGTAGTACAATTCAAGTTTCAAGTATCGATTATTGACTTTTTAGCTGGCTTTGGTGCCTTCGACATGAGCTAGGACCTTAAGGTTCTGCATGAAAGGAGGACTAGGAGCCGAGTTGCACGGGAGAATGTGAAAAGTGTTCATATGTAGTAAAAACCTGAGAAATCAGCCCGTTTCGTCGTTTGTTATCGAATCGACTTGAAGCCAGATCGTCACATTGGCCGCTCTTCTCTCTGAAAGAGGTGTACTTATTGTCTGCAAAGTTATGTCGCGTGCTGTGGTATGCGGAGACACTATAAGCACCATAGTAGAACACAGATGAAGCTTCTAAGTTGATGTAATAGCCAGTAAGAAGTAGCAAAATTCAAGTTTTAGGTATCGATTATTGACTTTTTACCCTTCTTTGGTGCCTTGGACATGAGCTAGGAACTTATGATTTTGCATGAAAGGAGGAGTAGCAGCCGCGTTGCACGGGAGAATGTGAAAAGCGTTCGTATGTAGTAAAAACCTCAGAAATCCGTCCGTTTTCATCATTTGTTATCGAATCGACTTAAAGCCAGATCGTCACACTCACCGCACTTCTGTCTGAAACGGTTGCATTTATCGTCTGCAAAGCTATGTCGCGTGATGCGGTATGCGGAGACACTAGATGCACCATAGTAGAACACAGATGAAGTTTCTAAGTTGATGTAATAGCCACTAAGAAGTAGAAAAATTCAAGCTTTGGGTATCGATTATTGACTTTTTACCCTTCTTTGGTGCCTTGGACATGAGCTAGGAACTTAAGAATTTGCATCAAAGGAGGACTAGCAGCCCCGTTGCACGGGAGAATGTGAAAAGTTTTCATATGTAGTAAAAACCTGAGAAATCTGTCCGCTTTCGTCATTTGTTATCGAATCGACTTAAAGCCAGATCGTCACATTGGCCGCTCTTCTGTCTGGAACGGTTACATTTATTGTCTGCAAAGCTATGTCGCGTGCTGCGGTATGCGGAGACACTAAAAGCACCATAGTAGAACACAGATGAAGCTTCTAAATTGATGTATAGCCAGTAAGAAGTAGTACAATTCAAGTTTTAGGTATCGATTATTGACTTTTTACCCTTCTTTGCTGTCTTGGACATGAGCTAGGACCTTAAGATTCTGCATGAAAGGATGACTAGCAGCCGAGTTGCACGGGAGAATGTGAAAAGTGTTCATATGTAGTAAAAACCTGAGAAATCCGTCTATTTTCGTCATTTGTTATCGAATCGACTTAAAGCCCGATCGTCACATTGGCCGCTCTTGTCTCTAAAATGGTTGTACTTATCGTCTGAAAAGCTATGTCGCGCGCTGCAGTATGCGAAGACACCAAAAGCACCATAGTAGAACACAGATGAAGCTTCTAAGTTGATGTAATTGCCAGTAAGAAGTAGTACAATTCAAGTTTCAGGTATCGATTATTGACTTTTTAGCTGGCTTTGGTGCCTTCGACATGAGCTAGGACCTTAAGGTTCTGCATGAACGGAGGACTAGGAGCCGAGTTGCACGGGAGAATGTGAAAAGTGTTCATATGTAGTAAAAAGAAATGCGTCCGTTTTCGTCGTTTGTTATCGAATCGACTTGAAGCCAGATCGTCACATTGGCCGCTCTTCTCTCTGAAAGGGTTGTACTTATTGTCTGCAAAGCTATGTCGCGTGCTGTGGTATGCGGAGACACTATAAGCACCATAGTACAACACAGATTAAGCTTCTAAGTTGATGTAATACCCAGTAAGAAGTAGTACAATTCAAGTTTTACATATCGATTATTGACTTTTTACCCTTCTTTGGTGCCTTGGACATGAGCTAGGAACTTAAGATTTTGCATCAAACGAGGACTAACAGCCGCGTTGCACGGGAGAATGTGAAAAATTTTCATATGTAGTAAGAACCTGAGAAATCTGTCCGTTTTCGTCATTTGTTATCGAATCGACTTAAAGCCAGATCGTCACATTGGCCGCTCTTCTCTCTGAAACGGTTGTACTTATCGTCTGCAAGGCTATGTCGCGTGCTGCGTTATGCGGAAACACTAAATGCACCATAGTAGAACACAGATGAAGCTTCTAAGTTGATGTAATAGCCAGTAAGAAGTAGTACAGTTCAAGTTTTAGGTATCGATTATTGACTTTTTAGATGGCTTTGGTGCCTTGGACATGAGCTAGGACCTTATGATTTTCCATGAAAGGAGGACTAGCAGCCGCGTTGCACGGGAGAATGTGAAAAGCGTTCGTATGTAGTAAAAACCTGAGAAATCCGTCCGTTTTCCTTATTTGTTATCGAATCGACTTAAAGCCAGATCGTCACATTGGCCGTACTTCTGTCTGAAACGGTTACATTTATCGTCTGCAAAGCCATGTCGCGTGCTGCGGTATGTCGAGACACTAAAAGCACCATAGTAGAACACAGATGAAGTTTCTAAGTTAATGTAATAGCCAGTAAGAAGTAGTACAATTCAAGTTTTAGGTATAGGTTATTGACTTTTTACCCTTCTTTGGTGCCTTGGACTTGAGCTAGGAACTTATGATATTGCATGAAAGGAGGACTAGCAGCCGCGTTGCACGGGAGAATGTGAAAAGCGTTCATATGTAGTAAAAACCTGACAAATCTGTCCGTTTTCCTTATTTGTTATCGAATCGACTTAAAGCCAGATCGTCACACTGGCCGCACTTCTGTCTGAAACGGTTAAATTTATCGTCTGCAAAGCTATGTCGCGTGCTGCGGTATGCGGAGACACTAAAAGCACCATAGTGGAACACAGATGAAGCTTCTAAGTTGATGAAATAGCCAGTAAGAAGTAACAAAATTCAAGTTTTAGGTATCGATTATTGACTTTTTACCCTTCTTTGGTGCCTTGGACATGAGCTAGGAACTTAAGATTTTGCATCAAAGGAGGACTAGCAGCCCCGTTGCACGGGAGAGTGTGATAAGTTTTCATATGTAGTAAAAACCTGACAAATCTGTCCGCTTTCGTCATTTGTTATCGAATCGACTTAAAGCCAGATCGTCACATTGGCCGCTCTTCTGCCTGAAACGGTTACATTTATTGTCTGCAAAGCTATGTCGCGTGCTGCGGTATGCGGAGACACTAAAAGCACCATAGTAGAACACAGATGAAGCTTCTAAGTTGTTGTATAGCCAGTAAGAAGTAGTACAATTCAAGTTTTTGGTATCGATTATTGACTTTTTACCCTTCTTTGCTGTCTTGGATATGAGCTAGGACCTTAAGATTCTGCATGAAAGGAGGACTAGCAGCTGAGTTGCACGGGAGAATGTGAAAAGTGTTCATATGTAGTAAAAACCTGAAAAATCCGTCAGATTTCGTCATTTGTTATCGAATCGACTTAAAGCCCGATCGTCACATTGGCCGCTCTTCTCTCTAAAATGGTTGTACTTATCGTCTGAAAAGATATGTAGCGTGCTGCAGTATGCGAAGACACCAAAAGCACCATAGTAGAACACAGATGAAGATTCTAAGTTGATGTATAGCCAGTAAGAAGTAGTACAATTCAAGTTTTAGGTATCGATTATTGACTTTTTACCCTTCTTTGGTACCTTGGACATGAGCTAGGAACTTAAGATTTTGCATGAAACTGGGACTAGCAGCCGCGTTGCACGGGAGAATGTGCAAAGTGGTCATATGTAGTAAAAACCTGAGAAATCCGTCCGTTTTCGTCATTTGTTATCGAATCGACTTAAAGCCAGATCGTCACATTGGCCGCTCTTCTCTCTGAAACGGTTGTAATTATCGTCTGCAAAGCTATGTCGCGTGCTGCGGTATGCGGAGTCACTAAAAGCACCATAATAGAACACAGATGAAGCTTCTAAGTTGATGTAATTGCCAGTAAGAAGTAGTACAATTCAAGTTTCAGGTATCGATTATTGACTTTTTAGCTGGCTTTGGTGCCTTCGACATGAGCTAGGACCTTAAGGTTCTGCATGAAAGGAGGACTAGGAGCCGAGTTGCACGGGAGAATGTGAAAAGTGTTCATACGTAGTAAAAACCTGAGAAATCCGTCCGTTTTCGTCGTTTGTTATCGAATCGACTTAAAGCCAGATCGTCACATTGGCCGCTCTTCTCTCTGAAAGGGTTGTACTTATTGTCTGAAAAGCTATGTCGCGTGCTGTGGTATGCGGAGACACTATAAGCACCATAGTAGAACACAGATGAAGCTTCTAAGCTGATGTAATACCCAGTAAGAAGTAGTACAATTCAAGTTTTACGTGTCGATTATTGACTTTTTACCCTTCTTTGGTGCCTTGGACATGAGCTAGGAATTTAAGATTTTGCATCAATCGAGGACTAACAGCCGCGTTGCACGGGAGAATGTGAAAAATATTCATATGTAGTAAAAACCTGAGAAATCGGTCCGTTTTCGTCATTTGTTATCGAATCGACTTAAAGCCAGATCGTCACATTGGCCGCTCTTCTCTCTAAAATGGTTGTACGTATCGTGTGCAAAGCTAAGTCGCTTGCTGCGGTGTGCGGAGACACTAAAAGCACCATAGTAAATCACAGATGAACCTTCTAAGTTGATGTAATAGCCAGTAAGAAGTAAAAAAATTCAAGCTTTAGGTATCGATTATTGACTTTTTACCCTTCTTTGGTGCCTTGGACATGAGCTAGGAACTTATGATTTTGCATGAAAGGAGGAGTAGCAGCCGCGTTGCACGGGAGAATGTGAAAAGCGTTCGTATGTAGTAAAAACCTCAGAAATCCGTCCGTTTTCATCATTTGTTATCGAATCGACTTAAAGCCAGATCGTCACACTCACCGCACTTCTGTCTGAAACGGTTGCATTTATCGTCTGCAAAGCTATGTCGCGTGATGCGGTATGCGGAGACACTAGAAGCACCATAGTAGAACACAGATGAAGTTTCTAAGTTGATGTAATAGCCAGTAAGAAGTAGAAAAATTCAAGCTTTGGGTATCGATTATTGACTTTTTACCCTTCTTTGGTGCCTTGGACATGAGCTAGGAACTTAAGAATTTGCATCAAAGGAGGACTAGCAGCCCCGTTGCACGGGAGAATGTGAAAAGTTTTCATATGTAGTAAAACCCTGAGAAATCCGTCTATTTTCGTCATTTGTTATCGAATCGACTTAAAGCCCGATCGTCACATTGGCCGCTCTTGTCTCTAAAATGGTTGTACTTATCGTCTGAAAAGCTATGTCGCGCGCTGCAGTACGCGAAGACACCAAAAGCACCATAGTAGAACACAGATGAAGCTTCTAAGTTGATGTAATTGCCAGTAAGAAGTAGTACAATTCAAGTTTCAGGTATCGATTATTGACTTTTTAGCTGGCTTTGGTGCCTTCGACATGAGCTAGGACCTTAAGGTTCTGCATGAAAGGAGGACTAGGAGCCGAGTTGCACGGGAGAATGTGAAAAGTGTTCATATGTAGTAAAAACCTGAGAAATCCGTCCGTTTTCGTCGTTTGTTATCGAATCGACTTGAAGCCAGATCGTCACATTGGCCGCTCTTCTCTCTGAAAGGGTTGTACTTATTGTCTGCAAAGCTATGTCGCGTGCTGTGGTATGCGGAGACACTATAAGCACCATAGTACAACACAGATTAAGCTTCTAAGTTGATGTAATACCCAGTAAGAAGTAGTACAATTCAAGTTTTACATATCGATTATTGACTTTTTACCCTTCTTTGGTGCCTTGGACATGAGCTAGGAACTTTAGAATTTGCATCAAAGGAGGACTAGCAGCCCCGTTGCACGGGAGAATGTGAAAAGTTTTCATATGTAGTAAAAACCTGAGAAATCTGTCCGCTTTCGTCATTTGTTATCGAATCGACTTAGAGCCAGATCGTCACATTGGCCGCTCTTCTGTCTGAAACGGTTACATTTATTGTCTGCAAAGCTATGTCGCGTGCTGCGGTATGCGGAGACACTAAAAGCACCATAGTAGAACACAGATGAAGCTTCTAAGTTGATGTATAGCCAGTAAGAAGTAGTACAATTCAAGTTTTAGGTATCGATTATTGACTTTTTACCCTTCTTTGCTGTCTTGGACATGAGCTAGGACCTTAAGATTCTGCATGAAAGGATGACTAGCAGCCGAGTTGCACGGGAGAATGTGAAAAGTGTTCATATGTAGTAAAAACCTGAGAAATCCGTCTATTTTCGTCGTTTGTTATCGAATCGACTTGAAGCCAGATCGTCACATTGGCCGCTCTTCTCTCTGAAACGGTTGTACTTATCGTCTGCAAGGCTATGTCGCGTGCTGCGTTATGCGGAAACACTAAAAGCACCATAGTAGAACACAGATGAAGCTTCTAAGTTGATGTAATAGCCAGTAAGAAGTAGTAAAGTTCAAGTTTTAGGTATCGATTATTGACTTTTTAGATGGCTTTGGTGCCTTGGACATGAGCTAGGACCTTATGATTTTGCATGAAAGGAGGACTAGCAGCCGCGTTGCACGGGAGAATGTGAAAAGCGTTCGTATGTAGTAAAAACCTGAGAAATCCGTCCGTTTTCCTTATTTGTTATCGAATCGACTTAAAGCCAGATCGTCACATTGGCCGTACTTCTGTCTGAAACGGTTGTACTTATCGTCTGCAAGGCTATGTCGCGTGCTGCGTTATGCGGAAACACTAAAAGCACCATAGTAGAACACAGATGAAGCTTCTAAGTTGATGTAATAGCCAGTAAGAAGTAGTACAGTTCAAGTTTTAGGTATCGATTATTGACTTTTTAGATGGCTTTGGTGCCTTGGACATGAGCTAGGACCTTATGATTTTGCATGAAAGGAGGACTAGCAGCCGCGTTGCACGGGAGAATGTGAAAAGCGTTCGTATGTAGTAAAAACCTGAGAAATCCGTCCGTTTTCCTTATTTGTTATCGAATCGACTTAAAGCCAGATCGTCACATTGGCCGTACTTCTGTCTGAAACGGTTACATTTATCGTCTGCAAAGCCATGTCGCGTGCTGCGGTATGTGGAGACACTAAGAGCACCATAGTAGAACACAGATGAAGTTTCTAAGTTAATGTAATAGCCAGTAAGAAGTAGTACAATTCAAGTTTTAGGTATAGGTTATTGACTTTTTACCCTTCTTTGGTGATTTGGACTTGAGGTAGGAACTTATGATATTGCATGAAAGGAGGACTAGCAGCCGCGTTGCACGGGAGAATGTGAAAAGCGTTCATATGTAGTAAAAACCTGACAAATCTGTCCGTTTTCCTTATTTGTTATCGAATCGACTTAAAGCCAGATCGTCACACTGGCCGCACTTCTGTCTGAAACGGTTAAATTTATCGTCTGCAAAGCTAAGTCGCGTGCTGCGGTATGCGGAGACACTAAAAGCACCATAGTAGAACACAGATGAAGCTTCTAAGTTGATGTAATAGCCAGTAAGAAGTAACAAAATTCAAGATTTAGGTATCGATTATTGACTTTTTAGCCTTCTTTGGTGCCTTGGACATGAGCTAGTAACTTAAGATTTTGCATCAAAGGAGGACTAGCAGCCCCGTTGCACGGGAGAGTGTGATAAGTTTTCATATGTAGTAAAAACCTGACAAATCTGTCCGCTTTCGTCATTTGTTATCGAATCGACTTAAAGCCAGATGGTCACATTGGCCGCTCTTCTGCCTGAAACGGTTACATTTATTGTCTGCAAAGCTATGTCGCGTGCTGCGGTATGCGGAGACACTAAAAGCACCATAGTAGAACACAGATGAAGCTTCTAAGTTGATGTATAGCCAGTAAGAAGTAGTACAATTCAAGTTTTTGGTATCGATTATTGACTTTTTACCTTTCTTTGCTGTCTTGGACATGAGCTAGGACCTTAAGATTCTGCATGAAAGGAGGACTAGCAGCCGAGTTGCACGGGAGAATGTGAAAAGTGTTCATATGTAGTAAAAACCTGAAAAATCTGTCAGATTTGGTCATTTGTTATCGAATCGACTTAAAGCCCGATCGTCACATTGGCCGCTCTTCTCTCTAAAATGGTTGTACTTATCGTCTGAAAAGCTATGTCGCGTGCTGCAGTATGCGAAGACACCAAAAGCACCATAGTAGAACACAGATGAAGATTCTAAGTTGATGTATAGCCAGTAAGAAGTAGTACAATTCAAGTTTTAGGTATCGATTATTGACTTTTTACCCTTCTTTGGTACCTTGGACATGAGCTAGGAACTTAAGATTTTGCATGAAAGTGGGACTATCAGCCGCATTGCACGGGAGAATGTGCAAAGTGGTCATATGTAGTAAAAACCTGAGAAATCCGTCCGTTTTCGTCGTTTGTTATCGAATCGACTTAGAGCCAGATCGTCACATTGGCCGCTCTTCTCTCTGAAAGGGTTGTACTTATTGTCTGAAAAGCTATGTCGCGTGCTGTGGTATGCGGAGACACTATAAGCACCATAGTAGAACACAGATGAAGCTTCTAAGTTGATGTAATACCCAGTAAGAAGTAGTACAATTCAAGTTTTACGTGTCGATTATTGACTTTTTACCCTTCTTTGATGCCTTGGACATGAGCTAGGAACTTATGATTTTGCATGAAAGGAGGACTAGCATCGGCGTTGCACGGGAGAATGTGAAAAGTGTTCATATGTAGCAAAAACCTGAGAAATCCGTCCGTTTTCGTCATTTGTTATCGAATCGACTTAAAGCCAGATCGTCACACTGGCCGCACTTCTGTCTGAAACGGTTACATTTATCGTCTGCAAAGCTATGTCGCGTGCTGCGGTATGCGGAGACACTAAAAGCACCATAGTAGAACACAGAAGAAGATTCTAAGTTGATGTAATAGCCAGTAAGAAGTAAAAAAATTCAAGCTTTAGGTATCGATTATTGACTTTTTACCCTTCTTTGGTGCCTTGGACATGAGCTAGGAACTTATGATTTTGCATGAAAGGAGGAGTAGCAGCCGCGTTGCACGGGAGAATGTGAAAAATATTCATATGTAGTAAGAACCTGAGAAATCCGTCCGTTTTCGTCATTTGTTATCGAATCGACTTAAAGCCAGATCGTCACATTGGCCGCTCTTCTCTCTAAAATGGTTGTACGTATCGTGTGCAAAGCTAAGTCGCTTGCTGCGGTATGCGGAGACACTAAAAGCACCATAGTAAATCACAGATGAAGCTTCTAAGTTGATGTAATAGCCAGTAAGAAGTAAAAAAATTCAAGCTTTAGGTATCGATTATTGACTTTTTACCCTTCTTTGGTGCCTTGGACATGAGCTAGGAACTTATGATTTTGCATGAAAGGAGGAGTAGCAGCCGCGTTGCACGGGAGAATGTGAAAAGCGTTCGTATGTAGTAAAAACCTCAGAAATCCGTCCGTTTTCATCATTTGTTATCGAATCGACTTAAAGCCAGATCGTCACACTCACCGCACTTCTGTCTGAAACTGTTGCATTTATCGTCTGCAAAGCTATGTCGCGTGATGCGGTATGCGGAGACACTAGAAGCACCATAGTAGAACACAGATGAAGTTTCTAAGTTGATGTAATAGCCAGTAAGAAGTAGAAAAATTCAAGCTTTGGGTATCGATTATTGACTTTTTACCCTTCTTTGGTGCCTTGGACATGAGCTAGTACCTTAAGATTCTGCATGAGAGGAGGACTAGCAGCCGAGTTGCACGGGAGAATGTGAAATGTGTTCATATGTAGTAAAAACCTGAAAAATCCGTCAGATTTGGTCATTTGTTATCGAATCGACTTAAAGCCCGATCGTCACATTGGCCGCTCTTCTCTCTAAAATGGTTGTACTTATCGTCTGAATAGCTATGTCGCGTGCTGCAGTATGCGAAGACACCAAAAGCACCATAGTAGAACACAGATGAAGATTCTAAGTTGATGTATAGCCAGTAAGAAGTAGTACAATTCAAGTTTTAGGTATCGATTATTGACTTTTTACCCTTCTTTGGTACCTTGGACATGAGCTAGGAACTTAAGATTTTGCATGAAAGTGGGACTAGCAGCCGCGTTGCACGGGAGAATGTGCAAAGTGGTCATATGTAGTAAAAACCTGAGAAATCCGTCCGTTTTCGTCGTTTGTTATCGAATCGACTTAGAGCCAGATCGTCAAATTGGCCGCTCTTCTCTCTGAAAGGGTTGTACTTATTGTCTGAAAAGCTATGTCGCGTGCTGTGGTATGCGGAGACACTATAAGCACCATAGTAGAACACAGATGAAGCTTCTAAGTTGATGTAATACCCGGTAAGAAGTAGTACAATTCAAATTTTACGTGTCGATTATTGACTTTTTACCCTTCTTTGGTACCTTGGACACGAGCTAGGAACTTATGATTTTGCATGAAAGGAGGAGTAGCAGCCGCGTTGCACGGGAGAATGTGAAAAGCGTTCGTAAGTAGTAAAAACCTGAGAAATCCGTCCGTTTTCGTCATTTGTTATCGAATCGACTTAAAGCCAGAACGTCACACTCACCGCACTTCTGTCTGAAACGGTTGCATTTATCGTCTGCAAAGCTATGTCGCGTGATGCGGTATGCGGAGACACTAGAAGCACCATAGTAGAACACAGATGAAGTTTCCAAGTTGATGTAATAGCCAGTAAGAAGTAGAAAAATTCAAGCTTTAGGTATCGATTATTGACTTTTTACCCTTCATTGGTGCCTTCGACATGAGCTACGAACTTAAGATTTTGCATCAAAGGAGGAGTAGCAGCCCCGTTGCACGGGAAAATGTGAAAAGCGTTCGTATGTAGTAAAATCCTGAGAAATCCGTCCGTTTTCGTCATTTGTTATCGAATCGACTTAAAGCCAGATCGTCACATTGGCCGCTCTTTTCTCTGAAATGGTTGTATTTTTCGTCTGCAAAGCTATGTCGCGTGCTGCGGTATGCGGAGACACTAAAAACACCATAGTAGAACACAGATGAAGCTTCTAAATTGATGAAGAAGCCAGTAAGAAGTAGTACAATTCAAGTTTTAGGTATCCATTATTGACTTTCAACCCGTCTTTGTTGCCTTATACATGAGCTAGGAACGTAAGGTTTTGCATGAAAGGAGGATTAGCAGCCGCGTTGCACGGGAGAAAGTGAAAAGTTTTCATAAGTAGTAAAAACCTGAGAAATCTATCCGTTTTCGTCATTTGTTATCGAATCGACTTAAAGCCAGATCGTCACATTGACCGCTCTTCTCTCTGAAACGGTTGTACTTGTCGTCTGCAAAGCTATGTCGCGTGCAGCGGTATGCGGAGACACTAAAAGCACCATAGTAGAACACAGATGAAGCTTCTAAGTTGATGTAATAGCCAGTAAGAAGTAGTACAATTCAAGTTTTAGGTATCGATTATTGACTTTTTACCCTTCTTTGATGCCTTGGACATGAGCTAGGAACTTATGATTTTGCATGAAAGGAGGACTAGCATCGGCGTTGCACGGGAGAATGTGAAAAGTGTTCATATGTAGCAAAAACCTGAGAAATCCGTCCGTTTTCGTCATTTGTTATCGAATCGACTTAAAGCCAGATCGTCACACTGGGCGCACTTCTGTCTGAAACGGTTGCATTTATCGTCTGCAAAGCTATGTCGCGTGCTGCGGTATGCGGAGACACTAAAAGCACCATAGTAGAACACAGATGAAGCCTCTAAGTTGATGTAATAGCCAGTAAGAAGTAGCAAAATTCAAGTTTTAGGTATCGATTATTGACTTTTTACCCTTCTTTGGTGCCATGGCCATGAGCTAGGAACTTACGATTTTGCAGTAAAGGAGGACTAGCAGCCCCGTTGCAAGGGAGAATGTGAAAAGTTTTCATATGTAGTAAAAACCTGAGAAATATGTCCGCTTTCGTCAATTGTTATCGAATCGACTTAAAGCCAGATCGTCACATTGGCCGCTCTTCTGTCTGAAACGGTTACATTTATTGTCTGCAAAGCTATGTCGCGTGCTGCGGTATGCGGAGACACTAAAAGCACCATAGTAGAACACAGATGAAGCTTCTAAGTTGATGTATAGCCAGTAAGAAGTAGTACAATTCAAGTTTTAGGTATCGATTATTGACTTTTTACCCTTCTTTGCTGTCTTGGACATGAGCTAGGACCTTAAGATTCCGCATGAAAGGATGACTAGCAGCCGAGTTGCACGGGAGAATGTGAAAAGTGTTCATATGTAGTAAAAACCTGAGAAATCCGTCTATTTTCGTCATTTGTTATCGAATCGACTTAAAGCCCGATCGTCACATTGGCCGCTCTTGTCTCTAAAATGGTTGTACTTATCGTCTGAAAAGCTATGTCGCGCGCTGCAGTACGCGAAGACACCTAAAGCACCATAGTAGAACACAGATGAAGCTTCTAAGTTGATGTAATTGCCAGTAAGAAGTAGTACAATTCAAGTTTCAGGTATCGATTATTGACTTTTTAGCTGGCTTTGGTGCCTTCGACATGAGCTAGGACCTTAAGGTTCTGCATGAAAGGAGGACTAGGAGCCGAGTTGCACGGGAGAATGTGAAAAGTGTTCATATGTAGTAAAAACCTGAGAAATCCGTCCGTTTTCGTCGTTTGTTATCGAATCGACTTGAAGCCAGATCGTCACATTGGCCGCTCTTCTCTCTGAAAGGGTTGTACTTATTGTCTGCAAAGCTATGTCGCGTGCTGTGGTATGCGGAGACACTATAAGCACCATAGTACAACACAGATTAAGCTTCTAAGTTGATGTAATACCCAGTAAGAAGTAGTACAATTCAAGTTTTACATATCGATTATTGACTTTTTACCCTTCTTTGGTGCCTTGGACATGAGCTAGGAACTTAAGATTTTGCATCAAACGAGGACTAACAGCCGCGTTGCACGGGAGAATGTGAAAAATTTTCATATGTAGTAAGAACCTGAGAAATCTGTCCGTTTTCGTCATTTGTTATCGAATCGACTTAAAGCCAGATCGTCACATTGGCCGCTCTTCTCTCTGAAACGGTTGTACTTATCGTCTGCAAGGCTATGTCGCGTGCTGCGTTATGCGGAAACACTAAAAGCACCATAGTAGAACACAGACGAAGCTTCTAAGTTGATGTAATAGCCAGTAAGAAGTAGTACAGTTCAAGTTTTAGGTATCGATTATTGACTTTTTAGATGGCTTTGGTGCCTTGGACATGAGCTAGGACCTTATGATTTTGCATGAAAGGAGGACTAGCAGCCGCGTTGCACGGGAGAATGTGAAAAGCGTTCGTATGTAGTAAAAACCTGAGAAATCCGTCCGTTTTCCTTATTTGTTATCGAATCGACTTAAAGCCAGATCGTCACATTGGCCGTACTTCTGTCTGAAACGGTTGCACTAATCGTCTGCAAGGCTATGTCGCGTGCTGCGTTATGCGGAAACACTAAAAGCACCATAGTAGAACACAGATGAAGCTTCTAAGTTGATGTAATAGCCAGTAAGAAGTAGTACAGTTCAAGTTTTAGGTATCGATTATTGACTTTTTAGATGGCTTTGGTGCCTTGGACATGAGCTAGGACCTTATGATTTTGCATGAAAGGAGGACTAGCAGCCGCGTTGCACGGGAGAATGTGAAAAGCGTTCGTATGTAGTAAAAACCTGAGAAATCCGTCCGTTTTCCTTATTTGTTATCGAATCGACTTAAAGCCAGATCGTCACATTGGCCGTACTTCTGTCTGAAACGGTTACATTTATCGTCTGCAAAGCCATGTCGCGTGCTGCGGTATGTGGAGACACTAAGAGCACCATAGTAGAACACAGATGAAGTTTCTAAGTTAATGTAGTAGCCAGTAAGAAGTAGTACAATTCAAGTTTTAGGTATAGGTTATTGACTTTTTACCCTTCTTTGGTGCCTTGGACTTGAGCTAGGAACTTATGATATTGCATGAAAGGAGGACTAGCAGCCCCGTTGCACGGGAGAGTGTGATAAGTTTTCATATGTAGTAAAAACCTGACAAATCTGTCCGCTTTCGTCATTTGTTATCGAATCGACTTAAAGCCAGATCGTCACATTGGCCGTTCTTCTGCCTGAAACGGTTACATTTATTGTCTGCAAAGCTATGTCGCGTGCTGCGGTATGCGGAGACACAAAAAGCACCATAGTAGAACACAGATGAAGCTTCTAAGTTGATGTATAGCCAGTAAGAAGTAGTACAATTCAAGTTTTTGGTATCGATTATTGACTTTTTACCTTTCTTTGCTGTCTTGGACATGAGCTAGGACCTTAAGATTCTGCAAGAAAGGAGGACTAGCAGCCGAGTTGCACGGGAGAATGTGAAAAGTGTTCATATGTAGTAAAAACCTGAAAAATCCGTCAGATTTGGTCATTTGTTATCGAATCGACTTAAAGCCCGATCGTCACATTGGCCGCTCTTCTCTCTAAAATGGTTGTACTTATCGTCTGAAAAGCTATGTCGCGTGCTGCAGTATGCGAAGACACCAAAAGCACCATAGTAGAACACAGATGAAGATTCTAAGTTGATGTATAGCCACTAAGAAGTAGTACAATTCAAGTTTTAGGTATCGATTATTGACTTTTTACCCTTCTTTGGTACCTTGGACATGAGCTAGGAACTTAAGATTTTGCACGAAAGTGGGACTAGCAGCCGCGTTGCACGGGAGAATGTGCAAAGTGGTCATATGTAGTAAAAACCTGAGAAATCCGTCCGTTTTCGTCGTTTGTTATCGAATCGACGTAGAGCCAGATCGTCACATTGGCCGCTCTTCTCTCTAAAATGGTTGTACGTATCGTGTGCAAAGCTAAGTCGCTTGCTGCGGTATGCGGAGACACTAAAAGCACCATAGTAAAACACAGATGATGCTTCTAAGTTGATGTAATTGCCAGTAAGAAGTAAAAAAATTCAAGCTTTAGGTATCGATTATTGACTTTTTACCCTTCTTTGGTGCCTTGGACATGAGCTAGGAACTTAAGATTTTGCATCAAACGAGGACTAACAGCCGCTTGCACGGGAGAATGTGAAAAATTTTCATATGTAGTAAGAACCTGAGAAATCGGTCCGTTTTCGTCATTTGTTATCGAATCGACTTAAAGCCAGATCGTCACATTGGCCGCTCTTCTCTCTAAAATGGTTGTACGTATCGTGTGCAAAGCTAAGTCGCTTGCTGCGGTATGCGGAGACACTAAAAGCACCATAGTAAAACACAGATGATGCTTCTAAGTTGATGTAATTGCCAGTAAGAAGTAAAAAAATTCAAGCTTTAGGTATCGATTATTGACTTTTTACCCTTCTTTGGTGCCTTGGACATGAGCTACGAACTTAAGATTTTGCATCAAAGGAGGAGTAGCAGCCCCGTTGCACGGGAAAATGTGAAAAGCGTTCGTATGTAGTAAAATCCTGAGAAATCCGTCCGTTTTCGTCATTTGTTATCGAATCGACTTAAAGCCAGATCGTCACATTGGCCGCTCTTTTCTCTGAAATGGTTGTATTTTTCGTCTGCAAAGCTATGTCGCGTGCTGCGGTATGCGGAGACACTAAAAACACCATAGTAGAACACAGATGAAGCTTCTAAATTGATGAAGAAGCCAGTAAGAAGTAGTACAATTCAAGTTTTAGGTATCCATTATTGACTTTCAACCCGTCTTTGTTGCCTTATACATGAGCTAGGAACGTAAGGTTTTGCATGAAAGGAGGATTAGCAGCCGCGTTGCTCGGGAGAATGTGAAAAGTTTTCATAAGTAGTAAAAACCTGAGAAATCCGTCCGTTTTCGTCATTTGTTATCGAATCGACTTAAAGCCAGATCGTCACACTCACCGCACTTCTGTCTGAAACGGTTGCTTTTATGGTCTGCAAAGCTATGTCGCGTGATGCGGTGCGCGGAGACACTAAAAGCACCATAGTAGAACACAGATGAAACTTCTAAGTTGATGTAATAGCCAGTAAGAAGTAGTAGAATTCAAGTTTTAGGTATCGATTATTGACTTTTTAACCTTATTTGGTGCCTTGGACATGAGCTAGGAACTTAAGATTTTGCATCAAAGGAGGACTAGCAGCCGCGTTGCACGGGAGAATGTGGAAAGTATTCATATGTAGCAAAAACCTGAGAAATCCGTCCGTTATCGTCATTTGTTATCGAATCGACTTAAAGCCAGATCGTCACATTGGCCGTACTTCTTTCTGAAACGGTTACATTTATCGTCTGCAAAGCCATGTCGCGTGCTGCGGTATGTGGAGACACTAAAAGCTCCATAGTAGAACACAGATGAAGTTTCTAAGTTAATGTAATAGCCAGTAAGAAGTAGTACAATTCAAGTTTTAGGTATAGGTTATTGACTTTTTACCCTTCTTTGATGCCTTGGACTTGAGCTAGGAACTTATGATATTGCATGAAAGGAGGACTAGCAGCCGCGTTGCACGGGAGAATGTGACAAGCGTTCATATGTAGTAAAAACCTGAGAAATCCGTCCGTTTTCGTCATTTGTTATCGAATCGACTTAAAGCCAGATCGTCACATTGACCGCTCTTGTCTCTGAAACGGTTGTACTTGTCGTCTGCAAAGCTATGTCGCGTGCTGCGGTATGCGGAGACACTAAAAGCACCATAGTAGAACACAGATGAAGCTTCTAAGATGATGTAATAGCCAGTAAGAAGTAGTACAATTCAAGTTTTAGGTATCGATTATTGACTTTTTACCCTTCTTTGATGCCTTGGACATGAGCTAGGAACTTATGATTTTGCATGAAAGGAGGACTAGCATCGGCGTTGCACGGGAGAATGTGAAAAGTGTTCATATGTAGCAAAAACCTGAGAAATCCGTCCGTTTTCCTTATTTGTTATCGAATCGACTTAAAGCCAGATCGTCACACTGGCCGCACTTCTGTCTGAAACGGTTACATTTATCGTCTGCAAAGCTATGTCGCGTGCTGCGGTATGCGGAGACACTAAAAGCACCATAGTAGAACACAGATGAAGCTTCTAAGTTGATGTAATAGCCAGTAAGAAGTAGCAAAATTCAAGTTTTAGGTATCGATTATTGACTTTTTACCCTTCTTTGGTACCTTGGACATGAGCTAGGAACTTAGGATTTTGCTTGAAAGTGGGACTAGCAGCCGCGTTGCACGGGAGAATGTGCAAAGTGGTCATATGTAGTAAAAACCTGAGAAATTCGTCCGTTTTCGTCATGTGTTATCGAATCGACTTAAAGCCAGATCGTCACATTGGCCGCTCATCTCTCTGAAACGGTTGTAATTATCGTCTGCAAAGCTATGTCGCGTGCTGCGGTATGCGGAGACACTAAAAGCACCATAATAGAACAAAGATGAAGCTTCTAAGTTGATGTAATAGCCAGTAAGAAGTAGTACAATTCAAGTTTCAGGTATCGATTATTGACTTTTTAGCTGGCTTTGGTGCCTTCGACATGAGCTAGGACCTTAAGGTTCTGCATGAAAGGAGGACTAGGAGCCGAGTTGCACGGGAGAATGTGAAAAGTTTTCATATGTAGTAAAAACCTGAGAAATCCGTCCGTATTCGTCGTTTGTTATCGAATCGACTTAAAGCCAGATCGTCACATTGGCCGCTCTTCTCTCTGAAAGGGTTGTACTTATTGTCTGCAAAGCTATGTCGCGTGCTGTGGTATGCGGAGACACTATAAGCACCATAGTAGAACACAGATGAAGCTTCTAAGTTGATGTAATACCCAGTAAGAAGTAGTACAAATCAAGTTTTACGTATCGATTATTGACTTTTTACCCTTCTTTGGTGCCTTGGACATGAGCTAGGAACTTAAGATTTTGCATCAAACGAGGACTAACAGCCGCGTTGCAAGGGAGAATGTGAAAATTTTCATATGTAGTAAGAACCTGAGAAATCACTCGGTTTTCGTCATTTGTTATCGAATCGACTTAAAGCCAGATCGTCACATTGGCCGCTCTTCTCTCTAAAATTATTGTACGTATCGTATGCAAAGCTACGTCGCTTGCTGCGGTATGCGGAGACACTAGAAGCACCATAGTGGAACACAGATGAAGCTTCTAAGTTGATGTAATAGCCAGTAAGAAGTAGTAGAATTCAAGTTTTAGGTATCGATTATTGACTTTTTACCCTTCTTTGGTGCCTTGGACATGAGCTAGGAACTTAAGATTTTGCATCAAAGGAGGACTAGCAGCCGCGTTGCACGGGAGAATGTGGAAAGTGTTCATATGTAGCAAAAACCTTGAGAAACCCGTCCGTTTTCGTCATTTGTTATCGATTCGACTTAAAGCCAGATCGTCACATTGGCCGTACATCTGTCTGAAACGGTTACATTTATCGTCTGCAAAGCCATGTCGCGTGCTGCGGTATGTGGAGACACTAAAAGCACCATAGTAGAACACAGATGAAGTTTCTAAGTTAATGTAATAGCCAGTAAGTAGTAGTACAATTCAAGTTTTAGGTATAGGTTATTGAATTTTTACCCTTCTTTGGTGCCTTGGACTTGAGCTAGGAACTTATGATATTGCATGAAAGGAGGACTAGCAGCCGCGTTGCACGGGAGAATGTGAAAAGCGTTCATATGTAGTAAAAACCTGAGAAATCCGTCCGTTTTCGTCATGTGTTATCGAATCGACTTAATGCCAGATCGTCACACTGGCCGCTCTTCTCTCTGAAACGGTTACATTTATCGTCTGCAAAGCTATGTCGCGTGCTGCGGTATGCGGAGACACTAAAAGCACCATAGTAGAACACAGATGAAGCTTCTAAGTTGATGTAATTGCCAGTAAGAAGTAGAAAAATTCAAGCTTTAGGTATCGAATATTGACTTTTTACACTTCTTTGGTGCCTTCGACATGAGCTACGAACTTAAGATTTTGCACCAAAGGAGGACTAGCAGCCCCGTCGCACGGGAGAATGTGAAAAGCGTTCGTATGTAGTAAAAACCTGAGAAATCTGTCCGCTTTCGTCATTTGTTATCGAATCGACTTAAAGCCAGATCGTCACATTGGCCGCTCTTCTGTCTGAAACTGTTACATTTATCGTCTGCAAAGCTATGTCGCGTGCTGCGGTATGCGGAGACACTAAAAGACCATAGTAGAACAAAGATGAAGCTTCTAAGTTGATGTAATAGCCAGTAAGAAGTAGTACAATTCAAGTTTTAGGTATCGATTATTGACTTCTTACCCTTCTTTGGTGCCTTGGACATGAGCTAGGAACTTAAGATTTTGAATGAAAGGAGGACTAGCAGCCGCGTTGCACGGGAGAATATGAAAAGTGTTCATATGTAGTAAAATCCCTGAGAAATCCGTCCGTTTTCGTCATTTGTTATCGAATCGACTTAAAGAAAGGTCGTCACATTGGCCGCTATTCTCTCTGAAACGGTTGTACTTAACGTCTGCAAAGCAATGTCGCGTGCTGCGGTATGCGGAGACGCTAAAAGCACCATAGTAGAAGACAGATGAAGCATCTACGTTGATGTAATAGCCAGTAAGAAGTAGTACAATTCAAGTTTTAGGTATCCATTCTTGACTTTTTACCCTTCTTTGGTGCCTTGGACATGAGCTAGGACCTTACGATTCTGCAAGAAAGGAGGACTAGAAGCCGAGTTAACGGGAGAATGTGAAAAGTGTTCATATGTAGTAAAAACCTGAGAAATCCGTCCGTTTTCGTCATTTGTTATCGAATCGACTTAAAGCCCGATCGTCACATTGGCCGCTCTTCTCTCTAAAATGGTTGTACTTATCGTCTGAAAAGCTATGTCCCGTGCTGCAGTATGCGAAGACACCAAAAGCACCATAGTAGAACACAGATGAAGCTTCTAAGTTGATGTAATAGCCAGTAAGAAGTAGTACAATTCAAGTTTTAGGTATCGATTATTGACTTTTTACAATTCTTTGGTACCTTGGACATCAGCTAGGAACTTAAGATTTTGCATTAAAGTGGGACTAGCAGGCGCGTTGCACGGGAGAATGTGGAAAGTGGTCATATGTATTAAAAACCTGAGAAATCCGTCCGTTTTCGTCATTTGTTATCGAATCGACTTAAAGCCAGATCGTCACATTGGCCGCTCTTCTCTCTCAAACGGTTGTCATATCGTCTGCAAAGCTACGTCGCGTGTTGCGGTATGCGGAGACACTAAAAGCACCATAGTAGAACACAATGAAGCTTCTAAGTTGATGTAATAGCCAGTAAGAAGTAGTAAAATTCAAGTTTTAGGTATCGATTATTGACTTTTTACCCTTCTTTGGTGCCTTGGACATGAGCTAGGAACTTAAGATTTTGCATCAAAGGAGGACTAGCAGCCCCGTTGCACGGGAGAATGTGAAAAGTGTTCATATGTAGTAAAATCCCTGAGAAATCCGTCCGTTTTCGTCATTTGTTATCGACTCGACTTAATGCCAGATCGTCACATTGGCCACTATTCTCTCTGAAACGGTTGTACTTATCGTCTGCAAAGCAATGTCGCATGCTGCGGTATGCGGAGACGCTAAAAGCACCATAGTAGAAGACAGATGAAGCATCTACGTTGATGTAATAGCCAGTAAGAAGTAGTACAATCCAAGTTTTAGGTATCCATTCTTGACTATTTACCCTTCTTTGGTGCCTTGGACATGAGCTAGGAACTTAAGGTTTTGCATGAAAGGAGGATCAGCAGCCGCGTTGCAAGGGAGAATGTGAAAAGTTTTCATAAGTAGTAAAAACCTGAGAAATCCGTCCGTTTTCGTCATTTGTTATCGAATCGACTTAAAGCCAGATCGTCACATTGGCCGCTCTTCTCTCTGAAACGGTTGTACTTATCGTCTGCAAGGCTATGTCGCGTGCTGCGTTATGCGGAAACACTAAAAGCACCATAGTAGAACACAGATGAAGCTTCTAAGTTGATGTAATAGCCAGTAAGAAGAAGAAAAATTCAAGCTTTAGGTATCGATTATTGACTTTTTACCCTTCTTTGGTGCTTTCGACATGAGCTAGGAACTTAAGATTTTGCATGAAAGGAGGATTAGCAGCCGCGTTGCACGGGAGAATGTGAAAAGTTTTCATAAGTAGTAAAAACATGAGAAATCTGTCCGTTTTCGTCATTTGTTATCGAATCGACTTAAAGCCAGATCGTCACATTGGCCGCTCTTCTCTCTGAAACGGTTGTACTTATCGTCTGCAAGGCTATGTCGCGTGCTGCGTTATGCGGAAACACTAAAAGCACCATAGTAGAACACAGATGAAGCTTCTAAGTTGATGTAATAGCCAGTAAGTAGTAGTACTATTCAAGTTTTAGGTATCGATTATTGACTTTTTCCCCTTCTTTGGTGCCTTGGACATGAGCTAGGAACTTAAGATTTTGCATCAAACGAGGACTAACAGCCGCGTTGCACGGGAGAATGTGAAAAATTTTCATATGTAGTAAGAACCTGAGAAATCACTCGGTTTTCGTCATTTGTTATCGAATCGACTTAAAGCCAGATCGTCACATTGGCCGCTCTTCTCTCTAAAATGGTTGTACGTATCGTATGCAAAGCTACGTCGCTTGCTGCGGTATGCGGAGACACTAGAAGCACCATAGTGGAACACAGATGAAGCTTCTAAGTTGATGTAATAGCCAGTAAGAAGTAGTAGAATTCAAGTTTTAGGTATCGATTATTGACTTTTTACCCTTCTTTGGTGCCTTGGACATGAGCTAGGAACTTAAGATTTTGCATCAAAGGAGGACTAGCAGCCGCGTTGCACGGGAGAATGTGGAAAGTGTTCATATGTAGCAAAAACCTTGAGAAATCCGTCCGTTTTCGTCATTTGTTATCGATTCGACTTAAAGCCAGATCGTCACATTGGCCGTACATCTGTCTGAAACGGTTGTACTTATCGTCTGCAAAGCCATGTCGCGTGCTGCGGTATGTGGAGACACTAAAAGCACCATAGTAGAACACAGATGAAGTTTCTAAGTTAATGTAATAGCCAGTAAGTAGTAGTACAATTCAAGTTTTAGGTATAGGTTATTGAATTTTTACCCTTCTTTGGTGCCTTGGACTTGAGCTAGGAACTTATGATATTGCATGAAAGGAGGACTAGCAGCCGCGTTGCACGGGAAAATGTGAAAAGCGTTCATATGTAGTAAAAACCTGAGAAATCCGTCCGTTTTCGTCATGTGTTATCGAATCGACTTAATGCCAGATCGTCACACTGGCCGCTCTTCTCTCTGAAACGGTTACATTTATCGTCTGCAAAGCTATGTCGCGTGCTGCGGTATGCGGAGACACTAAAAGCACCATAGTAGAACACAGATGAAGCTTCTAAGTTGATGTAATTGCCAGTAAGAAGTAGAAAAATTCAAGCTTTAGGTATCGAATATTGACTTTTTACACTTCTTTGGTGCCTTCGACATGAGCTACGAACTTAAGATTTTGCACCAAAGGAGGACTAGCAGCCCCGTCGCACGGGAGAATGTGAAAAGCGTTCGTATGTAGTAAAAACCTGAGAAATCTGTCCGCTTTCGTCATTTGTTATCGAATCGACTTAAAGCCAGATCGTCACATTGGCCGCTCTTCTGTCTGAAACTGTTACATTTATCGTCTGCAAAGCTATGTCGCGTGCTGCGGTATGAGGAGACACTAAAAGACCATAGTAGAACAAAGATGAAGCTTCTAAGTTGATGTAATAGCCAGTAAGAAGTAGTACAATCCAAGTTTTAGGTATCCATTCTTGACTATTTACCCTTCTTTGGTGCCTTGGACATGAGCTAGGAACTTAAGGTTTTGCATGAAAGGAGGATCAGCAGCCGCGTTGCAAGGGAGAATGTGAAAAGTTTTCATAAGTAGTAAAAACCTGAGAAATCCGTCCGTTTTCGTCATTTGTTATCGAATCGACTTAAAGCCAGATCGTCACATTGGCCGCTCTTCTCTCTGAAACGGTTGTACTTATCGTCTGCAAGGCTATGTCGCGTGCTGCGTTATGCGGAAACACTAAAAGCACCATAGTAGAACACAGATGAAGCTTCTAAGTTGATGTAATAGCCAGTAAGAAGAAGAAAAATTCAAGCTTTAGGTATCGATTATTGACTTTTTACCCTTCTTTGGTGCCTTCGACATGAGCTAGGAACTTAAGATTTTGCATGAAAGGAGGATTAGCAGCCGCGTTGCACGGGAGAATGTGAAAAGTTTTCATAAGTAGTAAAAACATGAGAAATCTGTCCGTTTTGGTCATTTGTTATCGAATCGACTTAAAGCCAGATCATCACATTGGCCGCTCTTCTCTCTGAAACCGTTGTACTTGTCGTCTGCAAAGCTATATCGAGTGCTGCGGTATGCGGAGACACTAAAAGCACCATAGTAGAACACAGATGAAGCTTCTAAGTTGATGTAATAGCCAGTAAGTAGTAGTACTATTCAAGTTTTAGGTATCGATTATTGACTTTTTCCCCTTCTTTGGTGCCTTGGACATGAGCTAGGAACTTATGATTTAGCATGAAAGGATGAGTAGCAGCCGCGTTGCACGGGAGAATGTGAAAAGTGTTCATATGTAGCAAAAACCTGAGAAATCCGTCCGTTTTAGTTATTTGTTATCGAATCGACTTAAAGCCAGATCGTCACACTGGCCGCACTTCTGTCTGAAACGGTTACATTTATCGTCTGCAAAGCTATGTCGCGTGCTGCGGTATGCGGAGACACTAAAAGCACCATAGTAGAACACAGATGAAGCTTCTAAGTTGATGTAATAGCCAGTAAGAAGTAGTAAAATTGAAGTTTTAGGTATCGATTATTGACTTTTTACCCTTCTTTGGTGCCTTGGACATGAGCTAGGAACTTAAGATTTTGCATCAAAGGAGGACTAGCAGCCCCTTTGCACGGGAGAATGCGAAAAGTGTTCATATGTAGTAAAATCCCAGAGAAATCCGTCCGTTTTCGTCGTTTGTTATCGACTCGACTTAAAGCCAGATCGTCACATTTTCCGCTCTTCTCTCTGAAACGGTTGTACTTATCGCCTGCTAAGCAATGTCGCATGCTGCGGTATGCGGAGACGCTAAAAGCACCATAGTAGAAGACAGATGAAGCATCTACGTTGATGTAATAGCCAGTAAGAAGTAGTACAATTCAAGTTTTAGGTATCCATTCTTGACTTTTTACCTTTCTTTGGTGCCTTGGACATGAGCTAGGAACTTAAGGTTTTGCATGAAAGGAGGACCAGCAGCCGCGTTGCACGGGAGAATGTGAAAAGTTTTCATAAGTAGTAAAAACCTGAGAAATCCGTCCGTTTTCGTCATTTGTTATCGAATCGACTTAAAGCCAGATCGTCACATTGGCCGTTCTTCTCTCTGAAATGGTTGTACTTATCGTCTGCAAAGCTATGTCGCGTGCTGCGTTATGCGGAAACACTAAAAGCACCATAGTAGAACACAGATGAAGCTTCTAAGTTGATGTAATAGCCAGTAAGAAGTAGTACAGTTCAAGTTTTAGTTATCGATTATTGACTTTTTAGATGGCTTTGGTGCCTTGGACATGAGCTAGGAACTTACGATTTTGCATGAAAGGAGGAGTAGCAGCCGCGGTGCACGGGAGAATGTGAAAAGTGTTCATATGTAGCAAAAACCTGAGAAATCCGTCCGTTTTAGTTATTTGTTATCGAATCGACTTAAAGCCAGAAAGTCACACTGGCCGCACTTCTGTCTGAAACGGTTACATTTATCGTCTGCAAAGCTATGTCGCGTGCTGCGGTATGCGGAGACACTAAAAGCACCATAGTAGAACACAGATGAAGCTTCTAAGTTGATGTAATAGCCAGTAAGAAGTAGTAAAATTGAAGTTTTAGGTATCGATTATTGACTTTTTACCCTTCTTTGGTGCCTTGGACATGAGCTAGGAACTTAAGATTTTGCATCAAAGGAGGACTAGCAGCCCCGTTGCACGGGAGAATGTGAAAAGTGTTCATATGTAGTAAAATCCCTGAGAAATCCGTCCGTTTTCGTCATTTGTTATCGACACGACTTAAAGCCAGATCTTCACATTGGCCGCTCTTCTCTCTGAAACGGTTGTACTTATCGTCTGCAAAGCTATGTCGCGTGCTGCGGTATGCGGAGACACTAAAAGCACCATAGTAGAACACAGATGAAGCTTCTAAGTTGATGTAATAGCCAGTAAGAAGTAGTACAATTCAAGTTTTGGGTATAGGTTATTGACTTTTTACCCTTCTTTGGTGCCTTGGACTTGAGCTAGGAACTTATGATATTGCATGAAAGCAGGACTAGCAGCCGCGTTGCACGGGAGAATGAGAAGAGCGTTCGTATGTAGTAAAAACCTGAGAAATCCGTCCGTTTTCGTCATGTGTTATCGAATCGACTTAATGCCAGATCGTCACACTGGCCGCACTTCTGTCTGAAACGGTTACATTTATCGTCTGCAAAGCTATGTCGCGTGCTGCGGTATGCGGAGACACTAAAAGCACCATAGTAGAACACAGATGAAGCTTCTAAGTTGATGTAATAGCCAGTAAGAAGTAGTAAAATTGAAGTTTTAGGTATCGATTATTGACTTTTTACCCTTCTTTGGTGCCTTGGACATGAGCTAGGAACTTAAGATTTTGCATCAAAGGAGGACTAGCAGCCGCGTTGCACGGGAGAATGTGAAAAGTTTTCATATGTAGTAAAAACCTGAGAAATCTGTCCGTTTTCGTCATTTGTTATCGAATCGACTTAAAGCCAGATCGTCACATTGGCCGCTCTTCTCTCTGAAATGGTTGTATTTTTCGTCTCCAAAGCTATGTCGCGTGCTGCGGTATGCGGAGACACTAAAAGCACCATAGTAGAACACAGATGAAGTTTCTAAATTGATGTAATAGCCAGTAAGAAGTAGTACAATTCAAGTTTTAGGTATCCGTTATTGACTTTTTACCCTTCTTTGTTGCCTTATACATGAGCTAGGAACTTAATATTTTGCATGAAAGGAGATTTAGCAGCCGCATTGCAGTTGAGAATGTGAAAAGTTTTCATAAGTAGTATAAACATGAGAAATCTGTCCGTTTTCTTCATTTGTTATCGAATCGACTTAAAGCCAGATCGTCACATTGGCCGCTCTTCTCTCTGAAACGGTTGTACTTGTCGTCTGCAAAGCTATGTCGCGTGCTGCGGTATGCGGAGACACTAAAAGCACCATAGTAGAACACAGATGAAGCTCCTAAGTTGATGTAATAGCCAGTAAGAAGTAGTACAATTCAAGTTTTAGGTGTCGATAATTGACTTTTTACCCTTCTTTGATGCCTTGGACATGAGCTAGGAACTTATGATTTTGCATGAAAGGAGGACTAGCATCGGCGTTGCACGGGAGAATGTGAAAAGTGTTCATATCTAGCAAAAACCTGAGAAATCCGTCCGTTTTCCTTATTTGTTATCGAATCGACTTAAAGCCAGATCGTCACACTGGCCGCACTTCTGTCTGAAACGGTTACATTTATCGTCTGCAAAGCTATGTCGCGTGCTGCGGTATGCGGAGACACTAAAAGCACCATAGTAGAACACAGATGAAGCTTCTAAGTTGATGTAATAGCCAGTAAGAAGTAGCAAAATTCAAGTTTTAGGTATCGGTTATTGACTTTTTAGCTATCTTTGGTGCCTTGGACATGATCTAGGACCTTAAGGTTTTGCATGAAAGGGTGACTAGCAGCCGCGTTGCACGGGAGAATGTGAAAAGTTTTCATAAGTATTAAAAACCTGAGAAATCTGTCCGTTTTGGTCATTTGTTATCAAATCGACTTGAAGACAGATCGTCACACTGACCGCACTTCTGTCTGAAACGGTTGCATTTATCGTCTGCAAAGCAATGTCGCGTGCTGCAGTATGCGGAGACACTAAAAGCACCATAGTGGAACACAGATGAAGCTTCTAAGTTGATGTAATATCCAGTAAGAAGTAGTACAATTCAAGTTTTAGGTATCGATTTTTGACTTTTTACCCTTCTTTGCAGCATTGGACATAAGCTAGGAACTTAAGATTTTGCATGAAAGGAGGACTAGCAGCCGCGTTGCACGGCAGAATGTGAAAAGTGTTCATATGTAGCAAAAACCTGAGAAATCCGTCCGCTTAAGTCATTAGTTATCGAATCGACTTAAAGCCAGATCGTCACATTGGCCGCTCTTCTGTCTGAAACGGTTACATTTATCGTCTGCTAAGCTATGTCGCGTGCTGCGGTATGAGGAGACACTAAAAGCACCATAGTAGACCACAGATGAAGCTTCTAAGTAGATGTAATAGCCAGTAAGAGGTAGTAAAATTCAAGTTTTAGGTATCGATTATTGACTTCTTACCCCTCTTTGGTGCCTTGGACATGAGCTAGGAACTTAAGATTTTGCATGAAAGGAGGACTAGCAGCCGCGTTGCACTTGAGAATGTGAAAAGTTTTCATAAGTAGTATAAACATGAGAAATCTGTCCGTTTTCGTCATTTGTTATCGATTCGACTTAAAGCCAGATCGTCACATTGGCCGCTCTTCTCTCTGAAACGGTTGTACTTATCGTCTGCAAAGCAATGTCGCATGCTGCGGTATGCGGAGACGCTAAAAGCACCATAGTCGAAGACAGATGAAGCATCTACGTTGATGTAATAGCCATTCAAAAGTAGTACAATTCAAGTTTTAGGTATCGATTATTGACTTTTTACCCTTCTTTGCTGCCTTGTACATGAGCTAGGACCTTAAGATTCTGCATGAAAGGAGGATTAGCAGCCGAGTTGCACGGGAGAATGTGAAAAGTGTTCATATTTAGTAAAAACCTGAGAAATCCGTCCGTTTTCGTCATTTGTTATCGAATCGACTTAAAGACCGATCGCCACATTGGCCGCTCTTCTCTCTAAAATGGTTGTACTTATCGTCTGAAAAGCTATGTCGCGTGCTACGGTATGCGGAGACACTAAAAGTACCATAGTAGAACACAGATGAAGCTTCTAAGTTGATGTAATAGCCAGTAAGAAGTAATACAGTTCAATTTTTAGGTATCGATTATTTACTTTTTAGCTGCCTTTGGTGCCTTGTACATAAGCTAGGACCTTAAGATTCTGCATGAAAAGAGGACTAGCAGCCGAGTTGCACGGGAGAATGTGAAAAGTGTTCATATGTAGTAAAAACCTGAGAAATCCGTCCGTTTTCGTTATTTGTTATCGAATAGACTTAAAGCCAGATCGTCACATTGGCCGCACGTCTGTCTGAAACTGTTACATTTATCGTCTGCAAGGCTATGTCGCGTACTGCGGTATGCGGAGACACTAAAAGAACCATAGTAGAACACAGATGAAGCTTCTAAGTTGAGGTAATAGCCAGTAAGAAGTAGTACAATTCAAGTTTTAGGTATCCATTCTTGACTTTTTACCCTTCTTTGGTGGCTTGGACATGAGCTAGGAACTTAAGGTTTTGCATGAAAGGAGGACCAGCAACCGCGTTGCACGGGAGAATGTGGAAAGTGTTCATATGTAGTAAAAACCTGAGATATCCCTCCGTTTTCGTCATTTGTTATCGAATCGACTTAAAGCCAGATCGTCACATTGGCCGCTCTTCTCTCGACAACGGTTGTACTTGTCGTCTGCCAAGCAATGTCGCGTGCTGCGGTATGCGGAGACACTAAAAGCACCATAGTGGAACACAGATGAAGCTTCTAAGTTGATGTAATATCCAGTAAGAAGTAGTACAGTTCAAGTTTTAGGTATCGATTATTGACTTTTTAGCTATCTTTGGTGCCTTGGACATGACCTAGGACCTTAAGGTTTTGCATGAAAGGATGACTAGCAGCCGCGTTGCACGGGAGAATGTGAAAAGTTTTCATAAGTATTAAAAACCTGAGAAATCTGTCCGTTTTGGTCATTTATTATCAAATCGACTTGAAGCCAGATCGTCACACTGACCGCACTTCTGTCTGAAACGGTTGCATTTATCGTCTGTAAAGCTATGTCGTGTGCCGCGGTATGCGTATACACTAAAAGCACCATAGTAGAACACAGATGAAGCTTCTAAGTTGATGTAATAGCCAGTAAGAAGTAGTACAATTCAAGTTTTAGGTAACGATTATTGACTTTTACCCTTCTTTGGTGCCTTCGACATGAGCTACGAACTTAAGATTTTGCATCAAAGGAGGACTAGCAGCCCCGTTGCACGGGAGAATGTGAAAAGCGTTCGTATGTAGTAAAATCCTGAGAAATCAGTCCGTTTTCGTCATTTGTTATCGAATCGACTTAAAGCCAAATCGTCTCATTGGCCGCTCTTTTCTCTGAAACGGTTGTATTTTTCGTCTGCAAAGCTATGTCGCGTGCTGCGGTATGCGGAGACACTAAAAACACAATAGTAGAACACAGATGATGCTTCTAAATTGATGTAGAAGCCAGTAAGAAGTAGTACAATTCAAGGTTTAGGTATCCATTATTGACTTTCTACCCGTCTTTGTTGCCTTATACATGAGCTAGGAACGTAAGGTTTTGCATGAAAGGAGGATTAGCAGCCGCGTTGCACGGGAGAATGTGAAAAGTTTTCATAAGTAGTAAAAACCGGAGAAATCTGTCCGTTTCGTCATTTGTTATCGAATCGACTTAAAGCCAGATCGTCACATTGACCGCTCTTCTCTCTGAAACGGTTGTACTTGTCGTCTGCAAAGCTATGTCTCGTGCTGCGGTATGCGGAGACACTAAAAGCACCATAGTAGAACACAGATGAAGCTTCTAAGTTGATGTAATAGCCAGTAAGAAGTAGTACAATTCAAGTTTTAGGTGTCGATAATTGACTTTTTACCCTTCTTTGATGCCTTGGACATGAGCTAGGAACTTATGATTTTGCATGAAAGGAGGACTAGCATCGGCGTTGCACGGGAGAATGTGAAAAGTGTTCATATGTAGCAAAAACCTGAGAAATCCGTCCGTTTTCCTTATTTGTTATCGAATCGACTTAAAGCCAGATCGTCACACTGGCCGCACTTCTGTCTGAAACGGTTACATTTATCGTCTGCAAAGCTATGTCGCGTGCTGCGGTATGCGGAGACACTAAAAGCACCATAGTAGAACACAGATGAAGCTTCTAAGTTGATGTAATAGCCAGTAAGAAGTAGCAAAATTCAAGTTTTAGGTATCGGTTATTGACTTTTTAGCTATCTTTGGTGCCTTGGACATGATCTAGGACCTTAAGGTTTTGCATGAAAGGGTGACTAGCAGCCGCGTTGCACGGGAGAATGTGAAAAGTTTTCATAAGTATTAAAAACCTGAGAAATCTGTCCGTTTTGGTCATTTGTTATCAAATCGACTTGAAGACAGATCGTCACACTGACCGCACTTCTGTCTGAAACGGTTGCATTTATCGTCTGCAAAGCAATGTCGCGTGCTGCAGTATGCGGAGACACTAAAAGCACCATAGTGGAACACAGATGAAGCTTCTAAGTTGATGTAATATCCAGTAAGAAGTAGTACAATTCAAGTTTTAGGTATCGATTTTTGACTTTTTACCCTTCTTTGCAGCATTGGACATAAGCTAGGAACTTAAGATTTTGCATGAAAGGAGGACTAGCAGCCGCGTTGCACGGCAGAATGTGAAAAGTGTTCATATGTAGCAAAAACCTGAGAAATCCGTCCGTTTTCCTTATTTGTTATCGAATCGACTTAAAGCCAGATCGTCACACTGGCCGCACTTCTGTCTGAAACGGTTACATTTATCGTCTGGAAAGCTATGTCGTGTGCTGCGGTATGCGGAGACACTAAAAGCACCATATTAGAACACAGATGAAGCTTCTAAGTTGATGTAATATCCAGTAAGAAGTAGTACAATTCAAGTTTTAGGTATCGATTATTGACTTTTTACCCTTCTTTGCTGCCTTGGACATGAGCTAGGAACTTAAGATTTTGCATCAAAGGAGGACTAGCAGCCCCGTTGCACGGGAGAATGTGAAAAGTGTTTATATGTAGTAAAAACCTGAGAAATCCGTCCGTTTTCGTCATTTGTTATCGAATCGACTTAAAGCCCGATCGTCACATTGGCCGCTCTTCTCTCTAAAATGGTTGTACTTATCGTCTGAAAAGCTATGTCGCGTGCTGCAGTATGCGAAGACACTAAAAGCACCATAGTAGAACACAGATGAAGCTTCTAAGTTGATGTAATAGCCAGTAAGAAATAGTACAATTCAAGTTTTAGGTGTCGATTATTGACTATTTACCCTTCTTTGATGCCTTGGACATGAGCTAGGAACTTATGATTTTGCATGAAAGGAGGACTAGCATCGGCGTTGCACGATAGAATGTGAAAAGTGTTCATATGTAGCAAAAACCTGAGAAATCCGTCCGTTTTCCTTATTTGTTATCGAATCGACTTAAAGCCAGATCGTCACACTGGCCGCACTTCTGTCTGAAACGGTTACATTTATCGTCTGCAAAGCTATGTCGTGTGCTGCGGTATGCGGAGACACTAAAATCACCATAGTAGAACACAGATGAAGCTTCTAAATTGATGTAATAGCCAGTAAGAAGTAGTACAATTCAAGTTTTAGGTATACATTATTGACTTTTACCCTTCTTTGTTGCCTTATACATGAGCTAGGAACTTAAGATTTTGCATGAAAGGAGATTTAGCAGCCGCGTTGCACTTGAGAATGTGAAAAGTTTTCATAAGTAGTATAAACATGAGAAATCTGTCCGTTTTCGTCATTTGTTATCGAATCGACTTAAAGCCAGATCGTCACATTGGCCGTTCTTCTCTCTGAAACGGTTGTACTTGTCGTCTGCAAAGCTATATCGCGTGCTGCGGTATGCGGAGACACTAAAAGCACCATAGTAGAACACAGATGAAGCTTCTAAGTTGATGTAATAGCCAGTAAGTAGTAGTACTATTCAAGTTTAAGGTATCGATTATTGACTTTTTACCCTTCTTTGGTGCCTTGGACATGAGCTAGGAACTTATGATTTTGCATGAAAGGAGGAGTAGCAGCCGCGTTGCACGGGAGAATGTGAAAAGTGTTCATATGTAGCAAAAACCTGAGAAATCCGTCCGTTTTCGTTATTTGTTATCGAATCGACTAAAAGCCAGATCGTCACACTGGCAGCACTTCTGTCTGAAACGGTTACATTTATCGTCTGCAAAGCTATGTCGCGTGCTGCGGTATGCGGAGACACTAAAAGCACCATAGTAGAACACAGATGAAGCTTCTAAGTTGATGTAATAGCCAGTAAGAAGTAGTAAAATTCAAGTTTTAGGTATCGATTATTGACTTTTTACCCTTCTTTGGTGCCTTGGACATGAGCTAGGAACTTAAGATTTTGCATCAAAGCAGGACTAGCAGTGCCGTTGCACGGGAGAATGTGAAAAGTTTTCATATGTAGTAAAAACCTGAGAAATCTGTCCGCTTAAGTCATTAGTTATCGAATCGACTTAAAGCCAGATCGTCACATTGGCCGCTCTTCTGTCTGAAACGGTTACATTTATCGTCTGCTAAGCTATGTCGCGTGCTGCGGTATGAGGAGACACTAAAAGCACCATAGTAGACCACAGATGAAGCTTCTAAGTTGATGTAATAGCCAGGAAGAGGTAGTAAAATTCAAGTTTTAGGTATCGATTATTGACTTCTTACCCTTCTTTGGTGCCTTGGACATGAGCTAGGAACTTAAGATTTTGCATGAAAGGAGGACTAGCAGCCGCGTTGCACTTGAGAATGTGAAAAATTTTCATAAGTATTATAAACATGAGAAATCTGTCCGTTTTCGTCATTTGTTATCGAATCGACTTAAAGCCCGATCGTCACATTGGCCGCTCTTCTCTCTGAAACGGTTGTACTTATCGTCTGCAAAGCAATGTCGCATGCTGCTGTATGCGGAGACGCTAAAAGCACCATAGTAGAAGACAGATGAAGCATCTACGTTGATGTAATGTTGTTGTTGTTGTGGTCTTCAGTCCTGAGACTGGTTTGATACAGCTCTCCATGCTACTCTATCCTGTGCAAGCTTCTTCATCTCCCAGTACCTACTGCAACCTACATCCTTCTGAATCTGCTTAGTGTACTCATCTCTCGGTCTCCCTCTACGATTTTTACCCTCCACACTGCCCTCCAATGCTAAATTTGTGATCCCTTGATGCCTCAAAACATGTCCTACCAACCGATCCCTTCTTCTAGTCAAGTTGTGCCACAAACTTCTCTTCTCCCCAATCCTATTCAATACCTCCTCATTAGTTACGTGATCTATCCACCTTATCTTCAGTATTCTTCTAATAGCCATTCAAAAGTAGTACAATTCAAGTTTTAGGTATCGATTATTGACTTTTTACCCTTCTTTGCTGCCTTGGACATGAGCTAGGACCTTAAGATTCTGCATGAAAGGAGGATTAGCAGCCGAGTTGCACGGGAGAATGTGAAAAGTGTTCATATGTAGTAAAAACCTGAGAAATCCGTCCATTTTCGTCGTTTGTTATCGAATCGACTTAAAGACCGATCGTCACATTGGCCGCTCTTCTCTCTAAAATGGTTGTACTTATCGTCTGAAAAGCTATGTCGCGTGCTACGGTATGCGGAGACACTAAGAGTACCATAGTAGAACACAGATGAAGCTTCTAAGTTGATGTAATAGCCAGTAAGAAGTAATACTGTTCAAGTTTTAGGTATCGATTATTTACTTTTTAGCTGCCTTTGGTGCCTTGTACATAAGCTAGGACCTTAAGATTCTGCATGAAAAGAGGACTAGCAGCCGAGTTGCACGGGAGAATGTGAAAAGTGTTCATATGTAGTAAAAACCTGAGAAATCCGTCCGTTTTCGTTATTTGTTATCGAATCGACTTAAAGCCAGATCGTCACATTGGCCGCACTTCTGTCTGAAACTGTTACATTTATCGTCTGCAAGGCTATGTCGCGTACTGCGGTATGCGGAGATACTAAAAGAACCATAGTAGAACACAGATGAAGCTTCTAAGTTGAGGTAATAGCCAGTAAGAAGTAGTACAATTCAAGTTTTAGGTATCCATTCTTGACTTTTTACCCTTCTTTGGTGGCTTGGACATGAGCTAGGAACTTAAGGTTTTGCATGAAAGGAGGACCAGCAGCCGCGTTGCACGGGAGAATGTGGAAAGTGTTCATATGTAGTAAAAACCTGAGAAATCCCTCCGTTTTCGTCATTTGTTATCGAATCGACTTAAAGCCAGATCGTCACATTGGCCGCGCTTCTCTCGACAACGGTTGTACTTATCGTCTGCAAAGCAATGTCGCGTGCTGCGGTATGCGGAGACACTAAAAGCACCATAGTAGAACACAGATGAAGCTTCTAAGTTGATGTAATATCCAGTAAGAAGTAGTACAGTTCAAGTTTTAGGTATCGATTATTGACTTTTTAGCTATCTTTGGTGCCTTGGACATGATCTAGGACCTTAAGGTTTTGCACGAAAGGATGACTAGCAGCCGCGTTGCACGGGAGAATGTGAAAAGTTTTCATAAGTATTAAAAACCTGAGAAATCTGTCCGTTTTGGTCATTTGTTATCAAATCGACTTGAAGCCAGATCGTCACACTGACCGCACGTCTGTCTGAAACGGTTGCATTTATCGTCTGCAAAGCTATGTCGTGTGCTGCGGTATGCGGAGACACTAAAAGCACCATAGTAGAACACAGATGAAGCTTCTAAGTTGATGTAATAGCCAGTAAGAAGTAGTACAATTCAAGTTTTAGGTATCGATTATTGACTTTTTACCCTTCTTTGGTGCCTTCGACATGAGCTACGAACTTAAGATTTTGCATCAAAGGAGGACTAGCAGCCCCGTTGCACGGGAGAATGTGAAAAGCGTTCGTATGTAGTAAAATCCTGAGAAATCAGTCCGTTTTCGTCATTTGTTATCGAATCGAATTAAAGCCAGATCGTCTCATTGGCCGCTCTTTTCTCTGAAATGGTTGTATTTTTCGTCTGCAAAGCTATGTCGCGTGCTGCGGTATGCGGAGACACTAAAAACACCATAGTAGAACACAGATGAAGCTTCTAAATTGATGTAGAAGCCAGTAAGAAGTAGTACAATTCAAGGTTTAGGTATCCATTATTGACTTTCTACCCGTCTTTGTTGCCTTATACATGAGCTAGGAACGTAAGGTTTTGCATGAAAGGAGGATTAGCAGCCGCGTTGCACGGGAGAAGGTGAAAAGTTTTCATAAGTAGTAAAAACCTGAGAAATCTGTCCGATTTCGTCATTTGTTACCGAATCGACTTAAAGCCAGATCGTCACATTGACCGCTCTTCTCTCTGAAACGGTTGTACATGTCGTCTGCAAAGCTATGTCGCGTGCTGCGATATGCGGTGACACTAAAAGCACCATAGTAGAACACAGATGAAGCTTCTAAGTTGATGTAATAGCCAGTAAGAAGTAGTACAATTCAAGTTTTAGGTGTCGATTATTGACTTTTTACCCTTCTTTGATGCCTTGGACATGAGCTAGGAACTTATAATTTTGCATGAAAGGAGGACTGGCATCGGCGTTGCACGGGAGAATGTGAAAAGTGTTCATATGTAGCAAAAACCTGAGAAATCCGTCCGTTTTCCTTATTTGTTATCGAATCGACTTAAAGCCAGATCGTCACACTGGCCGCACTTCTGTCTGAAACGGTTACATTTATCGTCTGCAAAGCTATGTCGCGTGCTGCGGTATGCGGAGACACTAAAAGCACCATAGTAGAACACAGATGAAGCTTCTAAGTTGATGTAATAGCCAGTAAGAAGTAGCAAAATTCAAGTTTTAGGTATTGATTATTGACTTTTTACCCTTCTTTGGTGCCTTGGACATGAGCTAGGAACTTAAGATTTTGCATCAAAGCAGGACTAGCAGCCCCGTTGCACGGGAGAATGTGAAAAGTTTTCATATGTAGTAAAAACCTGAGAAATCTGTCCGCTTTCGTCATTTGTTATCGAATCGAATTAAAGCCAGGTCGTCACATTGGCCGCTCTTCTGTCTGAAACGGTTACATTTATTGTCTGCAAAGCTATGTCGCGTGCTGCGGTATGCGGAGACACTAAAAGCACCATAGTAGAACACAGATGAAGCTTCTAAGTTGATGTATAGCCAGTAAGAAGTAGTACAATTCAAGTTTTCGGTATCGATTATTGTCTTTTTACCCTTCTTTGCTGTCTTGGACATGAGCTAGGACCTTAAGATTCTGCATGAAAGGAGGACTAGGAGCCGAGTTGCACGGGAGAATGTGAAAAGTGTTCATATGTAGTAAAAACCTGAGAAATCCGTCCGTTTTCGTCATTTGTTATCAAATCGACTTGAAGCCAGATCGTCACACTGACCGCACTTCTGTCTGAAACGGTTGCATTTATCGTCTGCAAAGCTATGTCGTGTGCTGCGGTATGCGGAGACACTAAAAGCACCATAGTAGAACACAGATGAAGCTTCTAAGTTGATGTAATAGCCAGTAAGAAGTAGTACAATTCAAGTTTTAGGTATCGATTATTGACTTTTTACCCTTCTTTGCAGCCTTGGACATAAGCTAGGAACTTAAGATTTTGCATGAAAGGAGGACTAGCAGCCGCTTTGCACGGCAGAATGTGAAAAGTGTTCATATGTAGCAAAAACCTGAGAAATCCGTCCGTTTTCCTTATTTGTTATCGAATCGACTTAAAGCCAGATCGTCACACTGGCCGCTCTTCTCCCTGAAACGGTTACATTTATCGTCTGCAAAGCTATGTCGCGTGCTGCGGTATGCGGAGACACTAAAAGCACCATATTAGAACACAGATGAAGCTTCTAAGTTGATGTATAGCCAGTAAGAAGAAGTACAATTCAAGTTTTAGTTATCGATTATTGACTTTTTACCCTTCTTTGTGTCTTGGACATGAGCTAGGACCTTAAGATTCTGCATGAAAGGAGGACTAGCAGCCGAGTTGCACGGGAGAATGTGAAAAGTGTTCATATGTAGTAAAAACCTGAGAAATCCGTCCGTTTTCGTCATTTGTTATCGAATCGACTTAAAGCCCGATCGTCACATTGGCCGCTCTTCTCTCTAAAATGGTTGTACTTATCGTCTGAAAAGCTATGTCGCGTGCTGCAGTATGCGAAGACACCAAAAGCACCATAGTAGAACACAGATGAAGCTTCTAAGTTGTTGTAATTGCCAGTAAGAAGTAGTACAATTCAAGTTTCAGGTATCGATTATTGACTTTTTAGCTGGCTTTGGTGCCTTCGACATGAGCTAGGACCTTAAGGTTCTGCATGAAAGGAGGACTAGGAGCCGAGTTGCACGGGAGAATGTGAGAAGTGTTCATATGTAGTAAAAACCCTGAGAAATCCGTCCGTTTTCGTCATTAGTTATCGAATCGACTTAAAGCCAGATCGTCACATTGGCCGCTCTTCTCTCTGAAAGGGTTGTACTTATTGTCTGCAAAGCTATGTCGCGTGCTGTGGTATGCGGAGACACTATAAGCACCATAGTACAACACAGATGAAGCTTCTAAGTTGATGTAATACCCAGTAAGTAGTAGTACAATTCAAGTTTTACGTATCGATAATTGACTTTTTACCCTTCTTTGGTGCCTTGGACATGAGCTAGGAACTTAAGATTTTGCATCAAACGAGGACTAACAGCCGCGTTGCACGGGAGAATGTGAAAAATTTTCATATGTAGTAAGATCTGAGAAATCTGTCCGTTTTCGTCATTTGCTATCGAATCGACTTAAAGCCAGATCGTCACATTGGCCGCTCTTCTCTCTAAAATGGTTGTACATATCGTGTGCAAAGCTAAGTCGCTTGCTGCGGTATGCGGAGACACTAAAAGCACCATAATAAAACACAGATGAAGCTTCTAAGTTGATGTAATAGCCAGTAAGAAGTAAAAAAATTCATGCTTTAGGTATCGATTATTGACTTTTTACCCTTCTTTGGTGCCTTGGACATGAGCTAGGAACTTATGATTTTGCATGAAAGGAGGAGTAGCAGCCGCGTTGCACGGGAGAATGTGAAAAGCGTTCGTATGTAGCAAAAACCTGAGAAATCCGTCCGTTTTCGTCATTTGTTATCGAATCGACTTAAAGCAAGATCGTCACACTCACCGCACTTCTGTCTGAAACGGTTGCATTTATCGTCTGCAAAGCTATGTCGCGTGATGCGGTATGCGGAGACACTAAAAGCACCATAGTAAAACACAGATGAAGCTTCTAAGTTGATGTAATAGCCAGTAAGAAGTAGAAAAATTGAAGCTTTAGGTATCGATTATTGACTTTTTAAACTTCTTTGGTGCCTTCGACATGAGCTACGAACTTAAGATTTTGCATCAAAGGAGGACTAGCAGCCCCGTTGCACGGGAGAATGTGAAAAGCGTTCGTATGTAGTAAATTCCTGAGAAATCCGTCCGTTTTCGTCATTTGTTATCGAATCGACTTAAAGCCAGATCGTCACATTGGCCGCTCTTTTCTCTGAAATGGTTGTATTTTTCGTCTGCAAAGCTATGTCGCGTGCTGTGGTATGCGGAGACTCTAAAAACACCATAGTAGAACACAGATGAAGCTTCTAAATTGATGTAGAAGCCAGTAAGAAGTAGTACAATTCAAGTTTTAGGTATCGATTATTGACCTTTTACCCTTCTTTGATGCCTTGGACATGAGCTAGGAACTTATGATTTTGCATGAAAGGAGGACTAGCATCGGCGTTGCACGGGAGAATGTGAAAAGTGTTCATATGTAGCAAAAACCTGAGAAATCCGTCCGTTTTCGTCATTAGTTATCGAATCGACTTAAAGCCAGATCGTCACATTGGCCGCTCTTTTCTCTGAAATGGTTGTATTTTTCGTCTGCAAAGCTATGTCGCGTGCTGCGGTATGCGGAGACACTAAAAACACCATAGTAGAACACAGATGAAGCTTCTAAATTGATGTAATAGCCAGTAAGAAGTAGTACAATTCAAGTTTTAGGTATAGGTTATTGACTTTTTACCCTTCTTTGGTGCCTTGGACTTGAGCTAGGAACTTATGATATTGCATGAAAAGAGGACTAGCAGCCGCGTTGCACGGGAGAATGTGAAAAGCGTTCGTATGTAGTAAAAACCAGAGAAATCTGTCCGTTTTCGTCATTTGTTATCGAATCGACTTAAAGCCAGATCGTCACACTCACCGCACTTCTGTCTGAAACGGTTGCATTTATCGTCTGCAAAGCTATGTCGCGTGATGCGGTATGCGGAGACACTAAAAGCACCTTAGTAAAACACAGATGAAGCTTCTAAGTTGATGTAATAGCCAATAAGAAGTAGAAAAATTGAAGCTTTAGGTATCGATTATTGACTTTTTACCCTTCTTTGGTGCCTTCGACATGAGCTACGAACTTAAGATTTTGCATCAAAGGAGGACTAGCAGCCCCGTTGCACGGGAGAATGTGAAAAGCGTTCGTATGTAGTAAAATCCTGAGAAATCCGTCCGTTTTCGTCATTTGTTATCGAATCGACTTAAAGCCAGATCGTCACATTGGCCGCTCTTTTCTCTGAAATGGTTGTATTTTTCGTCTGCAAAGCTATGTCGCGTGCTGCGGTATGCGGAGAGTCTAAAAAACACCATAGTAGAACACAGGTGAAGCTTCTAAATTGATGTAGAAGCCAGTAAGAAGTAGTACAATTCAAGTTTTAGGTATCGATTATTGACCTTTTACCCTTCTTTGATGCCTTGGACATGAGCTAGGAACTTATGATTTTGCATGAAAGGAGGACTAGCAGCCCCGTTGCACGGGAGAATGTGAAAAGCGTTAGTATGTAGTAAAATCCTGAGAAATCCGTCCGTTTTCGTCATTAGTTATCGAATCGACTTAAAGCCAGATCGTCACATTGGCCGCTCTTTTCTCTGAAATGGTTGTATTTTTCGTCTGCAAAGCTATGTCGCGTGCTGCGGTATGCGGAGACACTAAAAACACCATAGTAGAACACAGATGAAGCTTCTAAATTGATGTAATAGCCAGTAAGAAGTAGTACAATTCAAGTTTTAGGTATAGGTTATTGACTTTTTACCTTTCTTTGGTGCCTTGGACTTGAGCTAGGAACTTATGATATTGCATGAAAAGAGGACTAGCAGCCGCGTTGCACGGGAGAATGTGAAAAGCGTTCATATGTAGTAAAAACCTGAGAAATCCGTCCGTTTTCGTCATTTGTTATCGAATCGACTTAAAGCCAGATCGTCACATTGACCGCTCTTCTCTCTGAAACGGTTGTACTTGTCGTCTGCAAAGCTATGTCGCGTGCTGCGGTATGCGGAGACACTAAAAGCACCATAGTAGAACACAGATGAAGTTTCTAAGTTGATGTAATAGCCAGTAAGAAGTAGTACAATTTAAGTTTTAGGTATGGATTATTGACTTTTTACCCTTCTTTGATGCCTTGGACATGAGCTAGGAACTTATGATTTTGCATGAAAGGAGGACTAGCATCGGCGTTGCACGGGAGAATGTGAAAAGTGTTCATATGTAGCAGAAACCTGAGAAATCCGTCCGTTTTCCTTATTTGTTATCGAATCGACTTAAAGCCAGATCGTCACACTGGCCGCACATCTGTCTGAAACGGTTACATTTATCGTCTGCAAAGCTATGTCGCGTACTGCGGTATGCGGAGACACTAAAAGCACCATAGTAGAACATAGATGAAGCTTCTAAGTTGATGTAATAGCCAGTAAGAAGTAGCAAAATTCAAGCTTTAGGTATCGATTATTGACTTTTTACCCTTCTTTGGTGCCTTCGACATGAGCTAGGAACTTTAGATTTTGCATCAAAGGAGGACTAGCAGCCCCGTTGCACGGGAGAATGTGAAAAGTTTTCATATGTAGTAAAAACCTGAGAAATCTGTCCGCTTTCGTCATTTGTTATCGAATCGACTTAAAGCCAGATCGTCAAATTGGCCGCTCTTCTGTCTGAAACGGTTACATTTATTGTCTGCAAAGCTATGTCGCGTGCTGCGGTATGCGGAGACACTAAAAGCACCATAGTAGAACACAGATGAAGCTTCTAAGTTGATGTATAGCCAGTAAGAAGAAGTACAATTCAAGTTTTAGGTATCGATTTTTGACCTTTTACCCTACTTTGCTGCCTTGGACATGAGCTAGGACCTTAAGATTCTGCATGAAAGGAGGACTAGCAGCCGAGTTGCACGGGAGAATGTGAAAAGTGTTCATATGTAGTAAAAACCTGAGAAATCCGTCCGTTTTCGTCGTTTGTTATCGAATGGACTTAAAGCCAGATCGTCACATTGGCCGCTCTTCTCTCTGAAAGGGTTGTACTTATTGTCTGCAAAGCTATGTCGCGTGCTGTGGTATGCGGAGACACTAAAAGCACCATAGTAAAACACAGATGAAGCTTCTAAGTTGATGTAATAGCCAGTAAGAAGTAAAAAATTCAAGCTTTAGGTATCGATTATTGACTTTTTACCCTTCTTTGGTGCATTGGACATGAGCTAGGAACTTATGATTTTGCATGAAAGGAGGAGTAGCAGTCGCGTTGCACGGGAGAATGTGAAAAGCGTTCGTATGTAGTAAAAACCTGAGAAATCCGTCCCGTTTTCGTCATTTGTTATCGAATCGACTTAAAGCCAGATCGTCACACTCACCGCACTTCTGTCTGAAACGGTTGCATTTATCGTATGCAAAGCTATGTCGCGTGATGCGGTATGCGGAGACACTAGAAGCACCATAGTGGAACACAGATGAAGCTTTTAAGTTGATGTAATAGCCAGTAAGAAGTAGTAGAATTCAAGTTTTAGGTATCGATTATTGACTTTTTACCTTTCTTTGGTGCCTTGGACATGAGCTAGGAACTTATGATTTTGCATCAAAGGAGGACTAGCAGCCGCGTTGCACGGGAGAATGTGGAAAGTGTTCATATGTAGCAAAAACCTTGAGAAATCCGTCCGTTTTCGTCATTTGTTATCGAATCGACTTAAAGCCAGATCGTCACATTGGCCGTACTTCTGTCTGAAACGGTTACATTTATCGTGTGCAAAGCTATGTCACGTGCTGCGGTATGCGGAGACACTAAAAGCACCACAATAAAACACAGAAGAAGCTTCTAAGTTGATGTGATAGCCAAAACGAAGCAGTACAATTCAAGTTTTAGCTGTCGATTATTGACTTTTTAGACGGCTTTGGTGTCTTGGACATGAGCTAGGACATTAAAATTTTGCATGAAGGGAGATCTAGCAGCCGCGTTGCACGGGGGAATGTGAAAAGTGTTCATATGTAGTGAAAACCTGATAAACCCGCCCGTTTTCTTCATTTGCTATCGAATCGACTTAATGCCAGATCGTCATATTGGCCGTACTTCTCTCTGAAACGGTTACATTTATCATGTGCAAAGCTATGTCGCGTGCTGCGGTATGCGGAGACACTAAAAGCACCATAATGGATCACAGAAGAAGCATCTAAGTTGATGTGATAGCTAGTACGTAGCAGTACAATTCAAGTTTTAGATATCGATTATTGAATTTTTAGACGGTTTTGGTGCCTTCGACATGAGCTAGGACATTACGATTTTGCATGAAGGGAGGTCTAGGAGCTGTGTTGCACTGGGAATGTGAAAAGTGTTCATATGTAGTGAAAACCTGAGAAATCCGCCCGTTTTCGTCATTTGCTATCGTATCAGCTTAATGACAGATCGTCATATTGGCCGCTTTTCTCTCTGAAACCGTTAGATTTATCGTGTTCAAAGCTATGTCGCGTGCTTCGGTATGCGGAGACACTAAAATCACCATAGTAGAACACAGAAGAAGCTTCTAAGTTGATGTGATAGCCAGTACGAAGCAGTACAATTTAAGTTTAGCTATCGATTATTGATTTTGTAGACGGCTTTGTTGCGTTGGGCATGAGCTAGGACCTTCAGATTTTGCATGAAGGGAGCTCTAGTAGCCGCATTGCTCGGGGGAATGTGCAAAAGTGTTCATATGTAGTGATAACCTGAGAAACCCGCCAGTTTTTGTCATTTGCTATCGAATCGACTTAATGCCAGATCGTCAGATTAGACGCTCTTCTCTCTGATACGGTTAAATTTATCGTCTGCAAAGCTATGGCGCGTGCTGCGTATGCGGAGATACTAAAAGCACCATAGTAGAACTCAGATGAAGCTTCTAAGTTGATGTAATAGCTAGTAAGAAGTAATACAACACAAGTTTTAGATATCGATTATTGTCTTTTTACACTTTGGTGCCTTTGACATGAGCTAGGACCTTACGATTTTGCATGATGGGAGGTCTAGCAGCCGCGTTGCACGAGAGAGTGTGAAAAGTGTTCATTCGTAGTAAAAACCAGAGAAATCAGTCCGTTTTCGTCATTTGTTATCGAATCGGCTTTTAGCTAGATCGTCACATTGGCCGGTCTTCTCTCTGAAACGGTTACATTTATCGACTGCAAATCTATGTCGCGTGCTGCGGTATGCGTAGACACTAAAAGCAGCATAGCAGAACACATAAGAGGCTTCTAAGTTGATGTAATAGGCAGTAAGAAGCAGTACAATTCAAGTTTTAGTTATCGATTATTGACTTTTTAGCCTTCTTTGGTGCCTAGGACTTGAGCTAGGACCTTACAATTTTGCACGAAAGAAGAACTAGCACAAGGGAGAATGTGAAAAGTGTTCAAAAGTAGTAAAAACCTGTGAAATCCGTCCGTTTTCGTCATTTGTTATCAAATCGTCTTAAAGTGAGATCGTCACATTGGCCACTCTTCACTCTGAAACGGTTACATTTATCGTCTGCAAAGCTAAGTCGCGTGCTGCGGTATACGGAGACAATAAAAGCACCATAGTAGAACACAGAAGAAGACTCTCAGAAGATGCAATCTTCTAGTACGAAGCATTACATTTCACATTTTACTTATCTATTATTGACTTATTAACCGGCTTTGGTTATTTGGAGATGAGCTATGACCTTGAGATTGTTCATGAAACGAGGTCTGTCTGCCACGTTGCGCCTGAGAATGTGAAAAGTGTTCATATGTAGTAAAAACCTGAGAAATCCTCCCGTTTTCGTCATTTTCTATTTAATCGATTTACTGCCAGATCGTCATATTGGCCGCTTTTCTCTCTGAAACTGTTACATATATCGTCTGCAAGCTTATGTCGCGTGCTGCGTTATGCGGAGACAGTCAAAGCATCACAGTAGAACACAGATGAAGCTTCTCTGTTGGTGTAATCAGCGAGAAAGAACAAGTAATAAGCAGTACAATTAAAATTTTAGTTATCATTTATTGACTTATTAGCCTGCTTTGGTACCTTGGACATGAGCTAGGGCCTTAAGATTTTGCATGAAACGCGGTCTGGACGCCACGTTGCACGGGATGATGGGAAAAGTGTCCATTTGTAGTAAAAACCTAAGAAATCCGACCGTTTTTCTTCATTTGCTGTCGAATCGACTTATTGGCAGATCGTCACATCGGCCGCTTTACGCTCTGAGACGGTTAAATTTATAGTCTGCAAACTTATGTCGCCTGCTGCGGTTTGCGGGAGACACTAAAAGCACCACAGTAGAAGACAGAAGAAGGTGTTAAGAAGATGTATTTGGCCAGTAAGAAGCAGTACAATTCAAGTTTTAGTTATCGATTACTGACTTATTAGCCGGCTTTGGTGCCTTGGACATGATCGAGGACCTCAAGCTTTTGCATCAAACGAGGTCTGAACGCCACGTTGCACGGGGAAATGTGAAACGTGTTAATATGTAGTAAAAACCTAAGAAAACCTTTCGCATTTATTTAAGTTCCGTTAGTACAATAAGAATCTGTTAAAAAACTGACTACAATAATCATAATCTTGCTGTACAAGGGAAGTAGCTACTATTATTAACAGTATTTATTAACAGCAAATAAAACAAAAGGTAAAACAGAAAGATTATCAAACGATCTGTCTCGCGTGTGT